>NC_060138.1:431183284-431487729 GCF_021461385.2 Schistocerca piceifrons
GCCAGGGCTCACTGACCGACATAGATACCTCTCCTCAGTGCAGCATTCCGTGAAGAATAGGCTGCCATTCCCCAAGAAACCATCCAGTACCTGATTCAACGTATGTATGCATGCAGGAGTGGAAGCTGTCATCAAGGCTAAGGGTGGGCCAACACCATATTGAATTCCAGCATTACGGACTCAGGGTGCCACGAACTTGTAAGCTATTTTCAGCCAGGTGTCCGGATACTTTTGATCACATTGTGTATATTCCTTTCCCCGCCAATTCTCCGGAGAATCTCCTCATTCTTTACTTTATCAGTCCATCTCACTTTCACCATTCTTATGTAATATTACATTTCAAAAGCTTCGATTCTCTTCTGTTCCGGTTTTCCCACAGTCTATGTCTCACTACCATTCAATGTTGTGTTCCAAACGTTCTTTCTCAGAAATTTATTCCTCAATTTTGATCTATGTTTGATACTAGAAGACTTCTCTTGTCTAGGAGTGCCATTTTCGCCAGAACTAGTCTGGTTTTTGTATCCTCCTTGTCCCGTCCGTCATGGGTTTTTTTGCAGCCCATGTAGCAGAATTTATTGACTTTACTTGATCGTGATAACCAATTGTGATGTTAAGTTTGACGGTGTTCTCGTTCCTTTTACTTCTCATTACTTTCGTCTTCCTTCGATTTACCATCAATACATATTCTATAATCATTTGAGTTCTCATTCCATTCAACGCATCCTCCAGTTGCTCTTCACTTTTGCTGGAGATAGCAATGTCATCAGCGAATCTTACAGTGATATCTTTTCACCTTGAATTTTAATACCACTCTTGAACCTTTCCTTTAGTTCCGTCATTGATTCTTCGACGTATGGATTGAACAGCACCCTTTTTAATCCGCAAATTTTGTCCTTGGTCTTCCATTCTTATTGTTCTCTCTTGGCTCTTGTTCATATTGTATACTACAAATACTCGTCTCTTCCTACAGCTTATTCCTATTTTTCTCAGAATTTCGAACTATTTTACATCGTCGAACGCTTTCTCCAGGTTTACATGTCCTATGAACATGTCTTGATTTTTCTTCAATCTTACTTACATTACCAATCGCAACGTCAGAGCTTTCTCACTGGTACCTGTACCGTTCCTAAAGCCAAACTGATCGTCATCTAAAACTTCCTACATTTTTTTCCATTATCCTTGTAAGCAACTTGGATGCCATGAGCTGTGAACCTGATTGTGCAATAATTCTCGCACTTGTCGTCTCTTTCAATCTTGGAAATTGTGTGGATGATGTTTTACGGAAAGCCTGATGGTATATCACCAGTCTTATACATTGTACACACAAGTGAATAACCGTTTTGTTACCGCTTCCCCTCAATGATTTTAGAAATTTCGTTGCAATGTTATCCATTCGTTCTACCTTATTTGATTTTAACGCTTCCAAAGCTCTTCTAAATCCTGATTCTAGTACTTGATCCCCGATCTCTTCCCTATCGACTCCCCTTTCTTCTTCTAAGTCATCTGATAAGTGCTCCTTCTCATGCAGGCCCTCAATGTACTCCTTCCGCTATCCACTCTCTCTTCTGCATTTAACAGTGCAATTCCCATTGCACCGTTTAGTGTTACAATCTTTGATTGTAATTTGATTTTTCTGTATGTTGACACAGTCCTTTCGATAATCATTTCTTTTTGGATTTCTTCGCGTTTTTCATGTAGCCTTTTCGCCTCAGATTCTCTGCACTTCGCATTTATTTCACCCCTAAATGACTTTTATCACTGTATTCCTGAATTTCCCTGGACTTTTTTGTACTTAATGGACGAAAATAGAAGTCCATTATCGGAAACAATTGTTTCTAGAGCTTCTTCAGTGGCTAAAATTTTCTGCAAGACGCTTATTGCCTCCCTAGTTGTGCTATTTGGCATTCAAACTGCATAAGAGAACTTTAAACGAGTCTGCGGTAACGAAACATATCTGTCTGTGGAAGAAACTAGGCAAGTTCGCATGGACATTTATAATTAATGTTTAAGGCGCGTTAATAAATGAAACAAGCCAATAGCTGTAAAATGAAAACCGCGAAAGGGATTGTACTGTCACTGCGTATGGAAGAAGACGTGGTCCCTATAAGGGCGCCGCAGCCCCAAAATCGCCCTTCAGTGATGAATTTCCGTTCCCGTACTTCGCCCATAGGCTCTTCTTTTGAAGCCTCCATTCACCGATTTCAGCACGACTGAGTGCATTCGACACGCGCACGTGCTCGCTGTGTCGTCATGTGTGTTTGCGCCTATGTTCCTCTAGTGGCGACTTTGGGAACTCAGCGCTCTTATAGGGACCACATCTTCTTCCGTAGGCAATGATATTACCATCCCTTTAGCGGTTTTCTTTTTATGGCCCCAGATTCGTTTCTGTTTGAGTGTACCTTAGATAAAGTAAAGAATAGGTTCACAGATGAGCAGCTGTTGACTAAAACAAGCTAGACACAGCGTCCATCTAACTTCAATTTAAACGAGGTCTGGCCTGTTGCCTATTACAATTCAGCTCTGTTGCCTCTCCTGGAATTCTGACGTTCCGTCGATAGAGACAGATTCCCTAATGCGTGCCGATGTCTCTTGGGTGGCGGCTGGAAGCGGGCTAGCTGGCAGGTGTCGCGGAGGAGTCGCATTGTCTGGCACGGTGGACGCCGAGACGCCTGCTGGCCGGCTTCCTGTGAAACACGTCGTCTCTGGCAGACAAAGCTGTGTAGCGCGACATGTCAGTCGGCGGATTTGCGTATGGTCCAGGAACTGATCTCGAAGCTGCAGATTTACGTTTGACAGAACATCGATAGTTGGCGAACGCAACGGACGTCGGTACACTGCAGGCCACCAGGCGGGAGCAAAGGACGACGTTACGCGATGGACACGACTGGTACTTCAGGCAACGAGATCCGTCAGACGAAACTGAGAGAGCTGGGCCAGTGGTTAAGTCAGCGGAACAGCATTCGCAAGGAGGGCCGGGTTTTAAAATCCCATCTTGGTCAACCAAAATAAGGTCTTCCGTTCTTTCCCTGTACCACTTAAAGAAGATGATGGGATCATTCTTTTGAAAATAATACCTTTCCTATTATATTCGAATCTGAGCTTGTTCCTCAGTGGCAATGATCTCGTCACGGGACATTAAACCGTAATCTTCCTTCTCCTCCATCAGATCAACAACAGCAATAAGACGATAAACTGAAACAAGCAAATAAACTTTCAGATTCTCTCTGTCAGAAATTTATAATTTTCTGACGACACGCACACACACACACACACACACACACACACACACATACACAGGCACACACACACGCCGGCTGACAAACCCAACATTGCCTAGGCATGCATTCTGTCCATTTGCTGTTAGAAACGGAAACAAGAAATGAACTGTGTTTCTAATGAATTTTCCATGTAACTGTGAAAACACCTTTGAAATTATGAAACAGTCGTACAAAGAAATATGCACAACGTACAGAAGTGCAAGTGCATTACCCAAACATGATCCCAGACAGTTTTGGTACGCTAGGTGCAGGTGCTTCGCGTGTTTACAATGCGACTTTGTAATCGCGTCTGGTCTAAGGCGCCTTGCCACGGTTCGCGCGGTTCCTCCCGTCGGAGGTTCGAGTCCTCCCTCAGGCACGGGTGTGTGTGTTGTTCTTAGCGTAAGTTAGTTTAAGTTAGATGAAGTAGTGTGTAAGCCTAGGAATCGATGACCTCAGCAGTTTGGTCCCATAGAAACTTACCACAATTTCAATTCAATAAAAGTCTCTATGGCAACGCCTCTTCATAGCTCTGAAGACAGCTATTGTTTCCCCTACAGCCGTTTGCGCTTCACAGTTGAAGACTGCCAAAAGCACTGCCAGGTGTCAGGGATTTCCTTAAGTTCACTGGTTTGGAGTGCCTTAGTAGTAAAGAATAAATTTGTTAAAACGACATCAACTACGCGACATTTTTGCACGCATCTCAGTGTAAACGATGGCGTCTCCCTTGATCTATGTGTCATACAGTAATATATTTGTGCAGGTGTATTCAGCGGAATATGTGGTTATTGTCATCGAAATACACGGAAGAGCGAAAGAAAGTGGTACACCTACCTAAAATCGTGTAGGGTCCCCGCGGTCACGTAGAAGTACCGCAACACGACGTGGCATGGACTCTATTAATGTCTGAAGTACTGCTGGAGGGAATTAACACGATGAATTCTGCAGGGCTGCCCATAAATCCTGAAGAATACGAGGGGGTTGAGATATCTTCTGAACAGCACGTTGCAAGGTACCCCAGGTATGCTCAATAACGCTCATGTCTGGGGAATTTGGTGGCCAGCGGAAGTGTTTAAACTCAGAAAAGTATTCCTGGAGCCACTCTGAAGCAATTCAGACCTACTGGAACTGCACAAGTCCGTCGGAATGTACAATGGACATGAATGGATGCAGGTGGTCAGAAAGGATGCTTACGTACGTGTCACGTCAGACTCGTATCTAGACGTATCAGGGGTCCACTGTACACGCACCACACCATTACAGAGCCTACACCAGCTTGAACTGCCCCTGCTGACATGCAGGATCCATGGATTAATCAGGTTGTCTTCGTGCCCGTACACATCCATCCGCTGGATACAATTTGAAACGAGACTCGTCCGACCAGGCAACATATTTCCAGTCATCAACAGTCCAATGTCGATGTTGATGGGCCCAGGAGAGGCGTAAAGCCTTGTGTCGCACAGTCATCAAGGGTACATGAGTGGGCCTTCGGCTCGAAAGCCCATATCGACGATGTGTCATTGACTGTTTCGCACGGTGACACTTGTTGATGGCCCAGCATTGAAATCTATAGCAATTTGCCGAAGTGTTGCACTTCTGTCACGCTGAACGATTCTCTTCAGTCGTCGTTGGTCTCGTTCTTGCAGGATCTTTTCCCGGCCGCAACGATGTAGGAGATTCGATATTTTACCGGATTCCTGATATTCACGGTACACTCGTGAAATGGTCGTACGGGAAAATTCCCATTTCGTCAGTACATCGGAAATGCTGCGTCCCATCGCTTGTGCGCCGACTATAACACCACGTCCAAACTCACTTAAATCTTGATAACCTCCCTTTTTAGCAACAATAACCGATCTAACGACTGCGCCAGACACTTGTTGTCTTATATAGGCGCTGCCGACCGCAGCGCCGTATTCTACCTGTTTCCATATCTCTTGTATTTGAATACGCATGCCTATATGCCTACACCAGTTTCCTTGGCGATTCAGTGTACACTGCGTATAGATGTAGTAGTAAAGAAGTAATGAACTTACACATCATGCATATGCGGCAGCTCTTCAAGCATCTCCGTGTTTATGATGTCATATCTCCAGATACACCGGTATGTGTCATTCAATGATATAATTTGACTATCACGACATTTGCCTGAAGAAGTTTAGGAAAATCAAGGAAAACCTAAATCAGGATGGCCGGACGCGGGTTAAACCGGTGTTCTCGTGAAGGCGAGTCCACCTGATAACAATTGCGCCACATCGCTCTGTGAAATTGTGAAATTACCGAGAATGAACGTTTGGAGCACAACACTGTATGGTAGTGAAACATGGACTGTGGGAAAAGCGGGACCGAAGAAATTCGATCTGACATGTGGTGATACAGAATAATGTTATTTAGGTGGACTGCTAAGGTATGCAATGAGGAGATTCTCTGCAGAATCGGCGAGGAAAGTAATATACGGAAACCCTAACACTAACCAGAGGAGGACCTCTGATAAGACGTCACGGAGTAACCTCCACGATACTAGAGGGAGCTGTAGAGTGTGAAAGATACAGAGGAAGGCAGAGTTGGATTACATCCAACAGATAATTGAGGACGTAGGTTGCATATGCTACTCTGAAATGAACATGGTGCAGAGGAGGACTATGATGCCGATTGCATCAAACCAATCAGAAGACTGATGACTCAAAAAGAAAAAAAAAGATGCTGAAGAGTGGTTTATATACGCTGCTAGTCCGTCCCTTTGAGGTAAGTTGAAACAACAATAAAACAAAAAACCCACCCAGGCAGTCAGTTGTTTCTTACTCGTGATAACGATGGCAGGCACAGCTCTCGAAAGTTCGTTTATTTTATTCATAATGACGTGATTTGCAAACCGAGAAGACTTTTTTTGTGTGACACTGCAGAAGACTCCGAGGCTACATATCCAGCAAATACTTCGGTTTTATGTAGCATGGGAAGCTGGGGAGGGGAACTTGTGGGAGGGGAATTCATGCAGAAGGTCAGTGTATGTGTATATGTGATAATAAGAAAGTCACTCCACTTCCCTTTCGCCTACGGCGGCCTTTCCAAAAGAGCATAGTAACTGAAAATCTCGACCAATTTGATATCTATTCGGTAATACGGTTGTTAGCGACATGCCACTGCAAAAGACTCCGAGGATACATGTCCAGAAAATACTTCGATTTTCATGTAGCATGGGAAGTTTATTTCTGAAAGATGTTAACATTCATCACGAAATTTGTGCTGCTTACGGACAGAATTCGATGAGTGAAGGTGGTGTGCGCGAATGATGACGTATATTTAGAGTATGAGGGTCATTGTTCTTGGTGCTGACAGAAATGAATGTCCGTCTGAAAGCAACAAGGAACTGGTGCAAAAAATTTTCAAAAAATCAACTATGTGTCTACTTTCCTTATATGTCTCGCAATGTTGTATTATGATATCGTGACTTAGCAATTACGATATCCCAAATTCTGTTCTTTCGGCCTCATAACTCGAAGGCAGAAGAATTTTATCGAGAGGGATATTATCAGCGTTTTAAGAGATACGATAAATGCCAAAATCAGAATGGTTATTGTGTAGACAAGTTATACAAAGGTGTACTATTCCACTATTGTATTTGTAAGTTAATGAAAGTTACTTTCTGGATAGCCTCCACATTCTCTTTTCTGTCGTCGATAGTGCACCTATTACAACAGTTTTCTGAAAAGAGGAGATTTCGAAGTTACTGGCTTAACGGAATGCCCTGCACGCCAATTATAGAGTACCGGGAACGTCTGTCCGCCGTTGGTGGCAGCTCTTTGACGTGATGATCTCTCTTGGAGGGATGAATTCACTGGAAATTGGCGGATTTAACCGTCTACTGCCGGATCCTTTATGTAACATCTAGGAATATTAATGTAGGTAGACTATTCAAAGGGGAGTCTGGTCTACCTGCTATCATCCGAAACTGCTTTATGTGAGCGGTATAAATCATACTACATATTATAATTTCCTCATAACCTGGGAAAATGTTTTAGACTACTGCTTCATTGTTGGTGTATTGTAATAAAGTAACACTTTATTTCTGGAATCTTTTTGAGTAGTATTTAGAGAACTTGATTCAAGTCTATGTATATTTTTTTAAATTCAGAATACTGAGATATTTACTACGCACAGAAGAAATTAAGGGAAAAAATTCTTTTGGTGAATCAGGAATTAATGGAAACAGAACTAATGCTCTTTTCTTTTTTTTTTAGTTTCTTACTTAAAGTCATCAATACAGGACAATGTTGAGGACCAGTGCTATCTAGCTGCGAGTGTCAGAGCTCTTTACTGCTGAAGCAATATCTGAAGTGGAGTACCACGTGCCAACCAGAGATGGAATTTACAGCACCAAATTAATTTTGTGGCATCTGATACATAATTAATGTCTTATACCCACGCTGTTGTAATGTGTACTTGTATCTGTGGGAACATATAAAAGTGTTGAAAATATTAAATTTATCGTCTCTCTTTGTTTAGACGTGGAGTAGATAATACTTGTAATTAAGTTATTTTCGTAAAAATCCTATTTTGATATATAATGAAATATTAGAAAATAAATGTTGCACCACGACCGCACTGAGGCGATGAACTGTTCGTGTATCAATGACTGAAATTTCTTTCGTTTGCGTAAGCATATGCAGCGTTATTGAGACCCAATTTCTTACTTATATTTCGAAAATAATAGTGTACTCTTTTAACTGAAAGATCATGCGTGTTTTTGCCATTTCGGAATGTTGGTTGTTTCTGTAATTCGAAACGTTGAACAAAATTTGGTCATTAATGATCACTCTGAGTCTTTTATTTCATCTCGTTGTGTGCAACGTGGCCTAGAGAAGTGTAATCTCGATGAAAGCTTTTTCAGAATGAATAGGAATTTCTCGTCGCTCTTAAGTCATCTTTCTGATAATTGTATTGACTGATCATGGGAAAAATGGAATATGTTGATCGTTCATGTACTTCGGAATGTACAGGAGCGCCTGTATGTAGATCCCTTGTGTGTTTGTTTAATGTTTCTATGATACATATGAAAACATGTCTGATTAATATCCATGACTCGAAAGGAGTTTTGAACCAGTCTTCCGCGCTGTATTATATTTCTATTGTTTCTGTGGTATAAATATAATTTGAGAATATGTAGAATCACCGTTAAATCTGTTTTCACAGTTTCGAATGTGAGAATTCCCTTGTCCTCGGGTGACTTTGTACCAGTGTAAATGGAAATGTCGTGTGGCTAGGGCCTCCCGTCGTGTAGACCGTTCGCCTGGTGCAGGTCTTTCGATTTGACGCCACTTCGGCGACCTGCGCGTCGATGGGGATGAAATGATGATGATTAGAACAACACAACACCCAGTCCCTGAGCGGAGAAAATTTCCGACGCAGTCGGGAATCGAACCCGGGCTCTTAGGATTGACAGTCTGTCACGCTGACCACTCAGCTACCGGGGCGGACCTGTACCAGTGTGCCAACCATAGGCAGAACGGAGCTTGTGCATAGCATAACCACTTGTTAGAAAGTACCGACAAACCGGCGATTCTTTGAAGAATCGAACACTCATATATAAAACAGCTTCAAACTTCTGATTACTTTTCAAATGATTTAACGTGTTAAAAATCTGACGTTAAGCATGTAAGCAAGAAAAATTTCGGAAAAGTTTGAAATTGTGTTTGAAATTTGTTATGAGTCGCAAAATTATTATTGTTTATTATTATAATAAAAGTGTTATTGATTATTATCAAATTATTGTTTATTATTATTATCAAACGCTGGATCAGTATAGTTTGGGCTATTTTGGCACCGCTATAAGCAAAAACTACTTTTTCACGCATCTGAATATGAGTCGTGTCAACTGAAAAGTGTGTCGCACAATGATATAATTTTGCAGACACATATGTGGATACTATCTGGAAAATTTGTTGCCAATAGATTTCAAATTGTTCAAATGGCTCTGAGCACTACAGGACTTAACATCTGAGGTCATCAGTCCCCTACTTAAACCTAGCTAACCTAAGGACATCACACTCATCTATGCCCGAGGGAGGATTCGAACCTGCGACCGTAGCGGCGCGAATAGATTTAATAATGAAGAAGTAATAAGTTAAAATGTCATGCCTGATGTTGATGCCTGACTGTATGAATAGCGAAAATGTGTTGAACGATCGTCTTGTGTGAAGTGGCAGCGAGAAGAACTGTCTTAAAGGTTGGAAACTGTGTGTTAAGCTTTCTGGGTGTCGCAAAGTGCTCTCGTGTTCAGATTCTGGGTGAGTAAAGTCCGGGTACTTGCGCTCCGTGCGTTACGCTGTCTGAATATGTATGTACGGTTTCTAAACGTAATATTTGACTTACAGTGTTAAACTGAAACAAAAGATTATACCTCTTAATTAACCTCTAATTAACACAGCATTTAAAATTTTGGATTTGTTCCATAGACATACAGGGCGAACATTAATAAAACCAACAAACTGCAGAGACGGAATCCTGACTAGAAACAGAGGGAAACAGATCAAATGAACGTGTGCCCGGAATTGCGTCGTTGCTAAGGTAGATGGTGCAGACGAATAACAGTCCCTCTGACCGCATGCTGCGCGTTCCTTGTGTGATGCAGGCTGTCTGATTGACGCAGCGTACTGTAAGCAGCAGAATAGTCTGCTATTCTTGTCGGGAACAAGCCAAGATGATGTTTCTGTACGGTGAAACAGATGGAAGCGGTCGAGAGGCAGCACGGCTGTATCAGAACAAGTACCGTCTCAGACATCAACCACATCACACAACGTTTCGAGCCCTTATGGGAGTTTGTGTGATCATGGGTCCTATCAGACAGACGAACGTGCAGGGAGACAGCGGACTGTGCGTGCACCAGATTTGGAGGACCGGGTTCTGCAGAATATTGAGGCGAATCGAGTACGAGCTTCAGGCAAGTGGCCCGCCATCATGGTATAAGCCAAAACACGATGATGTGTGTTCTAGAAGACAACTGTAACCTTTCCTATCACCTGTGACGTGTGCAAAGATTGCCAGCGGCGGATTTCCCTGTATGAGAAGGATTTTGTCGATGGTTTTTACACCAGAAAGTCACAATTATGGGATTCCTGTCGTCAGTCCTCTTTACCGACGAAGCTACATTTACCAGAAATGGCGTCTTCAATCGGCATAATCGTCATCTGTGGGCTACAGACAATCCTCGGTATCTGTTCAGCAGCAATGGGTGGGCAGGGATTCTCGGCGACCACATACTTTTACCCGTTATTATTCCGTAACACCTCGACAGAGGAACGTACCTCGACTTTTTGCGGAATACCTTGGCGTTACGGCAGGTTGTGTGGTTTGTGCATGACGGAACAACAACCCTCTTTCGCATTACAGTTCGTTGACACCTCAACATCATCCCTGGACGCTGGATAGGACGCGGAAGCCCTATAGCATGGCCTGCTACATCACCGGACTTAAATCCCCTGGACTTTGACCTCTGGGGCATATGAAAAACGTTGTATATGCTGATCCAGTTTCCGATGTGCAGACTCTTCAACAGCTGTTCACGTCGCTTGCAACATTATTCGGAGAGAGGACAGAACGCGCAAAAAAGTGCGGCAATCCATGATGAGTAGCGTGCACATGTACATTGCATCCCATGGAGACCACTATGATCATCTTTCGTGCTGTGGATTAAATTTTTGTTGTCCCTGGAAGCCGTTAGAAAGGCATCAGAGAATGAATTAAGGTTAGGGTTTAACGTTCCGTCGGAATCGAGGCCATTTGGATGACAAGCTCGTATTGTTTCAACGACTGTGAAAACGACCTTGTCCTTTGAGAGGAACCGTTCCGGCATTTGCCTGTCGCGATTTAGGGAAATCACAGAAAATCTAAATCTTGGTGTTCGGATCCGGATTTTCGTCCTCCTGAATGCGAGTCTAATGAGCTAACCACTGCGCCACCTCACTCGCGGTTACTGTGCCCCCGGGCCAATCTTCAGTAATATAGGTTGCATATTACCACCATTCTTCCAGTCTACTGTTTCCAGCTAAGAAGATGAAAAGTAAGTGGAAAATTGTTCTCTTGTTTCATATGGCTGTAATCACGTTTCACATATTTTTAGGGCGGAACAATTAGAGTCAGAAACGTTATCCGGTGTTCGTCTTTGTTAAAAAATGCTGAAATAATTCACTTGTAGTTCATGGTGTTGTCGTTAGTTGTTTGCTATGGGCTTGAGGTATGATTATTTCTTCAGTGCCGGCCGATGTGGCCGAGCGGTTCTAGGCGCTTCAGTCTGGAATCGCGAGACCGCTACGATCGCAGGTTCGAATCCTGCCTCGGGCATGGATGTGTGTAATGTCCTTAGGTTAGTTAGGTTTAAGTAGTTCTAAGTTCTAGGGGACTGATGACCTCAGATATTAAGTCCCATAGTGCTCAGAGCCATTTGAACCATTTATTTCTTCAGTGATTAGGATAGGGTATTCTATTGAGCTTAGTTGTCAGCTGCACAGCATTACTGGCATTACTAGTGCCCTAACTTAAAACGTAATAGCTTTCGTACTGACTTAAATGATTAGGTATGTTAAACGAAGAAAAAACACCTCACGTATGTACAGTAAGTAGCTGCAGTTCTTAATTAGTCTTTGGATTATTAGAACAAAGTGGCCATCCTGGTCATTCATTACGATATAGACAGCAGAGATAGCTATGCTCGACACTGGTGCAAATGAGGGAAAATCACTTTAATGATGGCACTGTGTTATGGACTTAGGACAGAAATTTCGTCCCGGGAACTTCTGATAAAGGGGCTTTGTCTCAGACTTTCGCGACAGACAGTAATTTGGACACTTCTGGTAAGGATAGATTGGATGGTCAGCTTCGAGATGAAAATCGTCGATACTGCGACAGTGGGACAATCGGAAAGTGATTACCACATCTTAAATTAATCTCAATATCTGACGCTGGGTCCTTTCAAACCAGCCACTGCAGTTTGCGGACTCTTTAAGAGGCCTCGTAAGTTCTCCCGCTGCTGTTGCCATTTCTCGACGTAATGTTAGTGTCTTGTGAGAACCTCGTGTGTTACAGCAAAATTTCCAAAAGGTGTGAAAAGCTTTTTAAAATAAGGTAAAGCTATCCTCAAACCGTAGTTTATTTTTTGACATTATAGTGTTTTTTACTGTGCTTGATTCTATTGGAGGAGGTAAGGCCTTGATTTCCTTCGGCCTTATGACTTAATCAGCCAGCTACATAAGTACCTACCTGCAGTTTAACGTCGACTCCGAACCACTTTTCACAAACACAAGTCGTTACCAGTGATGGATCAGGTGATACTCCTTTGAAAACTGCAATAGTGTGAGTTGGGTAGTCAAATACAGGTATAAGGAAGGTAACTGGGAAGAAATTTTGGTTTATGGAAGACATACTTCAGCTGATCGATGAAGGAAGGTAGTATAAAAATGTACACTCAGAAATGAAATAATCAGAAAGTCTCAAGAAACTAAAGCGAAACGGCTCCGGGAAAAATGAGAAGAGATCGAAGAGGAGATGATCATGGAAAGAACAAATTCAGCATATCGAAATGTCAAAATAACGTTCAAAGAATTTAAAAACATGTCAGCTGCACAGCATTACTGGCGGACTAGTGCCCTAACGTAAAATGTAATAGCTTTCGTACTGACTTGAATGATTAAGTATGTTAAATGAGGAAAAAAACCCTCACATATTTACAGTAAGTAGCTGCAGTTCTTAATAAGTCTTTGGGTGGCCAGACTGGTCATTCATAATGGAAAGGACAAATTCAGCATATCTAAATGTCAAAATAACGTTCAAAGAATTTAAAAACAGGGCGCCAACGTTAAGAATGGAAGAGGGATTACACTTTTAAACGCAGATAAAAGTGTTCATTAAGAGCGTCTACGAGGGGGACGGGCCGTGTGATAACGCAATAGAAGCAAATTGGACATCAATTTGGACATTTAGTGTGAGTGTTTGACAGAGTTGTGGATGACCTGTTATCAAGACAGAACTTAAATATAGCATCCTTGTGGAATTTGTAAAGTCATTAAGAGGATTGGCAACCGAAAGATTATTCAACATTGTCTTGTATAATCTATGAGACTAGAGATATGCTGTACTTTCAGAAGAACATCATCCACTTAATCCCCATAGTAGCAAGGGTAGGAAAGGCGCAAACTATCGCAAAGGCACAGAGATGCCAGTTGGAATTCAGACTGTTAGTCGTTGTAACATTTCGAGGAAGCAAACTTGGATTTTATGGTGAGAACCCATTTCCAGCTATGGACAGCTGTTTTGAATTTGATAAACAAGTGTTGTGGCCTCGGACATCCTGGTGCTCTTTTTAGTTTGCGAGTAACTTTCCTGTAGCCGGCCTGATACGCTGTGGGGCGCGTATACGCTCATATGTTTCTGTACTGAGCGTTTTCTAGCCGTTTTAGCACGTTTCGAGACTTATGACGAACGTGGACTACTAATTAAATTTACTATTGGCAGTTTTAGGCATTCTGTTGTCATACTGCAGCGTGGAATGGCTTGTTAGTGTGTGTACAAGATCCGCGTTTATATTTTTTCTAGGTAGCTACATGCACAGCTACTTTCTCTAACACTTTCTTGGCCCTCTGGTGCACCAGTGGGCTTAAGCTGATGTATTTAGTGTCTGTATTACTGGCTGTAGACAGCAATTTACTGTTTTAACTATTAATTCATTTAATTGACTATTTAAATTAGTATAGTTGCCCCAAGACGGTTCTGTTTTCATTTCACAATCCTGCGGGGAGGTGAGCTATAATGTCTACCAATACTTGAGATTTGGCGGCTTTCTCGCGGTGTATCGGTACAACTGTTCTTATGATCTTTGACTAACATGTTGACGTTGAAGCGCAGAGCCCTTGGTAAGGCGACTACGGGAGTGGTGGCCTGTTTGGTGGGCAGCATGAGCTGGGGAACGAAGTTGTATCGAGCATTCTGTGGGGCCCTTTCGCCGTTGTGTTAGCTGTTGTCGGGCGACCATTATGAGCGGCATGTTGCCCCACGTAAGTTACTGAGTACCGGCGTGGCTTGAGCTGTTGTTTATCAGAAGGGCATTGAGCCGTCAGGACAGTGGTATTACCAGTTAACTTGGATGTTTAATTGTTCATGTCAGAATGTGTGTAGGTTTTGTAATTTTATTGGCCTATTTATAACTTACTTTGTAGTGCTGGTTTCCTTGTAGATAAAGCTAAAGGCCTATGCTGTCTAGGAAATTATATATTAGTTCTGTTCTATTTAAGTGGCTCAGATAAATGTTAGTCTGTTCCAGGACGCATTTGTTCTCTCTGACTGCTATGGACTAATGTGTGTACGGATGAGCTTTGAATGTCATGCGAGTGTCCTTGTGGCTGCTTTAATGGTTTGCGAAAAAGAAAAAAAAAATATGATATTATTAATTTATTGGTGAAATTATTTTTTAAAATTTTTTTGCAGCTGGTTTCTTAAATCTTTTGGTTAACTTATTAAAAAGGCGTTTATGTTGTCATGGGTTTTGGTAAGAGCTTAGAGTAATTAATTCTAGCCTAGGAGTTGTTTATTTGATGCATGGCTGTATGTTGGAATTCTAATTAAAATTATTTGTGCTGCAAGAAAATGTCGTTAACAATCTTTACTACTCCATTGCTGGTACGTGTTACCCAGAATCGGGCGCCACTTGCTCAAGCCTCCTTGGCTTGCTTAGCCAGCTCTTTATGCCATCTGGAGAGCATACACGCGCTGTTTCCTCCAACCGCAGCCGCACTGCCTAGTGTTCGTGTTCAAGTTAAATTTATACTTGGAATAATTCTGAATTTCTGTCTGTCAGCTTGTGGCCTTAACCTTAAGCAAATTTTGATGTGCATTAGGATCCCATCATACACCTTAAGCTGTTGTAGCTTAATTATTCTTGTATTATTAGAAAATGTATTCACTACTCAATTGATACGTGTTTCTTGGTTTAAAATTATATTTTGTAGATATTGGTGTTAAATTGTTTTTCATTGTTTTAAGTATGGTTTTAAATTTTTTAATCACTCAAGTTTAAATCATGTTTTATCCTCACCATCTGGCAGTTAAGGCCCGTCTCATCTGTTCTGGTACTGTTGTTTATATTTACGTCTACCCTTATTACGACTTTACCCTTATTTCATTCTGCGTTTTATATAGGGCGTGTCTTGCCTTTAAGAATATTAAGTCATCTTGGGTTAAAGTTATCCTTAAATTGTCTGTAAATTTTTCAAATTGGCATTGAACTTTCAATGAGTCTCATTACTTGGCCTTTTAATTAATTATAAAAATGAGCTTAATTGACTGCTACGTGATTGAAACAGCGTAAAATAAATTTTTGTTATACCAGTGAATGAAGTGAGTAAAATTCCCACTGGTCCGGAACCTCCCGGTTTTCCTAACTCGTTGAATTAAGAGGTCATAATTGTCAGCACTCAACTGGTAGCAGAGCTGCTAATTTTAGAACTTTATTAATAATCTGAATGACTGACAGTAAGCTTAATTATTCATTGCCATTGACGTCAAACCATTTTACTAAAGTTATTTGTGAAAATCTTGATTAGATCATCGAGAGGTGGCTGTTTGCATTTTACTACATTTGCTGACGGCAGAATGTTTTAAAATTTAAAATTATTTTCGCGTTGACCGTTGGCCTCACCTATATCTAAGTTCAATACTTCTTGAATGTTTAACATTTTGAAAGAATTCTCTTATTACAAACATTTCATTGACCTTCAACTGGCAGTTGTATGCTGTAAAAAAAATTGTAGCTTGTCCACTGCAACGGCGTATTTGGATAAACATTATAGAAGTATTTTTGGTGGACCTCCTTGTACTCTAGTGAATTATTCAGTGCAAACTTGATTGAGGCTAGGTCGCTAATTTAGCTGCTGAAGATCATTATTATTGTTATCACTTGACCTCAAGGTCTTGGTCGCAAATTGCTGGTGTCTTGACTCTGTCGTTGAAAATTGCACTTAATTGCTTTTTATTTAATTTTTATTTAAAGGTTACTGACCTTCCGACCTTAATTGTAATCCTTTGCTGCTAAGAGACTGTTTTGTTGAAGAGATAATATATTGTTATTTATGGAAACACAATTTCATTCGTCCAGCACCATAATGCACCCCAACTAGCGTCCTATCACTTCACTCAAATCAAGAAGCTGCTGAGCAACAATTTGTTTGTCACAAGGCATCGACAAACCGGAAATAACAATCGAAGAAGTTGCATCATTCATCAACAGTGAAAATGTCAGCTGTCACGGTTATCTGATGGAGAACAGCATGAAATTAATGTCTCATCGGCAGTGTTCGCCTGATTTGTGCTCTAAAGACTTCTTTTTGTTTATTTATGTCAAACAAAGTGCACGAACAGTGATTTTCATAACCTTGCCTCAAGAATCTGTTCAGTCCTTTCGAAGCCACATTTCTGAGGCACAAATATCAATGTGCAAAAATGCTTCCAGAATTGATTTAGACACAGCAAAAATGTACAAATTTTAAAAGATAACATCCTGAGAAATAAATGTTTACCTAAGTCTACATCCATACTCCGCTCCCCCCCCCCCCCCCCCCCCCCCCCACCACCACCACCACCACCGCCACACCAATCACTCCATGGTCAAGTCGCGTTTTGCACCAAAACAAAGTTATACGTCCATTGCTTTTGTAAAAGCTTTAAAGATGGCTTTTGTAAAAGAACACAGGAATATCATACACAGTCCTAGGTCTTTCTAGGAAAATGAACAAAAAGACTGTGAATTTATGGTCATGGATTTTTCTGGATACGAGACGGCTGGGGTACAATTTGGTCATGGAAAAAAATTGTTACAGCGGTAGCCGCAAGAGTGTGTATGAAGGAATAGATGAGAGTTTAGATGTTTATGAACGCATTGCGAAATGAAGGGTACGAAGACGTTAACAAATACAGATAGCAGCCTACTGGTGTGGAAGGAGGTGGTGTCGCTGGTCTTCAGAAAATAATGGAATAGTGCTATTAAACACTAGCAGCTGGCACCCATAAAGCCTCTGGAAGTAACAGAGATATTACTTGCCCATGTCGTCAATGAAAGTTCTGAGATCTTAGTCATTCTGATAGCGATTGCATCGATAACCCACACATTGTGGAGAATCTATATGTAGAACATAATAATTCTCTTTCATTAAAAAGAACTAAATTCACCATTTGAGAATATCTTACACTGCCTGAAGGGTGAAATTCGTATGTCTGTTGTCATTTAGGACACTAGTTTCATATTGTGCCTGTGGTGCAAGCTGTGTGGCTTGGGACAGGACGAGGTCCATACTGCTCAAGGTCGTTCCGCTGAGAGCAGTCATCATGATAGTCATAAAGCCCTCTTAACTGCACAGACTTTGGAAAACATGAACTAGGACAATGACTAGCAATGTCGAGTGTAAAAGTACAGACCATCTGATCATATCTTGGACGACTTAAATTTGAGACAGAGAAACATAAAATTAATTTTATTTACATGAATAGTGCATACCTAGTATGGATGAATTACAATTATGTTAGAATTTTCGTTCGAGTCCTGTCATGGTCGCCATTTTGTAACACTCCCTTTGCCTTCATTTTTTACTAGGAGCATAACAAAAGTGTCCAAAGTACACAATTTCTGAAATCATAGGTAAGTTGTATGGCTGGGCTACAGACTATTAGCTTAAATAGGTTAGGTTAGGTTAGTGGTGTTTAACGTCCCGTCGACAACGAGGTCATTAGAGACGGAGTGCAAGCTCGGGTTAGGGAAGGATGGGGAAGGAAATCGGCCGTGCCATTTCAAAGGAACCATCCCGGCATTTGCCTGAAACAATTTAGGGAAAACACGGAAAACCTAAATCAGGATGGCCGGAGATGGAATTGAACCGTCGTCCTCCCGAATGCGAGTCCAGTGTGCTAACCACTGCGCCACCTCGCTCGGTTTAGCTTAAATAACTCACATGCTTATTTAAATAGTAGATTCACCAAGTTTACTTACTTTAATGTAAGTTGCAGGAGAAAATTCACTGTTACTGATTTCCAAAACAGTTTGTAAGTTATAAATCGTACTTGGAATGGTGGTTATTATAGTGTCTACCGGATAAGCCAGAACTCATCCGACAAACTTTCAGAGTTAGTATGTACTAAAATAAGAAAATATGTCTAGTATACATGGGTTCTAAAATTCATACCTTAAGAGCTACAAGAACTTGTTCGATAGTGTGAAACACAATACATCTCTTCTAATGTAAGCTCTTTGCTTAACATATTTTTGGAACACGTTGCTTAGACGAAAAGAACACAAAAAAATAGTTCAGTAAGCATGGAGTCTTCAGTGCATGCCTCAACAGCTGTGAGCTCTTGTACAGTAGAAGAGAAGTGTTTCACAGTAGCGAAGATGAACAAGTGCTCATAGCTCTTAAGGTATGCAAACTAGAGCTCGTGTTTAATAGTAACGTTTTTCTCGTTTTTGTCCACACCACAAGCTCTGAAAGTTTGTCAATGGATTTCTGGTTCACGCTGTATACAGCTCGGATAAAACAGCTGATGAGGCTCTGACATGAGACTGCATCGCATAAATTCCAGCAATTGACCTTATAGTTCTGCCAATTTACGACTTGCCAGTACTATGTAAACTCAGTTACCTTCCTATGGGGATGCGGTAATATCACAAGTGACAGATAGTAGCATAATATACAGTAACAGGAAAAAAAATTGCAACAAAAACGGGGAGTTGTGCGACGTAAACTAAAGTTGGTAGGCCTGTTTCTATATATGAAAGATGATATATGTTCAGATTTCGCGCATTGGTGCTAGTAGCGCCACTACGAGGACGCAAGTTTAAATACACGCTGTAACGGTCGTTAGCTTTATTTACCTTTGATATTGGACATGATGAGTTGATGTCAGTCACGCATTCCTTTATGGCGACAAAGCAGCCATTATGAGCACCTCACAGAGGTCTTGTAATAGGGCTACGAGAAGTTGTATGTTCCTTCTGTGGTATCGCAGAAAGGTTTGAAGGGAGTGTAGGAATGTAGCTACTGTACACGACTGCTGGCAGAGGTGGTGAGGAGAATGTTCGGTTGGAAGATGACCGGGCTTCGGACGGGCACATGGTATTACCGAGAAGGAAGACCATAGTGTTCGGCGTATGGTTCTGGTACATTGTGCTGCATCTGCAGCAGCAATCTGACCAGCAGTTGGCACCACAGTGACAGAACCAACTGTCACAAATCGGTTGCTTCAAGGACAGCTGCGAACCAGACGCCCTGAAGCGTGCATTCCTTTGACCTCAAGCCACCGGCAGCGCCATTTGTGACTTCAGTGATTTCAAGCGAGAGCTCATTCAAGGGCAGGGTGGAGGTCTGTTGCGTTTTCTGATGAAAGCTGGTTCTGCCGCAGCGCTAGGAGGAGGGCAGATAAGGGCCTGCAATCAACCTGTCTGCGTGCTAGACACACTGACCTAAACCTAGAGATGTGCTCCGGGGTGTGATTTAGTATTACAGCAGAAAACTCTCGTGGTTGTTCCACACACCCTCTTTCAAATTTTACGTCAATTTGGTGATTAGAGCCGTTGTGCTGCCATTCATGGACAGCATTCCACGGGGTGTTTTCCAGCAGGATAACGCATCTCCACATACCGCTATTGTCAACTGAACATTCTCTAAAGCGTGTCGTCATGATGCCTTGGCCTGCTAGATCACCAGATTTGTCTCCAACCGAGCACATATGAGATACCATCAGACGACAACTTCATCGTCATCAATAACCAACATTAACCGTCCCTTAACTGACGGACCAAGTGCTACAGGCATGGAACTCCATCCAAGAAACTGTCATCCGGCACCAGTACAACACAATGCATGCACGTCTACGTGCTTGCACTCAACTTTCTGGCGGTTTCGCCGGTTATTAGTGTACCAGCGTTTCACGTTCACAATGACTTACTACACGCTTAATATAGCCTGTGAGCTTGCAATGTTATTATTTCATTTCTCTATATTAATTATCTTTTGGTGTTGCAATTTTTTGTGTGTAAGTATCTTTCGCATTCTATTTAACACGAATGTGTTCTTCTCTTCCGACGTGGAGAGACAACCTGAAAGAGAGACCATCATAAGGATATCGTTCCTTGGAAGAAAAGATGAAAAGGTGACAGCCGTGGAGGAACGGTGGCGTCCAGCTGCGGTGGGCGTCGCGACGCGAAACAATAACGACAGGGCGTGGTGAGGCGGGGCGCCGCCTGAAGCCCGGCTCAGCGCGGGGCGCCAAGGGACTCGACGCGGCTTCAGGAAAATACGGGAAGTAAACAAGATAAGAGGGGCGCCCGACACGGGGGCGGATTTATGCGGCGCGCGCTGCACGGAACTTGTCACGAGATAAGCTGCGCGGAAACAAATGCCGGCCTCGCGAGGCGACGCGCCCCTGTTCAGATCGCCCCCGCAGGCGCGGCCGCGTGCGATTTATCGCGTGGCAAAAGAAATGAATAAGTGGCGAGCAAACACCCGCCCTGCAATCAAATCAGCCGCGGGGTGTTGCAGCACTGTACGTCTCTCTCTCTCTGTCTCTGTCTCTGCTGCCGTGTAAGTACGTCGTGAAGTCAGACGTCTTCCGACACCCACTCCTGTAACTACAATGATGCTCGCATAGCTGTCTGCAGGAATGATGGGGAGGGCAATAGGGGGCACTTTGCACCTCCTGGTGGAATCTGTGGTACACATCTTATTAATTTCAGAATCCTAGTAATGATTGTCTCTGATTCTACTCAACCGCATATTTAGCGCTGCTGAACGCAAGATGAAACATTGTGGCTTTGTATAAACACTACAGCTTATGACTGTCGGGTTGTTCTAAATATAGTATACCATTTTTTCGTGCTGTGGCCGTGGTATTCAATGTTCTGAAATCTTGGGGGTTGTGAACCATTACAGAAGATTGCTGAAACAAGAGAACCTGATTCTTTCTGTAGTGCTGCAACCATTTCAAGGGCTAAATCTGCGAGAAGGTTTGGTGAGGTATTGCATTAGCTGCTGGTAGCTGGTGAGCGCGATGTATCGCCATTTAGTCTAAGGCAACAACGATGTTCATTTATAGCGAGGCAGACTAGGCTCGCTCGGTGTAACCCACCAGGAGGGCTGTAAGGATCAACGCAGGCAAGGGAATTTCTCCATCATCAGGGTTTCGGTGATGTTGCCCAGTACGTGACCAGAAGCGGCGCACTATAATAGGTGCGCTGCTATCTAGTATAAATAGATTTTACAGTACACTCATTCGCAGACCAGCGGTCTACTAGGACTTAAGGGCTGCGCCAGACGAGTAGGCGACATGGATCAGGCGACAGCAGCTATGGTTTCGAGTGACCGTCGCGGCACTAGTTTCCGTCCCTACGTCCTCCCTCCAGATTTGGTACCATAGCACCGAGAGCCTTCCTGGCTCACTCCAGCAGCAACCAGGCTCCTGGTCAGGGGCAGCGGGTCGCACCCCGGACACAGCAACCGCCTACAACGGCGGAGCGCTCCTCCTCTCTGCATGCTTCGGCCACCCATGTGTGGTCATTCATCGCGGAGTTGTCTGCCACTGCATGATTCCTGTCCGTCAGCAAGAGCCGCTAACGGCACTGCAGTCATTCGTGCCAGGCACTGAGTGGCAGACGTCATCAAAGCAGCGCACGAGGACATATTGCAGCCAGCTGAACAGTCGGTAGCAGTTGCCCGACCGGCGACCGGCTCTCTTTCCGCAACGAGGGGGCGTTGCTGCCACCCCATACTGACGCAGTGCTAATGTACAAGTAGAAAATAAATTATTGACTCTGAATACTGCTTCTCTCTCGGCATTCATTGGCCTCCTACGCAATCTCTGTCTTCAACAGGTCGATATCGTGGCAACGTAGACACTCCACCATTCCCGGTGTCTGCTATATTCCTCTGCCGCTTCCTTGTGAAAGAAATGAGCAAGAGAAAGGGAAACATGCAATCCCCCCCCCGGCCAAGAATACTACGTTCAGTGAGGAGCGCAAGGCCAGTAACAATGGATGAGTCAAGAAGTCATTAATAAACATCAAATAAGATTACAGATTCGGGACCTTTTGATGAGGAATAAACAACTGCCCTTACGATAATTTGCATCTCACTTGCCTTTCGAAGTATATAAAGATTCATCCATTCGACCGCGAATCAAAGCACTTAAATAACTACGAAAGAAACATTCCCTACATCCAGAGGAACCGAAATCTTTAACCAGATTTCGTCTGCCATCATTGCGAGAGGAGTTCATGAACTTTTCAAACGGAGCATCTTCATGGTCTTGAGATGCGCACGAACCCCTGAAAGCCCGCGTCCGAATGGCCGAGAGTGTGCCATGGTAGGAAACCTACATCTACATCTACATCTACATTGATACTCCGCAAGCCACCCAACGGTGTGTGGCGGAGGGCACTTTACGTGCCACTGTCATTACCTCCCTTTCCTGTTCCAGTCGCGTATGGTTCGCGGGAAGAACGACTGTCTGAAAGCCTCCGTGCGCGCTCTAATCTCTCTAATTTTACATTCGTGATCTCCTCGGGAAGTATAAGTAGGGGGAAGCAATATATTCGATACCTCATCCAGAAACGCACCCTCTCGAAACCTGGCGAGCAAGCTACACCGCGATGCAGAGCGCCTCTCTTGCAGAGTCTGCCACTTGAGTTTATTAAACATCTCCGTAACGCTATCACGGTTACCAAATAACCCAGTGACGAAACGCGCCGCTCTTCTTTGGATCTTCTCTATCTCCTCCGTCAACCCGACCTGGTACGGATCCCACACTGATGAGCAATACTCAAGTATAGGTCGAACGAGTGTTTTGTAAGCCACCTCCTTTGTTGATGGACTACATTTTCTAAGCACTCTCCCAATGAATCTCAACCTGGTACCCGCCTTACCAACAATTAGTTTTATATGATCATTCCACTTCAAATCGTTCCGTACGCATACTCCCAGATATTTTACAGAAGTAACTGCTACCAGTGTTTGTTCCGCTATCATATAATCATACAATAAAGGATCCTTCTTTCTATGTATTCGCAATACATTACATTTGTCTATGTTAAGGGGGAAAAAGAAAATGGCGAGTTCTATGGAACATCGGGCGACAGCTAGCCGCCTGACCAAGCAACAAGATCGCATCGGAACTAATTTTTTGAGCCTCCGGCACACTAGTGTTCGCCGCTTCTTCTTGGAAGGTCCACCAATTGCTGGGTCACCCTTGACCTCTTGCTGACAGGTACGCTCCGCCATGCTACAGGAAGTTTAACGGTTCGTTGCTTTAGGCACAGTCTAGTAATGATGCTCGGTTTCGATCGCCGTTTCTATCACCGTTTCGGTCGTTTGGCGATCTTGAGTATTTTGCCATACAACGGGAGAGCAGCAGCGCCATCCATTGGGTAAGGTTCACAGAAGTCTGCCACCCCCTTCCCCCTCCTCCTCCCCCCTTTTTTGCCGTAACCTAATTCTCATAGTTCAGTTTCTGTCTCCGAAGTATTCTCAGTTAAACTTGTGTTTGTTATTTTGCGTATGTTGTGTAGTGAACGTGTCTATCACTGGAGGCTACCTTCTGTGCTAATTTCAGAATATATCTCTTTGCATTCAGGACATATCTTTTTGTATTCAGAATATATCTCTGTGTATGTCAGTGGGGGCTACGCTCGGTTAAGAGTACGTGATTCTTTGCTAATTTCAGGAAGTATATCATTGTTTTCACGACATATCTCTTTGTGTTGAGATTTATACCACATATTCCCCAGTATCCATTCAAATTAGTGGCTCCTTGCATGTAGGGTCGCAGTCCATGCCTACCCATGGTCGGCTGCTTTTTTTGAGTCCTGACTGATTTGATGCGGCCTGCCACGAATTCCTTTCCTGTGCCAGCTTCTTTATGTCAGAGTAGCACTTACAACCGACGTCTTCAGTTATTTTCTTCATATATTCCAACCTCTGACTTCTTCTACAGTTTTCGTCCTACAGCTCCCTCTACTACCATGGAAGTCATTCCCTGACGTCTTAACAGATGTCCTATCATCCTGTCGCTTCTCGTTGTCAGTGTTTTCCTTATATTTCTTTTTTCACCGATTCTGCGCAGAACCTCCTCATTCCTTATATTATCAATTCACCTAATTTTCAAAACTCGTCTGTGGCACCACAATGCTTCAATTTAGTTCTGTTCCAGTTTTCCCATAGTCCATGTTTCACTAACATACAATGCTGTGCTCCAAACGTACATTCTCAGAAATTTCTTACTCAAATTAAGGCCCATCTTTGATACTAGTAGACTTCTCTTGGGCAAAAATGCCCCTTTTTCCATTACTAGTCTGCTTTTGATGTTCTGCTTGCTCCGTTCGTCAATGGTTAACATGCTGTCTAAGTAATAGAAGCCTTAACTTCATCTACTTCATGACCATCAATTATGATGTTAAGTTTCTCGCTGTTCTCATTTCTGCTACTTCTCATTACGTTAGCTTTTCTTTGATTTACTCTCAAACCATATTATGTACTCATTAGACTCTTCATTTCACTCAACAGATCATGTAATTCTTTGTCACTTTCCTTCACAATATCAATTTCATTCAGCGAATCGTATTATTGATACCCTTTCACCTTGAACTTTAATTCCATTCCTTTATTTCCATTATTGCTTCTTCGTTGTGTAGACTGAAAAGTAGAGGTGAAAGACTACATCCCTGTCTTATACCCTCTTTAAGCCGAGCACTTCATTCTTAGTCGTCCACTCTTATTATTCCCTTTTGGCTCTTGAACATATTGTATATTATCCGTCTCTCCCTCCAGTTTATACCTATTTTTCTCAGAATTTCGAACATCTTGCACAATTTTACATTGCCGAACACTTTTTACAGGACCACAAATCCTACGAATATGTTCTGATTGCCGTCCGTTGTGGCCGTGCGGTTCTAGGCGCTGTAGTCCGTTACCGCGCTGCTGCTACGGTCGCAGATTCGAATCCTGCCCCGGGCATGGATGTGTGTGATGTCCTTAGGTTAGTTAGGTTTAAGTAGTTCTAAGTCTAGGGGACTGATGACCTCAGATGTTAAGTTCCATAGTGCTTAGAGTCATTTGAACCATTTTTTGTTTTCTGATTTATCTTTAGTCTTGCTTCCGTTATCAATCGCAACGTCAGAATTGCGTTCTGGTGCCTTTACCTTTCCTAAAGCCAAACTGACCATCATCTAACATATCTTCAATATTCTTTCCCATTCTTCTGTGTGTTATTTTTGTCAACAACTTGGATATATGAGATATTAAGCTGATTGTGTGATAATTGTCCGCACTTGTCAGCCCATTCTGTCTTCGGAATTGTGTGGATGATATTTTTTGAAAGTCAGATAGTATGCCGCCAGACTCACACATTCTGCACACCACCGCGAACAGAAGTTTTTTGACACTTACTCAGCCGGCCGCGGTGGTCGAGCGGTTCTAGGCGCTTCAGCCCGCAGCCGCGTGACTGCTACGGTCGCAGGTTCGAATCCTGCCTCGGGCATGGATGTGTGTGATGTCCTTAGGTTAGTTAGATTTAAGTAGTTCTAAGTTCTAGGGGACTGATGACCTCAGATGTTAAGTCCCATAGTGCTCAGAGCCATTTGACACTTACTCTCAATGATTTTAGTAATTCTGATGGAATGTTATCTATCCCTTCCGCCTTATTTGATCTTAAGTCACTCAAAACTCCCTTAAATTCTGATTCTAATACTGGATCCCCTACCTCTATCGACTCCTGTTTCTTCTTCTGACACATCAGATTAATCTTTCCCTTCATAGAGGCCTTCAATCTACTCTTTCCATTTGTCCTCTCTCTTCTCTGCGTTTAGCTGTGCAATGACTGCTGCACTCTTAATGTTACCACCCTAGCTTTTAATTTACCGAAGATTGTTTTGACTTTCCTGTGTGCTGAATCAGTCCTTCCGACAATCGTTTCTTCTTCGATTTCTTCAAGTATTTCACGCAGCCATTTCGTCTTAGCTTCGCTGCACTTCCTATTAATTTCATTGTATTTTTGTATTACTGAATCTATCTGAACGTCGTTGTACTTTCTTCTTTCATCGACGAATTGAAGTATTGCTTCTGATACCTGTGATTTCCTGGCAGTTTTCTTCTTTGTACCTATGTTTTTCTTTCCAACTTGTGTGATTGCCCTTTTTCCATTCCTTTTTGCCGCTTTGTCTATTCCTCTTCAACTGTACTGCCTACTGAACTATTCCTTACTGCTGTATCTGTAGCCAAAAGCTTCAAGCCTATCTCGTCTTCCTTAGTACTTATGTATCCCACCTCTTTGCATATTGATTCTTCCTGACTAATCTCTTTAACTTCAGTCTACTCTTCACCACTACTACATTGTGATCTGAGTCTATATCTGAGTCTTACAATCGAGTATCTGATTTCAGAATCTCTGTTTCACTGTTCACAGTAACACACTCTCTGTCCTACCTTCCAATTCATAATGAACTCCCGTTATACCATTTTCTGTTGCAGTTGGTATTACCTCATACTCACCTGACCAGAAATCCTTGTCTTCTTTCCATTTCACTTCACTGACCCCTACTATATCTAGACTGAGTCTTTGCATTTCCCTTTTCAGATTTTCTAGTTTCGCTACCAAGTTCAAACTTCTGACATTCCACGCCCCTACTCGTAGAACGTTATCCTCTCGTTGGTTATTCAGTCTTTTTCTCACGGTCACCTCACCTTTGGCAGTCCACTCGCAGAGTTCCGAATGGCGGCTATTCAGGAATCTTTTGCCAATGGAGAGATCATCGTGACACTTTCATTTCCAGGCCACATTGCGTGTCTTTAATTCACTGGCTTCCGTTGTATTATGAATTTTCATGCCGTTGACTATTGCTGATT
This sequence comes from Schistocerca piceifrons, assembly GCF_021461385.2. NCBI lineage: Eukaryota > Metazoa > Arthropoda > Insecta > Orthoptera > Acrididae > Schistocerca > Schistocerca piceifrons. The sequence continues at coordinate 431,210,460 of NC_060138.1, forward strand.
CTTCTGCCTTGGGGGGCAGTTTCCCACCCCAAGGACAAGAAGGTGCCCTGAACCTTCTTTATCTGCTTCTCCGCCCTCTTTGACAAGGCCGTTGACAGAATGAAGGTGACTTCTTGAGCCGGAAGTCTTCGTCCGCCAACGCTGATTATTAATCGAAATTTAAACGGTGGCGGGTTTCGAAACGAGACCTAGGACGTTTTAATTACTAATCAAAGACGCTACCCCTAGACGAAGGGTCTAGGCGGTATAGTAGGAACACGAGATTCCCTATCAGAGCTCTGAAATCCCGGCAGATTTCAGTGTGAGGTGCACCTGTTCGCTGGTCTGGCCAAACAAATTTGACTCTCAGGCACGCTGGTGCATGCTGTCAAACGTCGTACGACCGACTAAGGACGAATGAGTTCACCCTTGTGACACACGATACGTCTGAGGTGACTCGCAGTTCCACTATTGGATCGATGGGAAACCGCCACTGGCTCTTAGTCCACTACAAGATATAGACCACAGGTCTGACGCACTAGGGAAAGACCTAAAGTTCTTCACCAGCGGAGGACCACAAGACAAAGAAACAAAAGAATCACAACCACTTTCCACCAGTCCTCAGTCCAGGAGCCGAATTAGCAAGAACGACACAGCCCCCACATTGCATAAACCAATCGAACTATCTTCTACTAACTAAATCTGCCTTCTTGACTGTTCTGTTGACCTGGTAGCCAATCCAGACAGAGCAACAGGGTTCTCACGCTGGGGAAGCAAACCTTTGTTCTACGTATCCGGAGACGAGCCAATCAGCTATTCCAAATCTCCCTTGTCTGAAAAAAGGAGATTTTAGACTAAGGAGGCGTCCTTCCTACGGTAAGCGTGGCCATGTTTATGGCGAAAAACAGCTACCTAGAGAGGTCATAGTCCCTCATTTACGGAGAGATCTGATCTTTCAGGGACGACCATTTCCAATTTCTGAAAGAAGATTACGAACCTTCCCAGACGTCGACGCCGTAAAATATTATGTTGCTGCTGCTCGCTAAAAGAACCTGGCGACTTCCTGGCATCAGAGAAGTTACAGTCTTGCCTCCACTAAACAAGTGCACAAGCCACTCTGTCCGTACCGTCCCAGCTTCCAGAATGAGAATGCATGGTTCAAAATGGCTCTGAGCACTATGCGAGTTAACTTCTGGGGTCATCAGTCGCCTAGAACTTAGAACTAATTAAAGCTAACTAACCTAAGGACATCACACACATCCATGCCCGATGCAGAATTCGAACCTGCGACGTAGCGGTCGCTCGGCTCCATACTGTAGCACCGAGAACCGCACGGCCACTCCGGCCGGCGAGAATGCATGGAGTTTTATGACCTTGCAATTGTTCGGACAAAGCTCAGTTTGCAGCAATCTGTCTTGAACGGCTTCCTCCACCCACTTTCCGCTCATGACGGACTGCTGCCTGGCCTAGGCAAAATGTTTTACGAACCAGTGCCCTACTGTCCGACCATAAGCGGAAGAACGACAATGATACGACCAGAAGTCTCGGGGTTGGAACACTTGCATGGAGTGACATTTGCATACACTGACAATTTCATGGGACCTGGGGCTCTTGCTGGGCTAACCGGCTTTTCGCAGGTACATGCACACTTAGAAGTCTGTCAGCTCACCACAGCTGCTCGTGCGAGCTGCCTCACGCTTACGCCACAGTAGTGCGCAACCACATATAACTCGAGGGTGGTCCATTAACGCAAACGTATACCTTGAGACTGTTGTATTGATGACAACTGACAATGAAATTCAACATACTGAGAACTGACAGTGAGACTGAGTATCTCTTTTAATATTTTGAAGTTGTAAGGAAGAAAACGTATTTCTTAAGACTGTTGCAGTCTTATGATGACTGCAATTTCAGGACGAAATTTAAATTGACAAATTTATATTTCGTTAACATTTTATTTAAACGTTAAACATAAAAACACAGCAGTCACGGACTATTACTTATGCTTTTCAGTAGAAGACCGATGTCTGGTACCACTTTTCGGTCAATGCTAATTAGAAAACAAGCTTTTAAGATGAAGTCAGCCAGTGAGCTTCTGTGGGTGGAGTTGCTTCTCTTCAATTGCGGAAAAAAGTAGCATGTACATGTAAGTCTAAACATCGATATCATCGTTGCTGCAGACTTTAAAAGTCGCAAATATTTATATTGAGGAAACAGGAGTCTTCGAGACTAATTTTGCTATGAAACTAATCACGCAAACGTCACACAGCAGGTGTATAAGCTCTAACCGTAGCCGACTTTCCGCACTGTCAACATAACATGGAAATCAGTGAAACTGCGCAATACTATGTAAGCCGAAAAGCAGAATGGGAACTTGAACCAATTACAGATTCATTCGTTGAGTGTTCCTTCTGAAAATAAAAATGTGTTTTTATAGTGAAAACGTTGGGAAAATTATTGAGATCCTTTTTTTTCACATCGGCTTCTCACTATTCATCATCCAAGCGAACATAATCTTTTACATGTTGTCTATTGCAACTGTGTTCTAAACTGAATTTTTTCGTTTTCGTTCAAAATTAATAGAACATAAAGCGTGTCCAGACACCATCACATACAACAGATATATAGCCTAGGTATCCTGCACTGATACGTCGAGGTTGACGTGTCTGACCGCTTTGAAGTCAGACCATTATGCTACTTTTCGTCCCTTTCAAAGCAGCTATTTTCCGTTTTAAGGGCAGACTCAACCCTAAAACTTCAACTTACTTCAAAAAAATTATTGGCTATTTCAAATCATTAGAGCGTTTGTTCTTAGATTCGGCAGTATTCTAATAACAAGTACATCTAAGGAGTGATGGAAATATGGACTGCGTAAGGGTCTGTAGCACACCGAAAGATGCCAAAGATAATTTTTGATTTCTGTCACCATCAAACAGAACCATCTTTACTCCTAACTTGGCATAAGCTCAAATTGGGGAAGACAAGTAACAAGATTTCCAGGAACGGTTGGCAGCCCATCGTTGGAAATCAATTTCTCTGCCTGTTGACTGTGTAAATATGAATTTAGGGAATACACTGAAATCCTGTTCAGTACAAGCCACGAGCTCCAAGGAAACAGGTATTGGCTTACAATCAGATATCCCAAGCACTGCACCTCCTAAAGAAGTCCGAGAGTAGATTTTTATTTAGAAAATTCAAGGGAAAGGCTACCATAATGTTGACATTACAAGAAGAAACCTCATATATGCAGGAAGGGAAAATGTTATGGTGCCGGTGAATTTTAATGGCTATGAGTCTTGTAGCAACATTTATTTTCTGATAAAACGTTAAAATCTATTTTACCATAAGTTGTTTTTCTAACCTCAGTGTCAAATGGCTATGAGCACTATGGGACTTAACTTCTGAGGTCATCAGTCCCCTAGAACTTAGAACTACTTAAACCTAACTAACCTAAGGACATAACACACATCCATGCCCGAGGCAGGATTCGAACCTGCGACCGTAGCGGTCGCGGGTTCCAGGCTGTAGAGCCTAGAACCGCTCGGCCACTCCGGCCGGCAACCTCAGTGTCAATTTTTTTTATAAATGTTAACCAGTCTGAATGAAACTTTTGCAGGAAGCAGTGTTTTCATACTTCTGTGCATTAACATTATCGAAAATGTAATTTGTTTATTTTATTATCATATTTATTTACCCATAATTAAGGAAAATTTAAGATTGAAATTTTAAATAAACGCTGAAAACGAATTGTTAATATTTTTCATAAAGCGAATACACAGAACTGTCGAAGTGTGTCTTGTGAATACACCTACAAAACCTAGCATGTGAAAATTGTGGTGTGAATATCAAAAATAGGTTTCCATGAATACTATTAATATCATATTAAAAATTCAAAACTGGAAAACCAGCGAAATTATGGACTTCAAAACTTTGGTGTTGCTAAATCTTTACATAACTGACACGATTTTGAAATTTGCTTTCGCCAAAGTAGAAGAAAAGATAAATTGTTGGGTGGGTTCTCCCCTTCAGCTGAGCACCGTACATCCTGTATGTTCGTATCTAAGTCTATGTGGAACCTATTTATGGTCATTTCTCTGAAGGAAACACATTGTTTGCGGTTCTCATGCTCTACCAGTCGGCCCTGCTGCGCTAAGAAACGACGTCTGACCGTCCTATTTTACCGCGAGCGCTCACAACCAGGCGGCTAGCGAGTGTAATCGCTCTTGATCGCATAGCCGCATCCTCAACAGGCCTGCTATAGTCTAAAAAATATGTTACTAGGAATTAGTTTTAAAATTAATGGTTTCAAAACGGCGACCAGTCACTTTTTTGTGATAATTTATTTTGTCCTACCAGTTTCATGTTGGTTTGCTCATATTCTAATGGAGAGAGAAAGTGTGGACTTAACTGCATTTCCGCTGCAAAGACTTTGTATTCGGTGTCTGCCCATTCAGGTTTTGATTCTAAGAACATCTAAAGGCGTACGCTGTGAATATCCCCTACCAAAGGCTTGGCCTTTGAGATAGTCTTGTTAGTCTTCATTAGGGAATACTTTATAAATTTCTAGAGACATTTAGCTGACTTTGTGTCGTTCCCAGGGAACAGTACGAAGAGGTAGTCTCTTCGAGTCCCGCAGTAAATTTATTTACAATATTTAGGAGAGTTTAAAATTTGGTTGCTTTCGGCAAAGTAGAAGAAAAGTTAAATTTTTGGGTGGATTATCCCCTTACGCAGTGCGCCGTATATACTGCGTGTACATTAAACTACTTTTCAAAATTTACAAATTTCTCAATGAATCTGACGTTTCCGTTGTCATTGTAACTTCTGTGCATAGGCCACACAAGTCTCAAATGATTTGTGTTTGGAGTTTCTCTAACGCCATAGCAACAGTTTCGTTAGTCTTCATTACTGACCTTTTTTTCCCATCAAAGTTTTATATTAGTCGGTCGAACTAGTGGCCGTGGTACTCTGCACCTTCTCGAAGATTTATTACTAATGAGTAAACATTCGGATGTTGGTTCAAGTGGCTCTAAGCACTATGGAACTTAACATCTGAGGTCATCAGTCCCCTAGACTTACAACTACTTGAACCTAACTAACCTAAGGACATCACACACATCCATGCCCGAGGCAGGAATCGAACCTGCCACCGTAGCAGCAGCACGGTTTCGGAATGAAGCGCCTAGAACCACTCGGCCACAGCTGTTCGGATTAACTTTTGATATTACTGTATTTATTCTTCCGTTCCATGCTTCTGAGACGTTATAAGTGCGAAGCGCCTTCCACTGCAACTTCACATGTTCCATGGGATATGTTCGTTATCGAGCCACTTGTCCAAAAAATAGTCATGAACGTCCCGAAGCTTTTGGTTGTCAGGCGTGCTCTCCTGTGTACACAGCCAAACATCGTCCAACTCTTCCACGGAAAATGCGCTGGAGCGTATTTCCTCATCTTCCTTGTAGGCAGGAACATGTTTCCACAAACATTTATTAAAATGATAATTTCAACCAATAATCTCTGTTCAGGAAACAAACAGTTAGCTGCTTGGACGATGGCAGTTTTGAAGTCCATCATCAGGGGTGCAGGGTGCTATCCACGCACCTTGGTTTTAATAGCTTAAAAATGTTCTAGGGTTGCTCACTTTTTATTTAGAGCGTAAACAACTGAAATTGTGTTTGTTTCCTCCCAAGAAGTGTTAAGGTCGGCGAGGCGTATAAACAACTGTCCAAACTTTTTGGTCGAACTCTTGAACGTTCCGTCAGAAATAATGATTCGTAATTTGATAAACAAACTTTTCCTTTTAAGCTGGCAAACTCCAGTATTCTGTCATAGGTCCCATTTTATCATCTTCAAGTGAGAAGTTGCTACCATCATTTGTCAGTATACTTTTTCTCTGGAAGAATTTTCCTCCAGAATTGGTAGTATCTTGTGTAGTTTCCATGTATTTTTACGTAATGTAATGTAACGATTGTATCGCACTTCTGTGTGATGTTAACGAAGTTACCAACCGTAACCTCGATTGAAGAGCTGCACTACTTCTTTTACATAAACTGATGAAATGCAGTGTCTGTTTCTTTTGTCCACTCCTTTGCACTGAGAAAATGTTTCCGCACTTCATTTTCTGCTTCATCTGGAAAACAAACGTGGTTACCTTCCCCTGAAACAGTGTTTTTGTGGATGCTCTTTCTTTGCATTTATTCTTTTTAAAGTTCACAAACCACCATTAAGTCTCTTCTTGGTTTTGTGTATAGTAAACTGTACACTGATGCCCGCTGTAAATCATTAAAAGCTGCAGTTTGGTAGTCTCGGTGAACACAGTTATCTCAGCACTGAAACACGGAACACTGCTTGCCAGTCAGAGGTGAACTGCAGTATTGAACTCTGGGAGACAGCCACGCGTACTACGAACTGGTGCGGCTACAGAGAACTTTGTGCAGGAAATGGGCTTTGGCCTTCTGCAGAATCGCAGGTAGCGACGGACATGGCGGTGTTTCCCACTTCGGGAACGCCTACAGTGTCGTGGGCTCCGTCCAAATGTCAACACGCTCCCTCTCCGTGCAAGTGTGACTCCGTGCAAATGCCACAAACTCAGAGGTCCTGCAGGTACGATCTACTGAGTGCTGCTTCCCAGGAATACTCACACAACCTGGTCGTTGCTCTCAGAATTTATAGCCTTCAATCCATCTCTCTCCCGGCTCTCCACCGCCTCCACTTCGGCCTCTCAGATACACGTTCTCTATAGGTAACACATGCATTCTGCCCACAATTTCCTCTTGTAAAAAAGTCGTAAACCGTACATGCCAAATTTAGTACATGGGAACACCGAGATTGTCACCAAAAAATATGAACATTAATCTTACTGATAACGTCGGTGAAGTGAGAGAGTTGCGTGCGAACTCTCAATAGTGTGTTAGAATATACAAGAGTGCTCTTCAGTTTTTGACTGCAAAAAGAGCTCTCTAGCTGTTCAAAAAGCGTTGTGATTTAAAATTGCAGTGACAGAGAGGTGTTGCAAATGTGTACCGCGTTGGGGACGGAATACCATGATGGAGAGGAATGTTGACACAGTGAACCACATACCGCCCCCAAACCATGTGGCTGACGACACATCTGGCCTGCTAACCATCCCCGACGTTACATCAGCGTGTGACAAGATTGTGTAAATTGCTGCATTATGCCTATTGCCAGTGCATGTCGTCACCACCAAACAGCAAAAGAATTCAGCGTAGGGGCATTACAGACAGGCAGGCTCGATGACCTGACAGTAGCGAAGACTTCGGCTGTCGAACTCAAAGGACCTGCTTGCTGAGCTAGGAAACCTCCGACAGGCAAGTGGCAGCCTTCTTCTTCGTCAGCGGCCGAGGTTCGACGCCACTGGACAGCCCACGGAACATTGTGAACGCGGAGGGCCACGCCAAGTCGGCACCACCCCACTGCCCATGAACACTGTCTGTCTGAAGGAGCTCTGCACCACTTGACCACCACCACACCACGCCGCCTAAGCAATGTACAAGCTCTTCAGCTATTTGATTAGCTAGTTAGTGATATGATAGATAGACCATTTGAACAATTCTTTTATTGAAATGATGTGGAACTAGTCACTTTAAAGGATATGTATACATGATTGATGAACAAATACATTATCATTTTTAATCCTACTCATGAAACTACAAGTAATTTTTTTCCTTTTTTCTACTGGCTACCAGTTCTTAAGTAGAAATTCGTTAATGAAGTAGAAGAAGTCGTTCAGGAGAAATTATTTTAAATTAGATTTAAAAGTTCCTTCGCTACCTGTCAGACATTTTATATTATTCGATATAAAACTAAATATTTTTGTTGCTGCGTACTGAACTCCTCTTTGAGCCGCTGGCAAGTTTAATGAGTGATGAGCAACCTCAGAACATTATTTAGTACGACATTATTGAGCGGAAACATGCAATTGGGGGGGGGGGGGGGGGCTTATTGGCATACTGAACACCTATGAAAAGGCACAAAAAAAGCTTTTTGAGTTTCCCATTCATCAAAACATAAAATTCATTGTATATGTTTATTGTTTTCAGAAATATAGAGGTGCCAAATCGGATGATTCTTTTCATTCACTCTGCATTTGTCGAATTTTTGTCTCATTCCTTTTACGTAACCAATAGGAGGTGTAATACAACAACTCGTGGATTACTAACTTTTTCCTTTCAATTTTGCTTTTACGATGTGTTTTTGTGTGAAACAAAGGTTGCACTAATATTTCTTTTACGAAATGTTGTACTGGTTTTCTGTTGTAAAATTGAATGAATATTAAATGTTAGCTGGTTGTATGTAGACACGTTCGATTAATGAGTGTTGTACGTTTTTTTATCAAAGAGTATAGTGAAGTTACAATCGCATTATCGCAGGGCGTGCGATCTCGCAAGCTGTACCGTGTAGGACGGTGCCGGGATGTGAACAGTTCAGTCGGGTCGAGTCGCGCACAAAGAACGGTGAAGGGAGTAGCAATGCGACGTGTGTGTTGAGAATTGATCTTCAGGCAGCGGCGGTAAAATAAGTAATGGCACGGCGGAAGTTTTGTGTGGCCAGGCACAGATAAGGCGTTAGGTGCACACATTACAATCACTGCCAGAGGATATCAGTTAACATGAAGAGTACTGTGGATCCAAGTTTATTAAGTGTGGAGCTAAGAGAAGAAAAGCCTGTGGCACACATTGTTAACGAACAATCCTTACATGCATCTACGACGACTCAACACAAAGTAGGATCTAACCTATTATTTGATTAGATTTGTATACGGCCAGGCAGCGTTGTAGTCAATATTATGAGTGAATAAAAGCAAGATTTTCAGTGTTGATTAACAGTTCTACCTACGACAATTTACCAAAATAGGTTCCATCTTATCCATTATTACTAAACTTAGAAAATCCTAATACAGGAGAAGCAATGACAATATTTTTCTAAAAAAATAAAGAAACCAAATAAAATAGCTAAGCAGTGAGTAACTTTTTGCTTGCTAATAGAAGTGACAGTAATTAAAATTTCAATTGTTTGGAAGACAGTAATTAACCAATGTGCCTACGTCTATTAATTGGAACTGTAATTTCGAAAGCAGTGCTTAACAAAGTAAAATTCAGTGAAAGGTATTTTTTGGGTATTTTAAAAAAAATGATAAATTAGTTTCCTTACTACGCAGCTGCAGTCAGTGAGAAGTGTTTGTAACGTCTTCAATAAATAATAGTAGTCATTGTACAAAGCGTATTTAGTAACTGTTAATGAAGCCATTTGAGATCAACAAACCTGTAAAACCATTTGTCAAATTGTAATATACTTTTGCCATTGAGTATTAGTTTTGCTGGTGACGTAACTGTGAATTACATGAAAGTGATTATTGAAGATGGCTCTAATTATTAAGATGCTTTAAATGACATCATTTGCTAATGAATAGGTATAAATGCCTTTTGCGCAAAAGTAACGACAGTAAGCATTACAGTGACTGACGTCATGACTTTTGCATTTTACGTAACCATTCACGGCTAATGAAATTTTATTGTTCCCTGTTCGTCACTAAATTGTTTTCATGACTCACGATTAAACTGAAAGGTATTTGACCAGTGTGTCATATCCGTTTGAAGCTGTGCCAACGTAATATTTAACAATTTAGTGCTATTTTCACCTGATAACAACCCCATGAACCATGGACATTGCCGTTGGTGGGGAAGCTTGCGTGCCTCAGCGATACAGATAGCCGTAATGTAGATGGAACCACAACGGAGGGGTATCTGTTGAGAGGCCATACAATGTGTGGTTCCTGAAGAGGGGCAGCAGCCCCTTCACTAGTTGCAGGGGCAACAGTCTGGATGATTGAGTGATCTGGCCTTGTGACATTAAAAAAATGACCTTGCTGTGCTGGTACTGCGAATGGCTGAAAGCAAGGGGAAACTACAGCCGCCATTTATCCCGAGGGCATGAAGATTTACTGTATGGTTAAATGATGATGGCGTCCTCTTGGGAAACATATTCCGGGCGGTGACTACTCAGGAGGGCGTCGTTATCAGGAGAAAAAAACTGGCGTTCTGCGGATCAGAGCGTGGACTGTAAGATCCCTTAATCGGACAGATAGGTTAGAAAATTTAAACGGATAGATTGAAGTTAGATATAGTGGGTATTAGTGAAGTTCGGTAGTAGGAGGAACATGACTTCTGGTCAGGTGAATACAGGGTTATAAATACAAAATCAAATAGGGGTAATGAAGACGTAGGTTTAATAATGAATAAAAAAAATAGGTGCGCGGGTTCAAATGGCTCTGAGCACTAAGGGACTTAACTTCTGAGGTCATCAGTCCCCTAGAACTTGGAACTACTTAAACGTAACTAACCTAAGGACATCACACACATCCATGCCCTAGGCAGGATTCGAATCTGCGACCGTAGCGGTCGCGCGGTTCCAGACTGTAGTGCCTAGAACCGCTCGGCCACCCCGGCCGGCAGGTGCGCGGGTAAGCTACTACGAACAGCATAGTGAACGCATTTTTGTAGCCAAGATAGACACAAAGCCCAGGCCTACCACAGTAGTACAAGTATATATCATAACTAACTCCGCAGATGACGAAAAAATTGAATTATGATGAGATAAAAGAAATTATTCAGATAGTGAAAGGAGACGAAAATATAATAGTCATGGGCGACTGGAATTCGATAGTAGGAAAAGGAACAGAAGGTAAAGTAGTAGGTGAATATGGAATGGGGTTAAGGAATGAAAGAGGAAGCGCACCTGGTAGAATTTAGCGTAGAGCATAACTTATTCACAGCTAACACTTGGTTTAAGAATCATGAAAGAAGGTTGTATACGTGGAAGAGGTCTGGAGACACTGGAAGGTTTCAGATATATTATATAATGGTAAGACGGAGATTTAGGAACCAGGTTTTAAATTGCAAGACATTTCCAGGGGCAGATGGGACTCTGACCACAATCTATTGGTTATGAACTGTAGACTAAAACTGAAGAAACTGCGAAAGCGTAGGAATTTGAAGAGATGGGATACCGATAAACTGAAAGAACCAGAGACTGTAGAAAATTTCAGAGAGAGCATTAGGGAACGACTGACAAGAACATAGAAAGAGATATAGTAGAAGAAGAATGGGTAGCTTTGAGAGATGAAATAGTGAAGGCAGCAGAGGACTAAGTAGGTACAAAGACGAGGACTAGTAGAAATCCTTGGGTAACAGAAGAAATATTGAATTTAATTGACGAAAGGAGAAAGTATAAAAATGCAGTAAATGAAGCAGGCAAAAAGATATACACAAGTCTCAAAATGCGATCTACAGGAAGAGCAAAATGGGTAAGCAGGGATGATTAGAGGACAAATATAAGGATGTAGAAGCATATATCACTAGTGGTAAGATAGATGTTGCATAGAGGAAAATTAAAGAAACCTTTGGAGGAAAGAGAACCACTTGTATGAATATCAAGAGCTCAGATCAAAAAGCAGTACTAAGCAAAGAAGGGAAATCAGAAAGGTGTAAGGAGTATATATATAAGGTGTGTACAAGGGTGATGTACTTGAAGGCAATATTATGCAGATGGAAGAGGACGTGGAATGAGATGAAATGGGAGATATGATACTGCATGAAGAGTTCGAGAGTGCACTGAAAGATCTAAGTCAAGAACAAGGCCCTGGGAGTAGACCACATTCCATTAGAACAACTTATAGCCTTGGGAGAGCCAGCCATGACAAAACTATTCCAGCTAATGAGCAAGACGTACGAGACTGGCAAAATACCCTCAGACTTCAAGAAAAATCCCAAAGAAAGCAGGTGCTGACAGGTGTGAAAATTACCAAACTATCAGTTTAATAAGTCACGGCTGCAAAATACTAACATGAATTCTTTACAGACGAATGGAAAAATTGGTAGAAACCGACCTTGGGGAAGATCAGTTTGGATTCCGTAGAAATGTTGGAGCACTTGAGGCAATACTGACCCTACGACTTATCTTAGAAGATAGATTAACGAAAGGCAAACCTACGTTTCTGGCTTTTGTAGAATCAGAGAAAGTTTTTGACAATGTTGACTGGAATACTCTCTTACAAATTCTGAAGGTAGTAGGGGTAAAATGCAGGGAGCGAAAGGCTATTTACAATTTGCACAGAAACCGGATGGCAGTTGTAAGAGTCGATGGGCATGAAAGGGAAATAGTGGTTGAGGAGCGAGTGAGACAGGGCTGTAGCCCATCCCCAATCTTATTTAATCTGTTCACTGAGCAAGCAGTAAAGGAAACAAAAGAAAATCGGTGTAGGAATTAAAATCCAGGGAGAAGAAATAAGAACCTTGATATTTTCTGAGGACACTGTAATTCTTCAGAAACAGCAAAATACATAGAAGAACATTGAAAGGGATGGAAAGTGTCTTGAAAGGAGGACAAAAGATGAACATCAACAAAAGCAAGACGAGGATAATGGAATGTAGTCGAACTAAATCAGGTGATACTAAGCGAATCAGATTAGGCAATGAGACACTTAACGTAGTCTTTTCTGAAAGCATTTGCATGGAGTGTAGCCTTGTACGGAGGTGAAACATGATGAATAGTTTAGACAAGAAGAGAAAGAAGCTTTTGAAATGTGGTGCTACAGAAGAGCGCTGAAGATTAGATCGGTAGATCACGTAACTTACGAGGAGGTACTGAACAGAATTAGGGAGAAGAGGAATTTGTGGCACAACTTGACTAGAGAAAGTGATCAGTTGGTAGGAGACGTTCTGAGGCATCATGGGATCACCATTTTAATATTTGACGGAAGCGTGGAGGGTAAAAATTGTAGAGGGAGATCGTGAGATGAATATACTAAGCAGTTTCAGAAGGATGAAGGTTGCAGTAGGTACTTCGAGAGGAAGCAACTTTCACAGGATAGAGTAGCATGGAGAGCTGCATCAACCCAGTCTCTGGACTGAAGGCCACAAGAACAACAACAACAATAACCCAAGTATTCGAATATAAATATACCAGTAATACAAATCAGCAATTATAGAAACAGTAATTTAAATGACACAGTAACTTGCGCCTATAAATTTTTTTTATTCATTACCTTCACTCATGAAATCTTTTCCAAATTTTGCCAACTGCTGTGATTCCACTTCATTCTTTATTTACATTTTACTTCAACAGTATGCAGTTTATTAACGTCATTGCCAAAAAGCACTGAGTATTGGCGATTTGGTTGTAACAACTTTACATTTCGCGGATTTCATCTATTCTTCTGAGTAGATGCCTTTCCCATACAACGGGGAACTTTAAATACACGGTTCATTTGAATGCTAACCAACCGGAAGTGAAAAGGGTTGTTACAGAGGTTGCGCGACATCTTGCCGCATTCTCTATGGGTGAAGCATCGGCTGGCGTGGTTCAAATGCCCCTGTGAGTCCGAGGAGCGCACCCTTCAGCGCTTGACGCAGGATTTGTCTACTTCCGCCGCAACGAAGATCTGCGCGCAGACACTTGCTTCGTAGTCTGCGGCAGATGTGGCAAAAGTGGTAAAAGTAGTTTGCTGTTAACTGTCGAGTTTTGCTCAGGATGTTGCTTACTTTTCGTCCATCCAGCTACAAAGACCAACGAAATCTGCTGCCGCCGAACACTGTCTCTAGTATAATGAAATGAGACCAGTATCTTAGTATAAACGCCAAGGTTCTGGGAGGTGTAACTAAGAGGTGCATCGAAATAAATATGATGGGAAAACCGTATAAAACAGGAAAAGTATTTAGATTTAAGCAATGCTTGTGATCCTGAAGTAATTGTTAAGATGTCACCGGCTCTCATCCATCAGACCTGGAAAACGTCCAGTGAATGTGCGATTTGCGCAGTAGCAGTGTGGACTTCGAAATGCAGATGACGATCAATGGGTGTTGCGGGAGTCGAGAGTCGAACTCGGCTATAACTGTTGGTGTGATAGCAGGGACACTTGACAGTGGCTGCAGTCTGGGCAGTGGGTACGCGCAGAACAAGCGGAATTGACAGCTTGGCCGCACCCCAGAAAGCACGTTACTAAACGAGTCAGAGCACTTTGTAAGCTGAACACATCTTTGGGAACCTTCGATGTGACCCCAAAATTTTATTAATAAAAATGATTAAAACATTTTTATAGGTAAACGAATAGTTAAATTCACCGTGAATCAAACCCAGTTTCATGTAGAATTTTTATGAGAAAACGCAGTGGTAAGAAACGGAAAGAACATTGTACTCATCGGTAAATTACCTGAAGCCATGTGGTGCAATAGGTGAAAAGGATGTGATGCAAGGATGCGAAACCGTTGGAACTTGACACCAAGGTAGCTTCACAACAGAGACACGGAATGGCCGAGGGCGTCGAGAGTGGTGGACGAAAGAGTGAACAATGACGAGAGATATGCGAATGTCGTAGAAATCTTGAGATAACAATTTCAGACAGAAAACTGAGGGGCATAAAATAGACATCACTAATAGATAAGATAACTATCGAAAGCGTTTTATTTCAACAAAGTGGTGAACAGAGTGAAGCACTATGGTACAGTCAACGGTAATGTATGATAACAATTGGCGCCTTAAAATGAATTGGATGTAGTAACTGATAGCTCAAAAGGAGTAACTGTAGGTCTATTATTTTTTAATCATTTACCTGCCAACCAGTATCAAGAAATAATCGACGTGCTGAAGCAGGGATTATTATCATTTTTAAAGTAACACACAGCATATTATATGTTCGTGTAGCAGAATACAGCAGAATACTGCTGACATCATTTCCCGAAATTTTTAGAAGATGATGTATTCTAGAGTAGTATTCCACACTAGCAACAAGATTATCCTCCCCAAGTCACAGCTTTGGTTTCAGTAGGGCTGCTCTACTGAGAAAGCCATATAGACGTTCACTCACCAGATTTTACGAGCATTAAATAGTGCCAGTTGATATTTTCTGCGACCCATCTAAGGCCTTTGGCTGTATAAATCTCAGTATCCTCCTAGATAAATCGAAGTTTTATGGTCTTGATGATATAGCCAACCAATGGATGTCATATCTGAGCAAAAGAATGCGAAAAGTTGTACTTAATAATTTAACCAATATAGTCGGAGGACATATTCACGTATGGGGTTCCCCAAGGCTCAATCTCAGGTCCACTACTGTTTCTAACACAGGCGCCGACTCCATTGGGCCTGAGGGGACCCGATCCCCCTAAAAAATTCGTTTGGCGGTGGGGGGGGGGGGGGGAGGGGCAGAGCTCCCCTCAAAGTATTTAAGAATATTATTAGAGAATTTGTCTGGGTGTGCGAACCTTTGGGTAGAGTCTAGCGCGAGCGGGCCAGCGCTGTGGCCGCGGCGACATCAAAAGGACTGCAACAGAAGTGCCTGGAACCCTCTGCCTCGCGTCTCGACGCTTCGAGACATTATGACGCCGCGGCTATATAGAGCCCACCCTGCTGTTGCAATAATTCAGTGTGCATAGTTTCGTTCAGTGCATGCTGCAGACGTGTTTAGTGTTCCGCCTTTAGTGTCTAGTGGACTGTTTTATATGACTATATTTTATTCGTTTATTTTAGTCTGTTAGTGTATTGTGAATTAAGCTTGCAATGGATAAATTTGTTACCGAAAAGGCGCGCTTGGAAGTTGATGATACTGCAAGTCAACCTCCAACAATTATTGTGTCGTCAATTGCTTCGTCGTCTTCAGGCGAGAACGGTTCACAGAATGGACAATCCGTTAAGGGGAGATCATTTCAGAAGTCTTGGTTGATCAACTATACATGGCTAGAATATGAAGCATCTACCTGAAAACTTTTTTGCAAAACCTGCAAAGAGGCAGATGCTAAAAGTCTATTACAATTTTCTTAAAAAAAGAGGAGAAACATTTACTTCCGTAGGGTTTTTTAACTGGAAAAAGGCTTTGGAAAAATTCCATCTCTATGAAAATACGTTTACGTATAAAGAAGGTGTTCTGAAAGTAAATTCTATCACTAACCGAAGTGTAGTCTCCCACTTGAATGAACAGTTAGATAGTGAGACAAAGAAAGGCCGTTTAGCTCTAGAGACAATTTTTACTAATGTGCCATTTCTATGCCGATAAGGACTAGCAATCAGAGGTATAAAGATGTAAACTCAATTTTTTTCAATTGTTAGAACTCCAAAAGAATGACATAGCTGAGTTTAAAGATTGCTTAGAACGTTCGGGGTATAAGTGGACCTCCCACGATATTCAAAACGAGATCATTGATCTACTAGGAAAGTCTGTGTTGAGAAAGGTATTGGCTTCAATCAAGAACACTGAATACTTTTCTATTATGGTTGACGAATCAAGTGATTCTTTGCTTCACGAACAAGTGTTATTTTGTATTCACACTGTCGATGATTCCTTAATCATCAACGAAGACTTTATTGGCTTATATGCCCCCAGCACTGATTCACAAACTCTGTATAGTATTTTATGTTACAATTCAAGAATTATTTCTTTTTGCGTTTTTATTGCCATGCAATGAATCCAGTAGAGGATGTCAACGAAAAAATTCAATGCCCTCATCTAAGTGTTGCTGATCTGGAAAAATATATATGAGTGCTTGATTTGTATAGTGAATGGAAGGCGTGATAGTTTTTAACACTTTTGAGAATTGTGTTTAAAAGAAAAACCTTCACAATTTCAAGATCCTTCGCTTCCTCGGAATCGAAGTATACCAAAGAAGTATGAAAACAACGAAGCCAGCTCACCGCACACTTTCAAAATCCCAAAGGAATACTACAAAGCTATTTACTTCGAAGTCTGTGAAACGGTGCAATCTTGCATTACTGAGCGGTTTGCTTCAACTGGACTCACACAGGTCATTGCAGTTGAACAATATTGCTTGCTTTTACTAAAGAGAGGAGAAACAAATTTGGAAAAATGAACCGAGTTTTTCAAAAATGACCTGGACATTGAGAGACTGCGCTTACATTTGAACATGTTAGCCGATATCGCTAATAAAAAAACACTGGTCTTAAAAAACGTGCGTGATGTAAGAAAGTACATTACACAAGAGCCTGCAGTTGGAGAAATATTATGTGAAGTAGTAAAGTGCAATAAATTTCTACAAGTAGTTCCAATTACGACAGCAACAGCAGAGCGCTCATATAGAGCCTTTAGACATCTGAAGCCATATCACCAGTCAACAATGGGACAGAAGCAAATGAACAACTTGGCTGTTCTTCATGCCCACCGAGATGTTTTGGATGAATTGGATATCCGACCAGTCATCAACGACTTCATATTCAGTAACTCAGTCAGACGGTCGAGAGTTGCACCTTTCTAAAGTCACTGTAGCCCTAATAATGGCATTTACAGCAAAATTAAAAATCTTTATAAAATAGAGAATTAAATACATACATAATACTAAATTTTCTGTTTCGAAATATTAGTACTAGTTTAGTACTGTATTACTATATTACTATCGTACTGTGTTAGTTATATCCAAATACTTAAATATTTTTGGGGTGTGAGACCCAATTAAAACCCGCTATTTACATACTTTTTGACTGTATTAAAGCATTAACTTTGAGATACAGTTTTTATTTAATGAACCATGAGCCTTATTTAAAGTAAGCTTAAATTAGCTATTTAGCTTATTAATCAAAGTGGTATTACTGAGTGGCAGCAAAATTTAATGTTTTATTCTGTTAATGATAGTTTACGATTTATTTAAATATAATTTCAGTCCTTTCAGAGCTGTATATTCACTGCTCTGTAATAGTCTATAAGCATGATTATTACTGTAAATTACATTAGCTGTTTACGAAAATACTGTGCTTGTTTATGTTTTGTTTCTTTTTTCAAAGCCAAAAAATCTGTCAGGAATGTCGAGTTTCCTAAAGTGTCGAGTTATCGAGAGTCCAGTTTTCTGAGTTCTGATGTTGATCATATGACTCTAAAATGCTTAAAAAACATTAAAACTCACTATTTTTCATCTAAAATTTAGAAAATTTCCCATGGCTAGACCCCCAGTATGCCCCCCCTCCCCCACCTCCAATAGTTTTTATAAGTCGGCGCCCTTGGTTCCTACCTTATGTAAACGATCTTCCTTCCAATATATAACAAGCAGAATTAGTTCTTTTTGCAGTCGACACTAGTATTATAATCAATCCAAGGATATATATAAGAATGGAGGAAATGCTAAACAAAGTCCTTAAACTTATCATTGACTGGTTTCCTGCAAATGCTCTCTCACTCTCAGTTTAAAAGAAGAGACGACATCTACAGGTCTTATATCAACGCCATCAAGACGAGGAAATAATAAATAGTGTAGAAACTTCAAAATTCAACGCTTTCCACATCGATGAGAATTTAAACTGCAAAAAAGCACATTTTGGAACTACTAAAACAACTTAGTTGAGCCACATTTCCACTTAGAATCATTACAGATCTTGGGGGGGGGGGGGGAGGGTTGTGGGAGAGAGAAATCAATAAGTTGGATGTATTTTGCATATTTTCATTCAATGATGCCGTATGGAATAATGTTCTGGGGTAAGTCATCTTTAAGAAAGGAAGTCTTCATTGAGCAAAAACGTGTTATAAGAATGTGTGTGCTCACCTACAATAATCTTGTAGACTTATATTTAAGGAGTTGGCAATCCTGACTACTGTTTTGCAGTACATTTATTCCCTTATGAAGTTTGTTGAAAGTAACCCGCTACAGTTCAAAAGGAACAATGATGTACATAATTAAAATACCAGGATCAAAACTGAGATTCATTACCCATCATTAAGGTTATTTTCAGCGCAAAATGGGAGTATAACGCTGCATCAAATTTTTTGATCACTTAACCAGCTATAGAAGAAGTCTGACAGACAGCAAAGTAAAATTTGAAAACAAGTTGAGGAAGTTCCTCCTTAAGAACTCCGTATACTTCTATTTCTGTAATGTGTAAAAGGTGGTGGGTAGGACTTACCGTCTCACAACATATATAAATATATATATATCTCTTTTCTTTTTGAAGAAAAAAAGCTTTGAAATGGTCAGAATGTAACCAATGTCAAATTACATCTTCTGAACAGATATAAAAACTCGTTGCTGCATATAAACTTTTACAAGGCAAATAAACGTTTAAAAGGCCAAAAACAATGAAAACAGAGGAACGAGTTATACTTGGCTCCCAGAGACAAGATTTTAACAAACAGAAATAGCATGAACAGTCGTAACGAAAGGGAAAGTTGTAACTTAACATAGGCAATACCGAGGTAAGTATGCCTTTGTCCTCCTGCACCTTTGGACTGTCTTACCCAGCCAGTTATACGGCGACCTAGAGTTTAAAATACACTCCGAACCCCGATGCAACTAGGCGTTTTTCACATGAAGAACACTGAGAGAGGTGAACGAAATGATGACAAGAAAATCCTAAGACTAACCAGGGATTGAAACCGTTGCCTTAGCATTAGTAGTCAGTTTACCAGACATGGCCACAATGTCTCGTTCGAAAATCAGGAAAAAATGGGAGGGTTAAATAACCGCAGAAGAATACTCATTTATCTATTGACAAAAAATCAATCCCCTTTTTCCATGACGTGTATCTGTCACCAAGTTTTTATATGAAGGAGGGATAAGGACGACCTGCGTGAAAAAATAACACACAAAAAAAGTAAAACTTCTCCACGTCGTGTAAGTACAGTTACATGTGGATGTATCAAATTTATCTCTTCCCATGAATAACCCAGCTGCGGGGCTCATCTTTGAGGGTGCTGGCTGTACTTACGGTTCTTCACGATCGTTTAAACATTTCTAAAAATCCATGAGTCTTGTGACACCATCTCCAAACAAATAATGTCGGCCGGGTTCTCGTCCGGGTAGAAGAGAGTGTGTAAATGTAAATAAGGGGGCAACACCCGTAAAAAGCGAGCCAAAATTTAATGCATAGACACCACATGTCTTTCGCCGCCCCACGATATAGCCGGTGCTCGTCTGTGTACTGAACGCTGCTGTTCACACATAAAGGCGAACAGGCAACGTGGATCCTATCGAGTTTTTATCGAGTAATCTGCTTTTACCGCTAAATCACCGAACCATCTTGCGACCTCCATAAAGATGTACGGAATGAGTTTATCAATGAAAAAATCGATTTTTGGGTAAATGCATTTTCGAAAAATTTAGACTCTCCCGTTTAATACCATGTATAAAATGTTTGGATGACGTGAATAGAACTATTTTAAAAATTGTATATGAGACGCGAAATATACCTGATATAGACAGCCTTGCCAGAGATATAATTGAGCACAAGAGAGTTAACTTTTCTGTTGGCTGCACTGCTAGACAGTTGACAATAGATTCTGCACCATTTATATTGTTTCCTTTGTGAGTACATCCATGTCATTGTTGTGAAAGTCGTATGTGGAGAAGTCATTGAGTTTTCTTTCCTTCAACATGCCTAGACCTAGTCTGAAGGTATTTAGAAATCGTGTACATTGGCGCAAGAAAGTAAAGTGTACTAAAAATTCGTCTGATTCATCTTCATCAGTATCTGATGTCCCACTAGCGACTAACCTCAACACTGGTAGTGATACATTGAGTGATGCTGCTGCCACTACACCGGAAAGTGCTTCAAGAAGAAAACTAGCTGGAATTGAAGGAGAATACAAGAAACTAAATGCTGGGACTACAAAATATGAGGTAATTAACGTCTCTTTATTATCAGACGTTTTGGAGAACAACGTGTGCTGCAAACAATGTGGAAAATGTGGTGTTTCATTGAAAACAAACTTACATGTAGGACTTGCTTGTGAATTAGAGTTGATGTGCAGTTATTGCAAACACAGTGTTACTTTCTTCAGTTCCTCGCATGGTACTGCAGATACAGGTAAACTATACGATATAAACATTAGACTGGTTTATGTATTACAGTGTATAGGAAAGGGCAGGGCTGCAGGTGCCATGTTGTGTGGTGTGATGAACCTCCCTCCTCAAAAACACATAATTGCAATAGGCTCTGCTATAAAAGATGTGGCACAGGAAAACATGAAAGATACTGTTGAGGAAGCAGTTGTTGAAAATAATAATAGCAGAGACTTGTCCATAGCTTTTGATGGAAGCTGGCAGAAGAGAGGCCACACATCCCTGAATGGTGTAGTAACAGCTACAAGTGTGGACACTGGTAAGGTAGTTGATGTGGCAATACTTTCCAAGCATTGCAGATACAAGGAGAAAATGAAAAATAAACATGAAGAGGAGTGCATGGCAAATTACTATGGGTCAAGTGGTGGTATGGAAGTTGCTGGTGTAAGAAGTATTTATCAACGCTCAGTAAAATGGTACAACGTTAGATACATAAATTATCTTGGAGATGGTGACTCAATGGCTTTCAAAGAAATTGAGGAACTGAGACCCTATGGTAACGATGTGAAAATTTCCAAACTGGAGTGTGTTGGCCATGTTTAGAAAAGGATGGGATCAAGACTTCGACGGCTCAAGGCTAGCATGAAAGGCAAGAAATTGAGCGATGGAAAAACTTTAGATGGGAAAAATAGACTGACAGATGCTACAATAGATCATATTCAGAAGTGCTATGGTCTAGCAATATGACAGAATATAGCAGATGCAGAATTAATGAGAAGAGCAGTCTGGGCTCTGCTTTTTCATACAGCTTCAAACAATGAGAATCCTCAACATGGGCTATGTCCAAAAGGAGATGATAGTTGGTGCAAGTACAACAGAGGCAAGGTAACTAAGAAACAATACAATCACCCTCATCACCTGCCACCTGCCATAATGGATGAAATAAAACCAATATTCCGAGACCTCGCAGATATTAGTCTACTAAAGAAATGTCTTCATGGCCGGACTCAAAATCCAAATGAGTGTGTGAACCATGTGACATGGAATAGACTACCTAAAACTGTGTGTGCGGGTATAAACACACTTCACTTTGGCGTTTATGATGCTATTTCATCATTCAATCAGGGCAATATAACAAAGTGCAAAGTTCTGCAGAAGTTGGGGCTCTGTGTAGGACTACGAACTGCCGCAGCTATGCTTTGTTTGGACAAGGAACGGCTCAGGTCTTCAGATAATGCCATAAAAGTATATTCAAAGATGGCTAGACAGCATAGCAGAGCCATCAAGAGGAAGCTGTTGGACGATTCTGATGATACAAGCTACGGAGCAGGCTTGTACTGAAGTAAAAACGTTGAAGCTAATTTCCTGTAACTTTAGTTTTTTTGTGTATAAGGTACATTTTCTCAGGGCCTATTTATAGCAGAAAGATGAAATTTTCTATAGTTGTTCCTTAAGACCTTCTAATATATCTGAATTAATAGATATGTGGAATTATTTTGTATTAATGGATGTAAATTTTAAAATACTTGTTAAAATGTATAACTTTTTTTAACATTTACAAAAAATAAAATATCTGAAAAACTATACATTATTTTTTCAAAATTAATAATGCAGCATAAAAGCAGAACATATTTCTGCGTTCTGTGAAAAAATCAAGAGTATCGTTCAAATAACAAATGAGAAAATGTTCCTAATTTTTAGCTCAATTTAACATTGTAAGCATAGGGCGTTCCGTATACCCTTAATAACATGTAATCTGAACGTTTCTTCATAATAACATCCACTGACAGAAAATCATATGGCGTCGTAACTATATTGGTCAAAAATCGTTGTCACAAATATAGCTGGGAATCCATATGTTTTCCTATCAGGAGCTATGGTTACAAAAGGACCACTCAGATTACATCTTATTATTGACGTAATAGTATTCCTTTTTCAAAAGCTTATTGAAACTAAAACAGATTTTGATCGCAGATGTCTTTAAATAATTTAATAACTGGTTCCGATCATTATGATTATTATCAGATTCATATACAAAAGAAATAAACGGACAAACAAACAAGTAAGAGCATTGTGACTTGTTTTAACAGTATAAATATTTGACAAGTAACGTGCTTCTTTCCTTATACTTTGTAAACGAAGCAAAAGTTTTTAACCATGATTGCCGTCGTCACATATATGTAAACATGGTAATACTGTGATGAACGCTCATCATCTGTGAAACAGGACGGTCGAGGGCCTACTGTGCTTACAGCAGCAACGCAAACTTGTGAGGGGGCTTCGCTGGTAGGAGTCACTGACTGTAAGAACAGTTTTCTGTAGTATGTTAAAAGCTAAAATAGGAGAAATTATACAGAGCCAGTAAGGGATGAGTTAACAATATAATTAAAATGGAGCTGGAGGATATAGGATATCAGTAGGTGCATGGTGAGGTACTAACTAAAATTTCAAATTGGAGATCTCGGATAGGTATCTACGAACTATATTGTATATTATGTAGAATATTGAAAGCATTGTACCGAAACGCGAAAGATACCATAGACACAAACGCCGACAAGGACGCACAAAAACTACAATAGTCTGTGATATAGTGAAAAATAAACATTCGATATTAATTAATTTTGTTCATTTAAAATTTTACTGGGGTGGTGTTTTTCTGCCAGCAGATCTCTGTTTCTTCTACGAGGTTCAGCAGGCGACCTTTTGCTGGAAAATGCATAACTCGCACTGAATGTTTATTTTTGGCTGTGTGACACGCTGTTATAACCCTTATACATCCTCGTTTTCTGGCCCCACCCGTTTGATTTATGTACTTGTCGGCCGTTGTGCCAATGGCTTCTTTCGTGTTTTTGTATGCCGCTTTCAGCTTTCTTTGTAATATATTACGTACGTCATAGATACCTACTCGAGAGCAGTCATTTGAAATTTTAGGTTACATTTTACTATGGACTGTAGACTGTTTTGGTTTCTACAACTTCTTGAACATTGAATCGCTGAAATCTTCGAGGTGATAATGTCACCTGTCACCAATACCACAAAATGGTGTCAATAGAAACAGTTTTCAACTTCAAAAGAAAAAATTGACAATTTGAAAATGAAATATAAAAATCTGAATTATATGGAATTACAGGTATTGTGAATAATTCTGAACTTTATAATTATATTTGGAAAATAGAACATCCATTTATAACAGCAAAAATAAAAACTTGGTGGAACGGCAGTGTTAACTCTATCATTTTTATATTTATGTCAAAATACATTTTGGATCCAGAGAACGCGATAAAAATTTATCCGGTTTTAAAAACGTTTTACTCATAGAAAAACTAAAAATATTGCATGGATTGTGTTTTTTTATTCTGTTGTCCCAAAAAGTGTGATCTCTCTAATTATTGTACCATTAAATTGATGAATTCCGTTTGTTTGTTGAAACATTTAGTCACAGACATCTTGTCTGAATGACGTCTGTAAATCCGCAAGTCATACCCTAGGAGTAATGAAATGCTTTCGAGTAACATCTCTTTGACTAGAAAAGATTCCTTGTCTGTTAACTCAGCCTGGTTATTTTCTAAAGTCAACGCATCCTTCTATTTTCAGACAACAAATTTTACATGCAATCTAAATGCCTGATTACTTTTTCCGTGTACTTTAATCAAAGGATAATCTCCTGGGGTGAAAACAGTGGCAGGTGGTTCTCCATTTCCTTAAAATTCTTGGTCTTCTTCTGAAGAAACACAGACGATTACTATTTCTGTCCACCCCATAAATTATGAAAAATAACCGTACATTTTCTGTTAGCTGAAACACAACCTAGATTTCAAAGTACTTCAAAACTGAACTTTTGGTTAATGAAATGGAATTGCAAAATTTGTCTATCATTTATTTAAAATAAAACAACACAATTTAGATTAATACATTTCAGATTAAGTCTGAAGTAAGCAAATTCAGCAATACATTCGATGTTCGTCGTAGAGTGAACCAAAACACCAACTGATAGTGTCACGAACCTTGAAAATCACAATTTCCCTGTTAGACTGGTTCGCTGGAAACATACACGTACAACTGTTTGAAATGATATTCCAATTTATCTTCTGACAAGACAGAATAGAACTTTTTTTCTAAGTATCTCTGATCGAGCGGTTCTAGGCGCTTCAGTCCGGAACCCCGCGGCTGCTACAGTCACAGGTTCGAATCCTGCCTTTGGCATGGATGTGTGTGAAGTCCTTCGATTAGTCCGGTTTACGTAGTTCTAAGTCAAGGGGTCTGATGACCTCATATGTTAAGTCCCATAGTGCTTAGAGCCATTTAAACCAGTTTGAAGTTTCTTTTATGTTCATCCCATTGTTTCTGTTCACCCCAGTTTGCGTTACCTAAAGAATATTGACATCTTTTTGGACCTGAAGATGATTTGTGTGAGCGAAACCGTTGGTCAATACTTTTTTTTTTCAAGCAGTATCTCCTCCTGGTAACCGCGACGTTCTTGAAGCTACTGTACAGCGCTCTCCTCGCGAGTTACGTGGAGCCTGCAGGATGTCCAAGCTCTCCAGAGGTGTGGGCGCGACGACCGTAGTGCTGTGAGCTGTTTAGTTAAACACGAATTTGCGGCGTTCGAGTTGCGACGCGAGAAGTCGTTGCCGGGCGTCGGGTCGGGTCCCGCCCTTGGGGCGTGATGTATGCGGCGGCGCGTTACCCCGCCATCAGTCTTGGGCGCACCTGGTGCGCCTGACGGCAGCAGCGTCGCGTGGTGTGGTGTCGGTGCGGCAGCCTTATTACGAGGCGGCTCCTACCGGCACGCCTGCCCAGCGTCACTCCCCTTTATCCTTGGGCGCAGTGTGATGAGATGATCGATCATCGTGACCTGCGCGCGATCGTGCATTGCTTAAGCAACTCACGTTCGGGAGGAGCGGCCACCAGATCCCCGCCCACCCATCCTCATTTCCCTAAATGGCTGCAGGCGAAGGAAAAGCGGCAAAGGCAAAGGATTGTCTTCCTTTACGACGATAAACTTCTCCGTCCGAGCGCTCGGTCTCCAAAGACCTGCTAAGCAACGTGTAGGTATTTCCGAACAGGTAATAATGGAGGCTGTGGCTGAAGCTGATTAACTTCGAATAACATTTGTATTGAGGGAAGAAATCGGAGCACAAAAAATAATTAACGTAGACTAATGAAATTTAGAGAATACATTGGTCTAGATAACATATTTAAGTGATAATCATTGCAAGGCCACTGGCTAATGTAAGCTTGAGGTAAGTCACTGCAAATATAAAATGCTGGTACGTTAATAATCTGTGAAACGGACAGAATGTGCAAGTGCGAGGTGTCAGGGTGGAGAAGAGTTTGATGATATGCGGATTAAATATTACAATGAGATTTGTTATACATCAGAACATAAATGCACATGATTGTTGACAGACACACACAGTAGGTTACACGATAGGGTATACTGAAATATTATGAGAATAAGAGTTGGCTCGAGAACAGGGGGTTCCTACTCTCTGTGATCCAATAGATTGACGATAATGACTGGAGGTCCTAATGAATCAAATATTAATCTCCCCACTATATAGCAGTATTGCAATTAATAGTGAGAGCTCAAATGGGATCACATGGAGAAACAAGCAAGGTGGACTTGTAGCAAAGCGCGCGCTCGTGTTGCTGAGGGATTCCGTATAAAATTGACAAGGTCCTACAATGCCGGAGCGACAAAATACTGTACCAGTACTAAAATCTGCAGCACATCGTCGGTAGGCAGCGTCCTGATGATGTAGGCGCCGACTTCTGCCGTGCAGCAACTCTGTGTCAACCCCTGGCCTCGAAGGCTGTCCAAGAATTCCAAGTTCTTCCGAAGAACAGCGACCAAGTCGCAAGACTGTCCGACTCCGACGAAGATCAGATCACGAAACGCTCTGTGATGCGATGCAAGAGCGAAGCCAGCATTGCTCAACTCCCTACTGTCTTCGAAAACCGCGAATCAGCATTCAGTTCTGATACTAAAATTCTCCCACACTGTCTCAGAACATCATTCGCGGCAATAGCGACCGTTCCCTCCAATTTCGAGCAGGGCTTTATGACGTCAACTAGCCTCAGTTTAAGTTGACCAATCATGCCTCTGCTATTCAGCTGAGGGCACTGAACTTGCTGTTTGACCGGATACGAAAACAAACTGCCTAGACCAACGGCCATCCGGCGCCGGACAGTCGCACCCAGCGGGGCACGGTTCACAAGTATTCTCAGAATCAAGAGGACAATGCAGTCAGTCAGTGCCAGGAATATTCGTTCCGGACGCGCCGGAACGGTAAACACATAAACTGCGGCGACACTCAGACGTCTCGCAGGTCGTTTCGACGTGCATGCAACAGGCGAAACTCGACTGACGTCAGTCGTTCCGCCAGGCGCTTAAGCCTATTGTACGACCCGCTCAGAATACAGGGAAGTGCAGCCCCAAACCGGAAATGCCACGTGCCGTGTCCTCCAATGCTCGCCCCGCACAGGCCATGCAGGGAAGTAACCCAACATGTATGGGAAACAATGAAAAGTATTTTTTGAGCTGTCAGTACAAATACTCTCATTACAATAACCTTATTCGGTCTGTTACTACCGTGCAATGACATAGAAGATTAATAAAATCGATGAGAATGAGAGGAGACATCCAAAAGAGGGCATGGAACCTCTCACAAGCTTGCAAACGTGCATTCTTTGTGCTGTGGAGGTGCTGGATGTCAGTTTGTGGGAAGGAATTTCAAGCTTGTTGCACTTGGTCGCTCGGTACAGAGACGGTTAATGCTGTTTGTGGATGACACCGGAGTGGTGGGCAGATAATGTCCCACATGTGTACGGTTATAGACAGATCTAGTGATCGAGCAGGCCAAGGCTACGTGTCGACACTCTGTAGAAAATATTGGGTTACAACAGCGGTATGTGGGCGTGCGTTATTCTGTTGGAAAACACTCCTTGGAATACTGTTCATGAATGACAGCACAATAGGATGAATCACCAGACTGACGTACCACGAGAGTGCTCCTGCTATCATGCGAAATCGCTTCCCAGAACATAACACTGGGTGTAGGTGCAATGTGTTTAGCACGCAGGCATGTTGATTGCAGGCTCTCAACTGACCTCATTATAACCAACATATGGCCATTACTGACACCGAGGCAGAACCAGATTTCGTCAGAGAAAGCAACCGATCTTCACCCTGGCCGCCAATGAGCCTTCGTACAGAACATTCTCTTGACCACCGCTACAAACAATCTTTCTGCAATATCGCAGGTGGAACATTAAGCTTCTAGTAGCCCTTTTACAGGACCTCATTCAAACTCAGTGAGGTGTTGATAATGGCGCCTTTGTAACCTTAAAGGCATTCTTGATTAGCATTAACTCACTACCTCCAGCCTCAAAGGTAACTAACGCTCAAGACCGTTACAGTGTGTATTTGAAACAAACCTTACTGGTATCTTCATAGTGGCGCTACTAGCGCGACTCTTATGCGACCGGCACGAAATCTAAATAGACTTCATCTTTCGTATATAGAAACACGCCTACCAGTTTTCGTTTATTTCGTACAACTCCTTATTACTGCTGCAATCTTTTTTTTTCGTCAGTGTATACGGATACTCCTACCTTTGCAAGATGAAACCATCGTATTTATAAAATAAATACAACGCTTTGAAGCTCTTAAGATACAAACACCCATGCGTGTACTTTGCACACTGCCTTCTCGTAAATTTTGCTGTATTTTCAATTTAAGTTAACAACTACTTATACAGTAGTGCTACAACGACATACAAGGGTTCAAATGAAAGCCATCGATTTATGCTTTCATTTGACCCTTAGCAACAGTTGACTACTACGGATATTCGCAAATAGCCCCCAAAGGCCAAAGGTTAGATCATTAGCTGTAAAGAATTTGACGAACAGTTTAACTTCACCACACAAACAAGCAAGAACATCTGGTGCATGTGGGATAGTTTTAGAGAGAGTTATTGCGATATTCACGCTTTCATTGGTTTCATTGGTCTCGTGCCACAAGAATTTTGTTATTTAAACAATTACCGTACTTCAAAAACGGCGCACGATGCGAAAAAAGTGACTGCCAGTGAGATTAGCAGCAAAAGCAGTGTGGATTAATGTGCCACACATATTCTTTGTAATAATATACTACACAAATTTACACTTAAGAATTTTAGTTAGGAGTTTTATTTGCAACAGCATAATTGACGTATTATTTTGACCAGAGCATCAGCATGCATTAAACGATGGTATTAAGTCAGACATACGCGTTGACTGCGCTGTGTCGGCAACTGTGTGAAATCGGACAACTATTTCTATGACTACATGAAACAAGTATTCACATGGAAAGATGATGTAAATGAGGTGGTTACCAGATTAGGCCCGGATGCGAGATCGTTGTCGGCCACACATACCGCGAGAAGCACCAAGCTCTTACGAATTCCCTAACTGCGTAGTAGCAACTAATATCATAAACTGGCGCAAGTACAAAACTGACACGTGAGGCTGGGCAATTATTTTAGATCAAACTTTATTGCCTTGAGGTAACATATTGGCCGAACTTCTTCTCTCTCGCACCCCAATTTCTTTTTTCTTCCCACAAGCACGACAATTGTGCGGAAGTTTGTAGAGACAGCAAATTCATTTGCATTTCATCCATAATTTTTTATAGTTTCAGTTTGGTCTTGAGCACTCCAGAGAATGCGAGGGTGTCTGAATCAGTGCGTTCAGTTCAGTATAACAACGCACTGACTTTAAAAACAATCTACATCTACATCTACGTCCATACTCCGCAAGCCACCTGACGGTGTGTGGCGGAGGGTACCTTCAGTACCTCTATCGGTTCTCCCTTCTATTCCAGTCTCGTATTGTTCGTGGAAAGAAGGACTGTCGGTATGCCTCTGTGTGGGCTCTAATCTCTCTGGTTTTATCCTCATGGTCTCTTCGCGAGATATACGTAGGAGGGAGCAATATACTGCTTGACTCTTCGGTGAAGGTATGTTCTCGAAACTTCAATAAAAGCCCGTACCGAGCTACTGAGCGTCTCTCCTGCAGAGTCTTCCACTGGAGTTTATCTATCATCTCCGTAACGCTTTCGCGATTACTAAATGATCCTGTAACGAAGCGCGCTGCTCTCCGTTGGATCTTCTCTATCTCTTCTATCAACCCTATCTCGTACGGATCCCACACTGCTGAGCAGTATTCAAGCAGTGGGCGAACAAGCGTACTGTAACCTACTTCCTTTGTTTTCGGATTGCATTTCCTTAGGATTCTTCCAATGAATCTCAGTCTGGCATCTGCTTTACCGACGATCACTCCTAATGCGTACTCCCAGATAATTTATGGTATTAACTGCTTCCAGTTGCTGACCTGCTATTTTGTAGCTAAATGATAAAGGATCTATCTTTCTGTATATTCGCAGCACATTACACTTGTCTACATTGAGATTCAATTGCCATTCCCTGCACCATGCGTCAATTCGCTGCAGATCCTCCTGCATTTCAATACAATTTTCCATTGTTACAACCTCTCGGTACACCACAGCATCATCTGCAAAAAGCCTCAGTGAACTTCCGATGTCATCCACCAGGTCATTTATGTATATTGTGAATAGCAACGGTCCTATGACACTCCCCTGCGGCACACCTGAAATCACTCTTACTTCGGAAGACTTCTCTCCATTGAGAATAACATGCTGCGTCCTGTTATCTAGGAACTCCTCAATCCAATCACACAATTGGTCTGATAGTCCATATGCTCTTACTTTGTTCATTAAACGACTGTGGGGAACTGTATCGAACGCCTTGCGGAAGTCAAGAAACACGGCATCTACCTGTGAACCCGTGTCTATGGCCCTCTGAGTCTCGTGGACGAATAGCGCGAGCTGGGTTTCACATGACCGTCTTTTTCGAAACCCATGCTGATTCCTACAGAGTAGATTTCTAGTCTCCAGAAAAGTCATTATACTCGAACACAATACGTGTTCCAAAATTCTGCAACTGATCGACGTTAGAGATATAGGTCTATAGTTCTGCACATCTGTTCGACGTCCCTTCTTGAAAACGGGGATGACCTGTGCCCTTTTCCAATCCTTTGGAACGCTACGCTCTTCTAGAGACCTACGGTACACCGCTGCAAGAAGGGGTGCAAGTTCCTTCGCGTACTCTGTGTAAAATTGAACTGGTATCCCATCAGGTCCAGAGGCCTTTCCTCTTTTGAGCGATTTTAATTGTTTCTCTATCCCTCTGTCGTCTATTTCGATATCTACCATTTTGTCATCTGTGCGACAATCTAGAGAAGGAACTACAGTGCTATCTTCCTCTGTGAAACAACTTTGGAAAAAGACATTTAGTATTTCGGCCTTTAGTCTGTCATCCTCTGTTTCAGTACCATTTTGGTCACAGAGTGTCTGGACGTTTTGTTTTGATCCACCTACCGCTTTGACATAAGACCAAAATTTCTTAGGATTTTCTGCCAAGTCAGTACATAGAACTTTACTTTCGAATTCATTGAACGCCTCTCGCATAGCCCTCCTCACACTACATTTCGCTTCGCGTAATTTTTGTTTGTCTGCAAGGCTTTGGCTATGTTTATGTTTGCTGTGAAGTTCCCTTTGCTTCCGCAGCAGTTTTCTGACTCGGTTGTTGTACCACGGTGGCTCTTTCCCATCTCTTACGATCTTGCTTGGCACATACTCATCTAACGCATAATATACGACGGTTTTGAACTTTGTCCACTGATCCTCAACACTATCTGTACTTGAGACAAAACTTTTGTGTTGAGCCAACAGGTACTCTGAAATCTGCTTTTTGTCACTTTTTCTAAACAGAAAAATCTTCCTACCCTTTTTAATACTCCTATTTACGGCTGAAATCATCGATGCCGTAACCGCTTTATGATCGCTGATTCCCTGTTCTGCGTTAACTTTTTCAAATAGTTCGGGTCTGTTTGTCACCAGAAGGTCTAATATGTTATCCCCACGAGTCGGTTCTCTGTTTAACTGCTCAAGGTACAATGAACTAAAGCGATAACTTCAAAAGTACTGAACATTAGTTTATCTTCTCGACAACTTGATTCCGAGCCAATGAACCATGACTTTTTCTAATTACGTGAAATTACATATCTACCTAGAGTATGGCCGAAATAAAACTGAGTTACTACTTTTGTTCGTGTCCTGATATGTTTTACAATATGTTACATCCCCGTCTCTTCTTTTTTACATTAGAAACGTAACGAATAAGTCGCAATGCCATAATTTCTGTATCATAATTTACTTCTACGGCTGTGTTAGATACGATCTGTTTAAAAAATTCATAGGGAATGGAATGACAAGTCAGCTTTATTTAACATCAGGATGCATATGCGATAAAGTGACTTGAGTTTGAAATACGACAACCACAGTTAAATTACGTCAAATAAATTCGCTGTGACTCAGTTCCAAAATGAGCCGAGTCCAGTCAACGGGCACTGCATAAATTAAGTTGACTGATGTGTCCTCCCCCCCCCCCCCCCTGCCCGCCGCTCCGAGAACCATGAACCTTGCTTGCCGTTGCTGGGAGGCTTTAGTGCCACAGTGATACAGATAGCAGTACCGCAGGTGCAACAACAACGGAGGGATATCTGTTGACAGGCGAGACAAGCGTGTCGTTCCTGAAGAGGAGCAGCAGCCTTTTCAGTGGTTGCAGGGGTCAACAGTCTGGATGATTTACTGAACTGGCCTTGAAACATGTACCAAAATAGCATTGCTGTGCTGGTACTGCAAACGGCTGAAAGGAAGGGGAAAATACAGCGGTCATTTTTCTCGATGGCATGCAGCTTTACTGCATGGTTAAATGATGATGACATCCACTCGGGTAAAATATTCCGAGGTAAAATAGCCCCACATTCGGATCTCCGGGCGGGGACTACTCAGGAGAACGTCATTGTCAGGAGAAACAAAAATAGCCTCTTACGGATCGGAATGTAGAATGTCAGATTCCTTAATTGGGAAGGTAGGCTAGAAAATTTAAAAAGGGAGATGGATATATTAAAGTTAGATATAGCGGGAATTAGTAAGATCTGTAACAGGAGGAACAAGACTTCTGGTCAGGTGAATACAGGGTTGTAAATACAAAATCAAAATGGGAATGCAACTGAGAGAGCACTTGCCCGTGAAAGGCAAAGGTCCCGAGTTCGATTCTCGGTCGGGCACACAGTTTTAATCCCAGTTGGCCTTTGGCTGTGCTGCGGTGAGGACGCGCTGTTTGTGTTCCTGCCGCGGAGCGAGCGCTCGTGTTGTTTACATAGTACTCGACCGTTTCGCGCGTGCCGTACTCAGCATATACACTCCTGGAAATGGAAAAAAGAACACATTGACACCGGTGTGTCAGACCCACCATACTTGCTCCGGACACTGCGAGAGGGCTGTACAAGCAATGATCACACGCAAGGCACAGCGGACACACCAGGAACCGCGGTGTTGGCCGTCGAATGGCGCTAGCTGCGCAGCATTTGTGCACCGCCGCCGTCAGTGTCAGCCAGTTTGCCGTGGCATACGGAGCTCCATCGCAGTCTTTAACACTGGTAGCATGCCGCGACAGCGTGGACGTGAACCGTATGTGCAGTTGACGGACTTTGAGCGAGGGCGTATAGTGGGCATGCGGGAGACCGGGTGGACGTACCGCCGAATTGCTCAACACGTGGGGCGTGAGGTCTCCACAGTACATCGATGTTGTCGCCAGTGGTCGGCGGAAGGTGCACGTGCCCGTCGACCTGGGACCGGACCGCAGCGACGCACGGATGCACGCCAAGACCGTAGGATCCTACGCAGTGCCGTAGGGGACCGCACCGCCACTTCCCAGCAAATTAGGGACACTGTTGATCCTGGGGTATCGGCGAGGACCATTCGCAACCGTCTCCATGAAGCTGGGCTACGGTCCCGCACACCGTTAGGCCGTCTTCCGCTCACGCCCCAACATCGTGCAGCCCGCCTCCAGTGGTGTCGCGACAGGCGTGAATGGAGGGACGAATGGAGACGTGTCGTCTTCAGCGATGAGAGTCGCTTCTGCCTTGGTGCCAATGATGGTCGTATGCGTGTTTGGCGCCGTGCAGGTGAGCGCCACAATCAGGACTGCATACGACCGAGGCACACAGGGCCAACACCCGGCATCATGGTGTGGGGAGCGATCTCCTACACTGGCCGTACACCACTGGTGATCGTCGAGGGGACACTGAATAGTGCACGGTACATCCAAACCGTCATCGAACCCATCGTTCTACCATTCCTAGACCGGCAAGGGAACTTGCTGTTCTAACAGGACAATGCACGTCCGCATGTATCCCGTGCCACCCAACGTGCTCTAGAAGGTGTAAGTCAACTACCCTGGCCAGCAAGATCTCCGGATCTGTCCCCCATTGAGCATGTTTGGGACTGGATGAAGCGTCGTCTCACGCGGTCTGCACGTCCAGCACGAACGCTGGTCCAACTGAGGCGCCAGGTGGAAATGGCATGGGAAGCCGTTCCACAGGACTACATCCAGCATCTCTACGATCGTCTCCATGGGAGAATAGCAGCCTGCATTGCTGCGAAAGGTGGATATACACTGTACTAGTGCCGACATTGTGCATGCTCTGTTGCCTGTGTCTATGTGCCTGTGGTTCTGTCAGTGTGATCATGTGATGTATCTGACCCCAGGAATGTGTCAATAAAGTTTCCCCTTCCTGGGACAATGAATTCACGGTGTTCTTATTTCAATTTCCAGGAGTGTAGATCATTATGGCGCACCACTACAGAAAATCGACGCTCAAATTTACGTTCCGCAACGAATTTGCACGGCCCAAAGCACTCGAAGTCGAACGATTTCGACGAGAAGAAGTTAACATCACGGCGACCGACATTCTCGGCATTCACTTGTCCATTGTGAGTAGTATCGTATATGTCAAGATCATCAACGACGCAACATGTGAACGGATCCTTCGGGACACGAAACAGGGCCTCCGTTTCTGCCATGCTGATGGCAATGTGGGGACTGTGCACGTCGATTTTTCTGGCATGGGACTTCGCACGATCAGAATTTTCGAACTTCCTTTCGAACTACCGGCGGAGGACGTCGTGACAGCGCTGCGCCCCTACGGCACGGTCCATGATCATATTGCGGAAAAATGGACGCAATTCCAGACATATCCTGTGCTGAACGGCGTCCGCCAGGTTCGAATAGAACTTAAAAGACATGTACCTTCACATCTGAATATCGGTGGCTGCCGTGCCATCGTCATCTACGATGGGCAACCGAAGACCTGCTCTGGTTGTGGGAAGGAGGGACACCTCAGATCAGAATGTATGCAACGTCGCATCACTCAACTGCCGCCGGCTGAAGCGGACCCGCCATCGCAGCCGACGCTGCTTCCTGTGACTTATGCAGCAGCCCTCACGACAGCTACTACTTCACCACGACAGCCGACATCCACTGTTGGGTCGCGGCTCCATGCTCCAATACAGGGCGATGATGACACACCCGTTCCACAAGATACGGATTCAACTCCGATGCCGCCGCCCCCGTCGACTGATAACAACATACATGACGATAGCATGGCCGTAGACTCGCTTATTGTGCCTACGGCTGCCTTTGTGCCGGAACGTCGTGAATCTTTGCCATCGTCTGACACAGAAGGACACACCAGGAAGCAACGCTCTCCGAAGCGACGGAAGCGGAGGCGTAGAACAACTTCCGAACGGGATGCGACACAGCCTCCAGAGGATGACGATTTCACAGAGGCAGCCGCCATTTGCTGCAGTGTGACACCATCGAACGAAACTGAGGACAAACCACATGTATCTACAGTGGCAAAATCGGATGCCGAGCTGCAGGACAGATGCTACCCACCACCTTCTGGAATGCAAGCACCTTTGCCGTGTCCTGAGGAAGCTAGGGAGGCCGATCTTACTTTCAGTTCCCCGACGTGGGCGGATGACCACGACGACAACGGAACCATGCAAGTTACGCCAACAGGGCCCACGCCATTGGCCCCGGCTCTCTAGCAAGGACTGCCGGTGAGGTTTCGGGGGATGCGGAGGTGTCAATACAGTCAGAAGCGTCATAGGTAATTCCAGTCTTAATGGATAACTTAACACCTGCGGTTCGGCAACAAGCTTATCGTATCGCCACGCTTAACCTCAACACGATACGAACGGCAGTGAAGATCCAGTTGCTGCGTGAGATGCTTCGTTCTTCGGATGTTGACATTGCCCTGTTACAAGAAGTATATATAGCGGCCCTCCCCGTTTTCTACGGTTATGTGACATATGTGTCACCGGCGGACCGGAATGGCAGCGGTACGGCAATACTAGTGCGCGACGGAATTGCCATCGACGAAGTGACTTACCTTCCGTCAGGAAGGGGGCTGGCGATCACAGCACTGGGAACGCGCATCATTAACATTTACGCTCCACCAGGAACTGACCAACGCCGCGAACGATCGCTGTTCTACTCGGAGGATATCGCCCCCCTCTTTATCAGCCGCTTCGAGCAATATATCTTCGGGGGCGATTTTAACTGTGTGCTCCACCCCAAAGACCAAGTCCCACATTTCTCGACTTGTCAAGAACTTCGGCTCCTGGTTCGAGATCTGCTTCTCACCGAGACGTGGGAGACGGTGCACGGTGAACGTCCCGGGCCGACATACCTTACTAGTCACTCCGCCAGTCGCCTAGACCGCATTTATGTATCACGAGCTCTAGCGCCGGGAGTATTGGACGCCGAACGTTGGCCGCTTGCCTTCTCCGATCATAGCGCTTTCATATGCACACTCACTCTACAACAGCAGCGGATATGGCGCAGCCGAGGACCCTGGAAGCTGAATGTGGCACATCTTCAAGCCCCGGAATGCCGTCAGATTATCGCCAACACATGGCTGGATTGCGAACGTCGTCTTCCCCGATACCCATCGACTCTAGCATGGTGGGTGGACTGTGCAAAACCAGCTTTTCGGCGTGTGCTAACACAATTCGGAAAAGATATCGCAGCTTGGCATCGTCACAAATTGGACTTTTATTACACGATGCTTCGCGAACTCGACAGCCAACCACCATCTCCAAATCGACAAATGGAAAGCCGCCGAATTAAAGGTAAAATATTGTCTCTTACGAGGAAACGTTTGGAGGGGGTCGTAGTGCGATCGCGACGTCAAGACCGAGTAGAAGGAGAAAACCCGTCTATGCATCACATCGTGCTCGATAGCCGCCGACGCCGACAGCAGCTGATCACGGACCTCGTATTGCCAGGTGGTAGGGTCGTAATGAATCAGGCGGCAGTTACAGAAGCCTTCGCAGATCACTATCGCCGGTTTTACGACGAGGTGAATACAGAGGACGAGGGAGCGGACGATCACGACATACTGCAGCACGTGTTGCACACCCTCGACAATGCAGCAGCGGCGACGCTGTTAGGTGGGATTACACGAGACGACATCGTGGACGCGCTTAACAAGGGAGCACTCAACAAATCTCCCGGGCCAGACGGACTGCCGCTCGAGTTTTATCGTACTTTCCGCGATCTCATGATGCCCGGATGGATCATCATGTACCAAGAACTGATGACCCCCGGTTCTCACGTGCCACCTGCATTCGTGGAAGGTCTCCTAATACCGATACACAAGCCTTCCAGAAGTCGGACGGTCGAGGACTACAGGCCCATTACAATGCTCAACTCGGACTATAAAATCTTCGCCCGACTACTCGCCAGCCGCATGAAGACGGTTCTGCCCCTACTCCTCTCAATGGAGCAAACGACACAGGGCGGAGTGACCAACATGCAAACGGCAACCAGTGAATGCAGGGATTTAATAGCCATCGCCTCATCCTGTCGCCTTCGAGCTGCTCTGATCTCCATTGATTTCGACCACGCCTTCGATAGAGTTCACCACAAGTTCCTTTTGTCCGTTATGGCCCGCATGGGCTTCCCGCCTGACTTTCTCGACATCTTTCAGCGCCTTTTCCGTGGAGCTGCATCCCGTGTATTGGTGAATGGACGGATTGCGGGTCCCTTTCCGATCCGACGGTCAGTTCGCCAAGGATGCCCTCTCTCCATGATCCTTTACGCGATCG
The DNA here is from genome assembly GCF_021461385.2 of Schistocerca piceifrons. Lineage (NCBI taxonomy): Eukaryota > Metazoa > Arthropoda > Insecta > Orthoptera > Acrididae > Schistocerca > Schistocerca piceifrons. The sequence continues at coordinate 431,248,311 of NC_060138.1, forward strand.
CACTCGAACCACTTGTCGGAGGGTTGACAAACAGGCTCTCGGGCATGTCATTGAGGGATCACACCTTTCACTGCAGGATATATGCTGATGACCTTCTATTACTTGTCCGATCTGGTGACGAGGTACGTTCGGTGATACAATGGATCAATCGCTATGATTTGGCAGCGGGCAGCCTCATGAATGTGGCCAAGTCGGCAGCGATGCCCATTGGGAGAGGTCTACAGGAGGACGCTTTAGCCCCACTCCCACTAGTTAACAAGATCCGTTTCTTGGGCATAACATTTACACAGGATGTGCGCCGCACGGCTGCCAAGAACTATGCACGAATACTACAGGCAATACGCGCAGAAGTTCGCCGGAACTTACTTCGACGGATGGACCTCCTACAGCGTGTGGAATACCTCAACCTTCACGTGGCAACTAAGATGATCCACATGGCCCAGGTTCTACCGATACCGACAGCGATGGCACACAGACTGCAAGCAGCGTTTGGATATTACCTTACCGCCGGACACCTATTCAAAGTCCGCTACGAAACACTCACCCTCCCTCCGCTTGATGGCGGACTGGGACTGGCGGACTGGGACTTATAAATGTACGAGCGAGGGCTACAGCATTATACTTGTGCACAATGATGAAATTGTGGACCCACAAAGATGCTTCCCTTACGGGTCGTCTGTTAGAGGAATTGCTGCCGGCGTCTCTTCTGCCACCTGTCACGGTTGCGCACATTACACCCTCACTCTCGCACCTCTCGGCATTTATTCTTGAGTATAGTTACGTGCGCCCAGACCTTCTCAACACTCGCCCTCCCAAGGCGAGAGACTTTTACAGACTGCTGCTAAGGTCCATCCCTCGCAATGTGATTGAGAGGAAGAGCCCTACGACCCTATGGCCTGCAGTGTGGAGAGCGGTCCAGAAGTCGTTCCTCCCCACGCGGGTACGAGCCGCGTGGTACCAGGTGGTGAACGGGAAGGTTGTAACACGACAAAGGCTGCACGCTATTGGGATGGCGGATTCCCCCCTTTGTCCACATTGCCACCTCGTGGATACTGACGACCACCGTTTAATATGTGGATCGGCGTTAGAGGTATGGCTGCTAGTGCAGAAGATCCTCGCCTGCTACCTACGTATCGCGCCTCGCACAATTGAGCCACGGCTCCTCCTTTGTCCAGAGGATACTTATTTCCCACCTGCGAAGACTCATGCTCTCACATGGTTTAAAGGCATGTCCATATACTACCTCTTTCGAGATGATGAGAAGATGGTGCTTGATTACTGGCAATTTCTCCAGGACAGTCATAGCACACTTGAGTGTACACCCCGATACCGACAACTATTTGCCAACTATTTACGCAGTGGGGGAGTACCGGGCAGAGGATGACCGCCGTCATGGAGCTCCGAACGCTGCGAAATGTTGTACCAATTTGGAACATGGAATCTGTACGCAGATGGGCCATGCACATGGAATGGCGTGCGGGATTTGGTTACGTTTTTCATTCTTTATTATCTATCACCACACTATTGGTTTCAAATTCTCTTTCATAGTTTAGAAGAAACTCTTGTTCTGTTGTTGCTACGGATGTACATTCTAACTTTGTTTGTCGTAACTGAAAGACGCCTTTTTCCATCTATATATAAAAAAAAGGATGGCAGAGGAAAAAAAATAAAAAAAATAAAATAAAAAAAAGTAGTCAGCGCGGCCGTCTGTCACGCAAAGGGGTCCGGGTTCGATTCCTGGCTGGGTCGGAAAAAAAAAGTTGGTAGAGCACTTGCCCGCGAAAGGCAAAGGTCCCGAGTTCGAGTCTCGGTCGGGCACACAGTTTTAATCTGGCAGGAAGTTTCATATCAGCGCACACTCCGCTGCAGAGTGAAAATCTCATTCTGGAAACATCCCCCAGGCTGTGGCTAAGCCATGTCTCCGCCTTATCCTTTCTTTCAGGAGTGCTAGTTCTGCAAGGTTCGCAGGAGAGCTTCTGTAAAGTTTGAAAGGTAGGAGATGAGATACTGGGAGAAGTAAAGCTGTGAGTACCAGGCGTGAGTCGTGCTTCGGTAGCTCAGTTGGTAGAGCACTTGCCCACGAAAGGCAAAGGTCCCGAGTTCGAGTCTCGGTCGGGCACACAGTTTTAATCTGGCAGGAAGTTTCAAAACAAAGTAAGGCATGCCAAATAGGTAAGAATATCAGATCGTTATGCTTTCAGTTACTAAACTACTTTTTGAAAACAATTAAATTTTATAATAAAAATGAGGACAACAAAGAAATGGTTAACAAAAAATGGTCAAAAATATGATCAACAAGAAAATGGTCAACAAGGAAATGGACAACAAAAAATGGGCAACAAAAAATAGACAGCAAAAAATAGACAAAAACAATGGACATAAAAATTGACAACAAAAACTGGACAAAAGAAAATGGGAAACAAAGAAATGGGCACTAAAAAATGTCGACGTTCAATGTTAACGATTTTATGTCTAAATTTAATGTCTAATATTTGTTTGTTTAATGACTAAAGTTTGTTTGTTTAACACCTAACGTTTATTAGTTTAATGTCTAACGTTTGTTTGATGTTTGGTTCGTGAAGGCATTTTGTGTTCTCCTTTTTTTTTGTTGTCCACTTGTTATCCATTTTTTTGTTGGCCTTTTTTGTTGTCGAACCCACATGGAGGCTTACCGGAACTCGGTTCTTCCTGCGAAATATTCGCGACTGAAACAAGACAGGGAGATGCTAAAGGTTGCTTGCAGAGTGTAGAGACAGGTTGTAACGACTGTGATGTCGTGATCACGTGAGGCGCCATTCTGATGATGGGAGCCAGTTCCTTTCGCGGCCGATTCCAAATAATGGTTTCGTCCCGACACAAGTACGATGATGGACGGTATCAGGAATTTGACGAGCATGCTCTGTGCAACATTGGCTCAGTCGTGCCTAGGCACGCTACACACCACATTGCCTGTACAGAAGTGGACATCAATCGACAGAGGACGTTGCTCCACACCATGGGTAAATCGCGCTGTGGCCACTTACTTTGCACATGGGGCGATGAGAGTGGGTGAAACAAAGGATTGTATGTGAACGATGTAAAGGGCGAAGCACCTAGTGGCCCAGATGGTTCCAGACTTGATACTAGATGACAACGTATTTTGGTACAACATTAGCAGCGACGTCTCGAGGCACCGATAGATTTTATGATGGATGGATTCATAGATATATTTAGTTCGATTGCTGATTTTGTATGTCCTTTTGTGGAGAATCGATGTGCAGAGTGTTCCTGAATTTTTGAGTTTAAGTCCCCCAAGTTTGTTGCTCTATCTAGGCATGACTATCGTCAACATTTCCCGCGGGTGCTATGTTATGGGTTCGGTTCCCCACCAGGCAAACAGTTTTACACTGCCAGGAAATTTCGAAACAGGGCACACTGCACTGCAGAGTGGAAGAGTCCTTCTGGAAACTGTTTGATTCCTTATCCTACAAATATATCTCGGCAGCAGATTCAGAGCAAACCGTCACTCTGTCTCTCCTCTTCCTTGTAAGACTGGAACATGGAAATTTTATAACTGATTCCTCTCTTGTGCCAACCTCTTCGTCTCAGAGAAGCACTTGCAGCCTGCGTCCTCAATTACTTGCTCGATGTATTCCAATTTTTGTGTTTTTTTACAGTTTTTGCCCTCTACAGTTCCCTCTACTACTGTGGAAGTCATTCCCTCACATCTTAAGAGATGTCCTATCATTCTGTCCGTTCTTCTTGTCAGTGTTTTCCACTTATTCTTTTCCTCTCCGATTCTGTGCAGAACCTCCTCATTCCGTACCTTATCAGTGCACCTAATTTTCAACATTGTCTGTAGCACCACATCGCAAATGCTCCGATTCTCTGTTCCGGTTTTCCCACAGTCCATGTTTCATTACCATACAATGCTGTGCTCCAAAAGTACATTATAAGAAATTGGTTTCTCAAATTGAGGCCTATGTTTGATAAGAGTAGACTTCTCTTGGGCAGGAATGCCCTTTTCGCCAGTACTAGTCCTCTTTTGATGTTCTCCTTGCTCTGTCCGTGATTCTTTATTTTGCTGCCTAGGTAGCCGGATTCTTTAACTTCATTTACTTCGTGGCCATCAATCCTGAAATTAAGTTTCTCGCTGTTCTCATTTCAACTGCTTCTCTTTACTTTTGTCTTTCTTCGGTTTACTCTCGATCCATATTGCGTACTCATTAGACTGTTCATTCCAGTCAGCTGATCCGGTAATTCTTCTTCACTTTAAGTCAGTATAGTAATCTCATCAGCGAATCGTATCACTGATATGTTTTCACCTTAACTTTTAATCCCACTCCCGAACTTTTCTCTTATTTCCATCATTGCTTATTCTATATATAGATTGAACAGTAGTGCCCTGTCTCACACCCTTTTTAATTCGAGCACTTTGTTCTTGCTCGTTCACTCTTATTATTCCCTCTTGGCTCTTGAAGATATTGCATAAGATCCGTATCTTCCTATAGCTTATCCCAATTTTTCTCAGAACTTTGCACCATTTTAAACTGTCGAACACTTTTCCAGGAAGGCAAATCCTATGAAGATGTCTTGATTTTTCTTTAGTCTTTTGTAATTCGAACTTGTTCCACTGTACTTGCTTCTTATTCTCATTCCGCTCCTGAGAACGTTATGTGTAAACCAGAAGCTTTGGCGAGAAGTTTGTGTCTATCGATGAGTCGGTGTCTGTCTTTTTAATTTAATCAATTGACACTTCTTATATCTACTTTATAGACAGTTTACTTCACCATTATATTTCCCGTTTCTGCTACCTTATCTCCTGAATTACAAATTCAATTGGTTATTCGTACTTTTTGCTCTTCGTTACCTATAAAACTGATGAGAATTTCTTGTAAATCCTTTTCTTTAATCCTACATGATCCAGTAGACAATTTTTTATTAAGTTATAAATTTATCGTGAGATGGGTTTCTTGATCTTATTTAGTACACACATTTTTCAAAAATATTGTACTAAGTAATGCATTGTATATCTATCACTGAAGGTAGAACACTGCAGATTTATTGGACGGTGTCATGTTCCTCTTCAATTTCTTCGACACGACTTGTGTTGGGATGTTCTTTAGCATCTTTTGATGTCCACAGTTAGCTGTAAACCATACATCACTAACACTTTTTTTCATTGTTAGAAGTCTGTGAGGATTACCCAAAGATGAGTTAGTACTGAAAATCGGTGACACTCGAAGGCCTATGGCGCCACATTATGATGTAATATTCTAAACTGTTAGTCAGTTTTTCCCTGTATTTTGAAATGCGTCTTCCATCTATTGAGCTTTTTGGTGCTTCCCGACATTTTCTTATTTCTGATGCTTAAATTCGTTTCCCTTTCGTCTAGGTTAAGTATCTTTTTAGTTTATAACTGTGCAATGATAGTTTTCAGATCCTTAACCACGCATCTCACCCGGTGCGATATTTGTTTCCAAACAACCATCATGATCTTCACCACAGCAAATCTAATGGTTCTATTTTCTTTCATCCCGTTCAGAAACTTCTTCGTAATAAACACATTTTCAACAACTGCTTAATTTCACAATTTTTTCTTCAATTACTTTCTTTCTTTTTGTCTAATGACACTTTTTTGTTGTAAGATTGTTTGGGGGTTACCGAGAGATGAGTTCACGGTGAAAAACAGTGTCACACGAAAGTCTAGAACGCCAGATGGTAGTGTAATGGTTTGGACTGATTGGAGGGTTCTGTAAATATCCTCGTTACATGAAATGTCTGCCATAACAACTTGCAACACTAATTCTGACAGTTAACAGCTTGATTGCATTCGGGTAACGACAGGAAGGAAAAAAGATTAGGTTTTAACGCCGTGTAGACAACGAAGTCATTAGAGACGGATAAAGTGTCTGGAGAAGGATGATGAAAGGATTCAAAAGAACTATCCCGCTACTTGCCTTAAGAAATTTAAGAAATTCACCCAAAAAAACTACTCTTGAAATTCAACCCAGCAATGAAATATTGGTTCATCCGACCGCAAATCTATTGCTTCAATAACTGTTCCACACTTCGCAATGTTAAAGATGAAATTTTCTTTATAGGCACTACACAAATTTTTGTGGAAGTCTTGTTTCATAAAGTGTAGTATAGTAGAGGAATCGGAACACTGTCTTCAAAACAAGTGTAATTTCGATGCAAACTGACACAAATCCTTTATACCCAGAAGGTACAGAATGAGCTAATACGGCGAATTCTGTTCGTGAAAAGACAGAGCTTCTGTTTTTTTAATGAATTGCTATTCATTGCGGCAACTCTCTTTTCCGTTCTCGGTATGCTCAGAAGACGAGGAGAACTTTTAATGTCACGTAAACGGTTGCCGCCTTGGACCTTTCATAACAGAAGCACCAGTTTATGCAGGCTTGGAACGCGTTCACGGAATCTTAACGCGCTTTCTTCCTAACGCGGAGCACGATAGAAACATATAAATTCTCCAACGTGAATAAGGAACGTGCCAGATAGGAAACCGTTAGCATCGTTAATGCTGGGAGAGACTTATAGCCACTCAGATAAACTGCTTTTAACGTCTTTACCCACGAAACACTGATGAATGTATTGTGGTCCAACGAAATCACGATTAAAGTAACTAAGCCATTAAAACGTGATGTATTCATTATGGCACGAATTTCACTGGACGTATAACATTTCCAGAAACAGTATTTCCTTCTCCTCTTTGATTTATGATGAACAGTAAAATGCATTATAGCTGATGGTTTCCTACATTGGAGCACGTGCAAGCTAAATCATTGCATCGAAAACAGGTGACACGAGGAAACGGAATGTTTTGTTATTTATGTCAATACCCAGTCAAATCAGCTACGAGATTGTATTTATATTGTTGCTCTGTGAATGATAAGAATAACAAACATAAATGTTTCCATGTATTTATCATTTTTGAATTTAATTTACCACATTTTAGCACCCTTGTGGTGCCATTTGCATACCAGTCCATAAATAAATTGATTTATTGCAGTATGAACTAAACATGTCAGTGTTACCAATATATTTCAACCAGCTTTTAAAATCAATATTGTACAGCTCATGAACGTCATTCGATCATAAATTGATTTTATCATGATATTTGACACAAAATTGGAATCAATCAACATTTTATCTGACTAAATCACAGATACTGCTAGGTCCACAACTGAACAACAGAATCATTTGTGTCCAACTTCTGACTTAAGTTGTTGTATACAACTTGATGTGGCTGACTTTTTAATCTTATACAGGTTGGGGAAATTGTTGTTTTGGTCTGTTTTTTATCTCATTTGGAAATTATGCTTTTAAATGCAGCAAACTGATCTCACATAGTTTAATTAAGACATGCACATTGGTGCAGCAGTGTAAGTGATTATGTAAAGTTAGTGTGTAATATCTCCAAGAATGTCATTTACAACTGTTTTTATTGAGACAACATTCATCGATTTTTTATATAGTTGATAAACCGATTCCAGTCGGTCTTTGCATGTTTTATTAATAATTTACTTTGGAGAGCTCTGATGAAAGTTATATCAAATGACAGAATACAAGATAATGTCATTCATTTGCTGTATTTGCTCTCCATATGCTACTTAACGCTTCTCTCTAACAACAGAAAATAACTGAATCATTCCCTAAAACCATTTCCTTAAAAAACTTCAGCCAAACATAAATCTAGACTACAAACCTCATACATAAAAACTCAGTATGTGGAAGGAGCTCGTTTCTGCCTTCATTGTCAACGTATAGTAGCTCAATTTGGCAAAATAGTTCGCACGTATAAATTCAGATAAGAGAGGAAAATCGTCCAAACTCAGCATTAAATTGTGGAGAAAAAAGGGAATAAAAAAATTAAAAATTACAAAAGGTCCACAGAATCATTTGGAACATATGCAACAAATGATCAACAACCCAGAGTGCAAATTTAAGACACTACAACACAGCAACCAAACTGTAAACATTACACACGTGGGTAAGAAATCTTGATATCGGGCGTCTGAATAATTCAAGAGAATATAAAGCAAGACAGAAAGATCCTAAGGAAAATTTAGGCCTAGTCTGAGCATGGGGAATTTGAATGACAACGGAACTTCAGAAAACATTCAATTCTTGGGCACTTTCAGGGCACGACGATTCAGATTTAAGTCACATCCTCAGAATGAATTATGACAGGTTGACCAAGAGAATATAAAGAAGATAACGAAAAATTGTCTACTTGAAACTGAAAGAGATGGTCAGGAAACTGGTATTACTGGTGAAATGGTACAGACTAAATCTGCCATCAGAATATTTGCCGGGAACCTTTACTTTTGCTCAACAAGAAGTCGTGAGGAGAATGGAAGAGAAACTTCTGGAAGAAAATGAAGAGAAATTAGGAGAAGAAGAAAGAAAATTCATTAGCTTGTAAGTTGGGGCATAAAGATTCTTAGATCATTTTCCTGGGGATTGGGTAATTATTACGTTGAGACAAATGAAACATCACATACAAATGGATTGCAGCATCCAGTTACCTGGTGGCTATTGGTTTGTTGATGAAACGGGTGGTTTTCTCACTGTGTGCAGGAAAAAAGAGCGTCTAGAGACAGCAGCTTTTTTGTGCGTGGTGTATGAAGCTGGAGTATACACCAATGAAACCTGTTATTATTGATTGAGATACTCAAGCTCGTAATCAAAGTCTTAGATGATATCCAGGAGAAGTCATCCACCATAACACAGCAGAAGTCTGCCACATTTGGAGGAAGAGCAATGTGCCCCACAGCAAGCGTATGAGAGAAATATGTCTTTGAGACTCTTCAGTTTTTCCCAGCGTATGTTGGAAGGCTCCTCACTTAGACCTGTACTAGTCATTTTTTCGTGTCTGAAGTAATGATTCGTCTGTTCATCCGGTTTTGCTTCAGAGTGTCCTTATTCAGCTTTGGCATTCCTTTAAATTCCACTCTGAGTTTGTTCTTCCTTTTGACTAAGTAGCTCATCTGTTGAGTCGAAACATTCGAATTAAACTGCCTGACAAAGAAAATGAAACACTGGGAAGGGTTGACAGGTTATGTGATGTATGTGATGTTATTTTTGTATGATTACGAAATTGAGTCAAATTTACATTGCACTTTACATTGGGAGCTCACTCTTTGGCGTGACGTTGCACCGCCTACGACATGAATGCATGCACAGATTCGGTTGGGAAGGGCGTCGTAGCCATTGTACCCTCTCATGGGATCGCAATCGTTGTATAGAGGTAGCGTCTTTGACTGCTAGTCAAAACGTGCTGGCTCTTGGGTTGAAACGTCTCCACTGCTTAAATTTTGACTGAAAATTATCAGCAATGGTGGCCGAAGACTTCTCACCTAAGAGGTTGCCCTCGTTTTGCCAACGACCTTGTCAAAGAAGGCAGAGGTTTGGATAGGGGTTCAGGGCACTCTCTTGCCCCTGAACCAAGAAACTACGCCTGAAAGGTGGAAGAGTCAGCAATGATCAACGGCACTATGATGCAGTAGGTAATGGAAACCACTGCGTTAAAGGCAAGTGCACTGAGCTGACAGAAGTCACAAGATACCTCCCAATATCGTGTCGGGCCTCCTTTTGCCCAATGTAGTGCAGCAGCTCCGCATGGCACGGACTCAACAAGTGGGAAGTCTTCTGCAGAATACTGAACCTTGTTGCCTCTATAGCCGCTGATAATTGCAGAAGTGTTGGCGATGCTGGATTTTGTGCGCGAACTGACCTTTCGATTATGTCCCATGAATGTTCGGTGGGATTCATGTCGGCCGATCTGTGTGGCGAAATCATTCGTTCGTACAACCAGAATGTTCTTCAAACCAGTTGCGAACAATTGTGACCTGGTGACAATTCCATCATTTTCCAAACTGATGGAGAACAGCAATCAGTCGTCACTTCCTTTCGGGTTTTATTAAAGCAAATCTTGATTTCGGCTGGTAACTATCCGTTATCTGTGAGAATTTCGGAGCTTTAATACATGCCCTAGTATGTCAGTTCCCTGTTGTTCGGACTCCTCTCACAGGTCATTCAAGAGTCTTGACAGGAATCTGAACAACAGGGGATTGACGTACTAGGGCATGTATTAAAACTCCGAAATACTGCATTGATAATGGATAGTTACTAGCTGAAATCTAGACTTCCTTTAATAAAGCCCGAAGGAAAAGGACGACTAATTATTGTTCTCCGTCATTTTGAAAGTCATATCACAGTCGTTGAGTGCATTCCATGTTCCTAATGGAAGGTAAATTGATAAATTCCATCGTTGTTTGGGAACATAATGTTCATGAATGGCTGCAGACGGTCTCCAAGTCGCCAAATATAGCCATTTCCAGTCAGTGATCGATTCAGTTGGACCAGTGGAAGCAATGCATTCCATGTAAACATAGCCCACGCCATTATGGGGCCACCACCATCTTGCACATTGTCTGGTTGACAACTTGGGTCCATGGCTCCGTGGGGGCTGCAACACACTCTAATCCTACCATCAGTCCTTACTAATTGAAATCCGGATTCATGTGACCAGCTCACGGTTCTCTAGTCGCCTAGGGTCCAACTGATATTGTCACAAGCCCACAGGAGGCACTGGAGACAATGACGTGCTGTTAGCAAAGGCTCTCGCGTCGGTCGTCTGCTTCCATAGCCCATTAACGCCAAATTTCGCCGCAGGCTCCCAAAGGATACGTTCGTTGAACGTTCCACATTGATTTCTGTGGTTATTTCACGCAGTGCTACTATCTTGTTAGCATTGACAACTCTAGGCAAACGCCGCTGTTCTCGGTCTTTAAGTGAAGGCCGTCGGCCACTGCGTCGTCCGTGGTGAGATGTAATGCCTCAAATTTGATATTCTCGGCACACTCACGACACTGTATCTTCGAATGTTGACTTTACTAACAATTTCCGAAATGGAATGTCCTATGCGTCTAGGTCCAACTGCCAATCCTTTTTGAAAGTCTGTTAATTACCGCCGTGTGAGCATAATCACGTTGGAAACCATTTCAGATGGATCACCTGAGTAAAAATACAACTCTGCCAATGCATTGCTCCTTTATATCTTGCGTACGCGATGCTGTCACTATCTGTATATGAACAAATCGCTGCCCCACGACTTTTATCACCTCGGTGTAATGTGTATCCACAGGAAATTGGTGCCATAATTCAAAAGGTATCATGGTGATCTCTCCATTTGCAAAAGATTCCATACTAGTCTCCCATTCGGATCTCCTGGATGGGACTGACAAGTGGGGGGGGGGGGGGTGACCATGGGGGAAAAAAATAGAATACTCAACTAAAGGGTAGAATTCTACAAATCAGGATGTGGAATGTCAGAAGTTTCAACATGGTAGTGAGGCTAGAACATCTGAAACGCTAAGGTTCAATCTAGATGTAATTGAGTTCAGTAAATTGAAATGAAAAGAAGAGAATGCTTTCTGGTCAGACAAACATAGTCTAATATCAAGCCGCATGGGGTGGCCGCGAGGTCTAAGGCGCCTTGCCACGTTTCGTGCGGCTCCCCCCGTCGGAGGCTCGAGTCCTCCATTGGGCACTGGTGTGTATGCTGTCCTTAGCGTAAGTCAGTTTAAATTAGATTAAGTAGTGTGTAAGCCTAGGGACCGATGACCTCTGCAGTTCGGTCCCATAGGAACTTAGTACAAATTTCCAAATATCCTGTAACATCAACAGCAACAGAAAATTGTACAACGGGTGTTGGACTCGTTATGAATAGGGAGGTAGGGCAGAGAGTGGGTTATTGTGAACAGTTCAGTAATAGGGCTGTTCTCATCAGAATTGACAGCAACCCAACAACACCAACCCACTACCGACAACGATAGTTCAGGTATACATGCCAACGTTGCAAGCAGAAGAGGAAGAGATAGAGGAGGTATATGAGGATACTGAATGGGTAATTCAGTATATGAAGGGAGATGAAAATCCAGTTGTAATGAGGGATTGGAACGTGGTTTGTAGGGGTAGGAATGGAAGAAAGTGTTATAAGAGCGTAAGGGCTTGGTAGCGGGAATGAAGAGTAGACTGAAATAAAAGAGACTAATCAGGAAGAATCAATTCACAAATAACTGGGATGAGGATATACTAAAGAATGGAGAGATACTCTTGAATGTCTCTGAGGCTGTAGATACCGCGATAGACAATAGTTAAGTTGACAGTTCAGTTGAAAAGGAATGGAAATCTGTAGAAAAGGCAATAAAAAATGTTGGAAAGGAAAATACAGGTACAAGGAGCATAACAGCAAATGAATCAAGGGTAACAGAGGAAATACTTCATTTGATCGACGAAAGAAAAAAGGACAAAAATTCGCAGGGTGATTCAGGAACACAAAAATGCAAATCACTTAGGAAATAAATAAAATGGAAGTGCAGGAAAGCTAAGGCAAAAAGACAACGTGAAAAATACGGAGAAATCGAAAAACAAGTGATTGTCGGAAGGACTGACTCAGCACATAAACCAGATGTCCATATTTAGGTAAATTCTATCGCAAGACAGAAGTGACCATGTAAACAATATTGATCCCGCTCTTCTAGGTTATACAGGGTGTTACAAAAAGGTACGGCCAAACTTTCAGGAAGCATTCCTCACACACAAAGAAATAAAATATGTTATGTGGACATGTGTCCGGAAACGCTTACTTTCCATGTTAGAGCTCATTTTATTACTTCTCTTCAAATCACTTTAATCATGGAATGGAAACACACAGCAACAGAACGTACCAGCGTGACTTCAAACACTTTGTTACAGGAAATGTTCAAAATGTCCTCCGTTAGCGAGGATACATGCATCCACCCTCCGTCGCATGGAATCCCTGATGCGAAGATGCAGTCCTGGAGAATGGCGTATTGTATCACAGCCGTCCACATTACGAGCACGAAGAGTCTCTACATTTGGTACCGGGGTTGCATAAGCAAGAGATTTCGAATGCCCCCATAAATGAAAGTCAAGAGGGTTGAGGTCAGGAGAGCGTCGAGGCCATGGAATTGGTGCACCTCTACCAATCCATCGGTCACCGAATCTGTCGTTGAGAAGCGTACGAACACTTCGACTGAAATGTGCAGGAGCTGCATCGTGCATGAACCACATGTTGTGTCATACTTGTAAAGGCACATGTTCTAGCAGCACAGGTAGAGTATCCCGTATGAAATCATGATAACGTGCTCCATTGAGCGTAGGTGGAAGAACATGGGGCCCAATCAAGGCATCACCAACAATGCCTGCCCAAACGTTCACAGAAAATCTGTGTTGATGACGTGATTGCACAATTGCGTGCGGATTCTCGTCAGCCCACACATGTTGATTGTGAAAATTTACAATTTGATAACGTTGGAATGAAGCCTCATCCGTAAAGAGAACATTTGCACTGAAATGAGGATTGACACATTGTTGGATGAACCATTCGCAGAAGTGTACCCGTGGAGGCCAATCAGCTGCTGATAGTGCCTGCACACGCTGTACATGGTACGGAAACAACTGGTTCTCCCGTAGCACTCTCCATACAGTGACGTGGTCAACGTTACCTTGTACAGCAACAACTTCTCTGACGCTGACATTAGGGTTATCGTCAACTGCACGAAGAATTGCCTCGTCCATTGCAGGTGTCCTCGGCGTTCTAGGTCTTCCCCAGTCGCGAGTTATAGGCTGGAATGTTCCATGAACCCTAAAACGCCGATCAGTTGCTTCGAACGTCTTCCTGTCGGGACACCTTCGTTCTGGAAATCTGTCTCGATACAAACGTACCGCACCACGGCTATTGCCCCGTGCTAATCCGTACATCAAATGGGCATCTGCCAACTCCGCATTTGTAAACATTGCACTGACTGCAAAACCACGTTCGTGATGAACACTAACCTGTTGATGTTACGTACTGATGTGCTTGATGCTAGTACTGTAGAGCAATGAGTCGCATGTCAACACATGCACTAAAGTCAACATTACCTTCCTTCAATTGGGCCAACTGGCGGTGAATCGAGGAAGTACAGTACATACTGACGAAACTAAAATGAGCTGTAACATGGAAATTAAGCGTTTCCGGACACATGTCCACATAACATCTTTTCTTTGTGTGTGAGGAATGTTTCCTGATAGTTTGGCCGTACCTTTTTGTAACACCCTGTATACATCAACAAAGCCGCAGCAACCTCTACTGGAAGAGGGATGAATCTGGACCCCCACTAACTGGATCAAAAACATGTGAGTACGTCAAGATGGGGTTAAATGCCGTATCAGACGGTATTTCCCGAATATTAGGAAAACGATTCAGTATGATGCTCTCGGTAAAAGTTCCCCATCACCCTACAGTTGACTTGCCCCATGATATTACGCCATCCTTCCCCCAAATTTCGACAATGCTTTTCTCTGCAGTATTACTGCTTTCTTTGGCGTGGTGCGTCAGCTCACAGCACAGAACTGCATTTCATCTGATTGTGGGATAGCGCTGATCGTTGATGATTTCAGGAAGCTGCATTTGCAACACAGCTTGGCAAGCTCGAAGGAAGGTAGCTTAACCTCGACACTCCACATTGGTGTTATCAATATGGGATTGCAAGAACCTTTCTCTGAAAGCATCAGCAGCCACAGAAAAGTCAAATGCAGTTGTGTGATTTACCTGCTGTTCATTAACAAGATAGGCTGTGGGGTTGCTACTGTTAGGCCAAGGGTTATAGCCAGATGGTGCAGACAAGGTGATGATGTTACACGGCACTGCAGTATAGAGGTGTTATTGGATGGTGATGGTCCCACCAATGACAAGTCCAGCAGCAGTGTTGTTGGCAACACCATTGCTTGTGAGCATCCAGCCTACAGAAGTGGAGGCAGCAAGACCTCCGCTGGATACAGTTCAGAAAGGTGGCAATTCAGTCATCAAGCAATTCTGAAACACACACATCGAGACAGTCTATAACTATCATGTGAAAAGACACACAAAAATACACACACATGCAAGTATATACAGACAGATTCTTACTAAAAACGTCTGCCTCAACCAAGTGGGTTAAAGGAACAAATTCCCATACAGTCTTCTCATTCAGCACTTCTGAAGGTATTACTGTGGCGCTATGGGTGGAGACAATAAAGGTGGTACCTCAGACATATTAAGCTGTCCTGAAACAATATGACAGCTTATGAACACCGAAAATTTATGCACACTCTCACCAGCATCAGATGTTTGGCTAGAAGGCATCCACCTAACAATATAATGGCACATGTCCCACAGCTGCGTCTAGCTTGCTAGAACAAGCAAGGATCCTTGTTAAGTAAACATTAAACAACAACAGCACCTGGCGTGCATATATGAATACACACACACACACACACAAACACACATGCACAAATACTTAGCTATACTACATACCCCATTGTCATTGATCGTCATTGGTAAATACCTGGAATGGCATGGCTAACATATCACTACAAGGACTTATATCCACTTGCCATTCGACTGATTCCATGAATGGTGATGGCAGACCACGAGCAATGGATTTTGATACAGTGAGGAAAAAAAACACTAGTTAAGTGGGGAAAAATGCAGACACTGATACATGGTTCAATTACATCTGATCCCTCAATCATATATGGGCAGTCATTGAAAAATTATGCGCCATACATAAAAACGACATAACAGTCAGTAAGTATAAAAATACTTAAGCACATACATAAAATAACTGTTACTTGTTTGCAATATCCTCATCTTGCATTAACTCCACATGTAATTCGCTGACAATGGGTGATGGTGGGCTCCCATCACCACCTCACCTTCTCAGTGTGGCAGTACTCACTTGGCCCATCACCACCAGCATGTGCTGACTGATGTTTCATGATTGATGCTTTGACCTTGATCAGACAGAAATGTATAGGAACTATTCAGCACTGTTTATACACTACTGTGCATTAAAATTGGTACGCCACGAAGATGACGTGCTACAGACGCGAAATTTAACTGACAGGAAGAAGATGCTGTGATATGCAAATGATTAGCTTTTCTGAGCATTCACACAAGGTTGGCGCCAGTGGCGACACCTACAACGTGCTGACATGAGGAAAGTTACCAACCGATTTCTCATACACAAACAGCAGTTGACCGGCGTTGCCTGGTGAAACGTTGTTGTGATGCCTCGTGTAAGGAGGAGAAATGCGTACCATCACGTTTCCGACTTTGATAAAGGTCGGATTGCAGCCTATAGCGATAGCGGTTTATCGTATCGCGACATTGCTGCTCGCGTTGGTCGAGATCCAATGACTGTTTTCAGAATATGGGATCGGTGGGTTCAGGAGGGTAATATGGAACGCCGTGCTGGATCCCAACGGCCTCGTGTCACTAGCACTTGAGATGACAGGCATCTTATCTGCATGGCTGTAACGGATCGTGCAGCCACGTCTCGATCCCTGAGTCAACAGATGGGGACGTTTGCAAGACAACAATCATCTGAACGAACAGTACGACGACGTTTGCAGCAGCATGGACTATCAGCTCGGAGACCATGGCTGCGGTTACCCTTGACGCTTCATCACAGACAGGAGCGCCTGCGATGGTGTACTCAACGACGAACATCGGTGCACGAATGGCAAAACGTCATTTTTTCGGATGAATCCATGTTCTATTTACAGCATCATGATGGTCGCATCCGTGTTTGGCGACATTGCGGTGAGCGCAGATTGGAAGCATTTATTCGTCATCGCATTACCGGCGTATCACCTGGCATGATGGTATGGTGTGCCTTTGGTTACACGTCTCGGTCACCTCTTGTTCGCATTGACGGCACTTTGAACAGAGGACGTTACATTTCGGATGTGTTACGACCCGTGGCTCTACCCTTCATTCGATCCCTTAGAAACCCTACATTTCAGCAGGATAATGCACGACCGCATGTTGCAGGTCCTGTACGGGCCTTTCTGGATACAGAAAATGTTTGACTGCTGCTTTATCCAGCACATTCTCCAGATCTCTCACCAACTGAAAACGTCTGATCAATGGTGGTCGAGCAACTGGCTCGTCACAATGCGCCAGTCACTACTCTTGATGAATTGTGGTATCGTGTTGAAGCTGCATGGGCAGCTGTACCTGTACACCCCATCCAAGCTCTGTTTGACTCAATGCCCAGGCATATCAAGGCCTTTATTACGGCCAGAGGTGGTTGTTCTGGGTACTGATATCTCAGGATCTATGCACCCAAACTGCATGAAAATGTAATCACATGTAAGTTCTAGTATAATATATTTGTCCAATGAATACCCGTTTATCATCTGCATTTCTTCTTGGTGTAGCAATTTTAATGGCCAGTAGTGTATACATAGTCGGTGGTGAGGATGCATGCACATCCAGTCATACGTACACATGTACCAAGGGAAGGTATCTCTGCAGAACTCATCAGGCAAGCTGCTGCTTCCAGCAAATGATGTACTCCGACAGAACTACATTTGATTAAGTGGAAACAGCTGCACAGTGCTTCTGACAAATTTAGTAGTTTTCTTAGGTGACATTCAACAGCTGCTAGTAATTGAAGAAACGTATTTTAACCATCATCTGTTTTTATTTGTTTCTCAGATGAACACAGGTAATGGTAAAAGTGTGTTTCTTCGACTTCTGGCAAATGGTTGGTCAGATTTTCTTTCTCCACAGATGTCACTGATTCTGTCATGGATTTACACAACAGCAGAAGTGTACATATCTCGCTGATTCTTTTTTGATCAAAAGCTGACACACATCCCTATGACCTCATCTACATGTGTGGAAAGTGATTGTAGTAAAACAATGATGGCAAACATTTCTGTGATCGTGTGTACATATGTGGAAACAACGAAGTCCTATTTCCGCAATCACATGGAGCAAATTTTATGTTCCCAGGGTTTAGGCTTTTACTGCACTTGTGTCGTCAATTCTTATAAAACAAAGATGTCATAATTTTCTGCACTTTTATGTACACTTGTGAAAAGCGAGGGCTAGCTTGACACAGGCTATGACGTAACAACATGGCTTCCATGATGGTCAGCCTTGACGTCAGATAACTGGTGGCGCTGCCAAAGTGAGACTCATGGTAGCCCTCACGGGATGCGCGCCGACGACTCCCCTGCACTCATCCAATTCTTGGCACAGCTGCACCACACCAATTAAAACCTACCAGTACAAGAAATACGGATGATATAAAAAGAGTTCACATTCCATCTGATGCGTGTATACCAGTTGACATGTTGGACGACTGGTATTTTACCATATATAGAGAGGCTCCCAACGGCACATGGATGCAACTAGCAGTCGACCACTGCCACTTTGAACATCATGTAGGAACATAGATAAAGTATGCCAAATTCTTATGTGAAGTATGATAGGTACATTTTTACAAATTTCGTGAAACCAGGACACGTCACGACGTTTAACATAAACTTTGCTGTGTCTGTGATCGTAAGTTCGGAGTCGTGACACCATATCTTCACTTGCCTCTCCATCACCATGCCAGAACTTTGGGTAGTAAAATAATGTCAATCGCGATTTTAGAATTTTAGCACACTGCACTCAGCTAAATGGTTCAAATGGCTCTGAGCACTATGGGACTTAACATCTGAGGTAATCAGTTCCCTAGAACTTAGATCTACTTAAACCTAACTAACCTAAGGACATCACACACATCCATGCCCGAGGCAGGATTCGAACCTGCGACAGTAGCGGTCGCGCGGTTCCAGACTGAAACGCCTAGAACCGCTCGGCCACACCGGCCGGCACTGAGCTAAACACTTTGGGTGAAGCCTCAGTTGTAGAGTACCTCGTTAATACTTGTCCAGCTTTGGAGAATGTGATGAATGCGACATCTTTAAACTCAAATCTTCCAAACTCATCATAAGACACCTGTGGGTCAGTGTGGCTTGCACTTTGAAGCATAATTGGAAAGTACTCTACACGATGTGTAATACCTCTACATTTATACTGTGTTTTGTACAATTCTTGTTACGTCATGGTGCCTGAAGGGAAGTTTTTCGATTATTCTAATTTAATACGTACATTTACAGTTCCAGTCTCCTCCGCCTCGCTCTGCTTTGAACAATCTATCATCGCTACGAGTGATGAATACTTAAACTTTTGTGGGCTGAGTGTGCATCCAAAACCATAATAAATCTTGAAGTAAGATGAGTAAAACCTTGTGTACATGTCACACAGCAGTCCATGCATGCTGTTGTTCCAGTCAAGCTGTAAGTTATCATATGGAAAGAAAACTGTGAGCACAGGTAAACTCTAGGACTGGTTAGCTTATAGGTTGTCAAATATGCTCGAATCCGATTACACTTCATGCCCGTTTGTAGCGCTAGAATAATAAATCGAGGTGTTTCCAGCTGAACAGATGTCTCAAACATCCACGATCGGTGAGATGACTCGGGAAGGGTTGGATATTGAAACATCTCCCATGAACGGAACGGTAATAGCAGTTGAACTCCGGAATTCAGTACCCATAAAACTTTGAGATTCTCTTCATACATGCAGCACTTTCCATAAAAATTCATCCGGAACAGTTTTATGCTCTTCGTTCGCTTCTGAGTTATTATCATTGGCACTTCACACTAAAATCAGCTTCTGTTTATCGTTCACAATGATGCGTTTATCATGGTCAAAGAACCTCATTAACATTTTGAGCAATATGCAAACTCTAAAGGAGCCATCAAGTCGATCTGTATATGAACCAAGCTATGTTTTGTATGGCATTCAGTTCTGATGTTGATGCAAAGACGTGTGTTTTGGGAGTCGATGTGATTCCAATGTTTGAGGTACAGTAGATTTCGATGGCATTAAGTTCGTATCTTATTTCGTGAAAAAGAAAGACGAATGTATTGCTTGAACTTGTGGTGTCACCAATGCTGCTGGAGTCTTCTTAGCATAAATATCCCTACCGAAAATAGGAAGTTTTTGCTTGGAACTGTTAAACGATGTTGACGCTGAATAAGAATTTGTATCTCATCATTCTTACTGAACGTGCCTGAAGCAAAAGGTTTTTGGGAAAAATATTCCTGATTAATTATCCGCTAACCGTATTGAACTGGAGTTGTTTCATCGAGTGACGTCATTGCGAGGTTTCAATCTCATCGACTTAAAAAATTCGCAATTCTTCGTGTTATTACGGTCTGCAACCGCTGAAAAGTAGTCTTGTGATGGCTGTCGTTCTGAACTCACCATGATGTTACACTCACCATGAATCATACCGACTGGCAATATATACTCTTACTGAAGCGACTCCTAAATTTTGTCATTATTATTCTTCAGCATTCGCGCCTATGAGAAATCTAGTAGCAATCCTATTGAACCCTTGTGGCTGGAATCCATTGTCTCTACTGTCGCTTTTATTTCTGTTTTAAACGTATTAGTGTTTGCACATAACACAAATCCTGTTACAAATCGTTTTATATACGCATTTAAATTGACAATATAATAGGAGCCAGAAGGAATTACCACAACTTCACCACTTCCTAGAGGTAATTGGTTGTCTCAGTGATATTAGCCGTGCTGTTGTATGTTCCCAGACCGATCAATGCAATGCTCTACTGCCCCTTGCTTATGTCTATTGCAGAAGAGTAGTTTATTTTTAATGTAGACGGACATTCTTTTATAGTTAAAACGCATGACATCCCATCTAAACTCCAACTGATGCAGTGTGGTGCAATACTGCTTATTATTCTGCGTTTGTCAGGAAAAACATTAGACATAGCTGAATATAGAGCTATGAATTGAAGTCTTGGTAGGGTCGAAAATTGTAGAGCACCTGGTTCTCGACGGTAAAGTAACGACACAGTTCTTCTGGTGGTCCTAAATCGTTGAATGAATCAAAGTAGTGGATGGTATCCGGTTTTTTACGCAATCCACTAAGTCCAATATCCTCACGAAACATCTAAATTGACATATTGTCAAGTTCTGTACAGCCTTCTGACATTCCAGTTGTGAATGGGACAATGCAGCTTCTGTACGCTGTACAGTCTGCCAAAGTGTCATTTTAAACTTAGACTTTGCGCACATTGGTGGTTTACGACAAGAAGGATTGCCTTTTCAGTTCAATAAACTTCACCAACAGCCCTACACTTTAAGATATTTTATTTTATTTCGAAAGGAACCAGTTTCAGAAGTTCATTTTGCCGTCTTCAGACCCCATACGCTTTTTCAAAGTATAGCGCCAATAAACTGAATATCGTGAATCCCAATCGTTGTGCAACTGACTCATACGGTAAGCTCGTTGATTCGAAAAAAACGTGTGGGACTGAAGATGGCAAAATGAACTGCCGAAACTGGTTGATTTCGAAATAAAATAAAATATCTTAAAGTGTACGACTGCTGATACAGTTTATTGAATTGAAAAGTACGTACCAGCCGATGTCCCCTGGCTGTAATGGACCCACAGAAAATTATTGCCTGTTGAGTTGGTGTGCTGCAAGAAACAGTGGCAAGTCACTATTTCGGCAATTACAGACAATTCTCACGCCTATAACGGTGCCGATGCTTTTATATGAGGTATGCAATGAATAGAAGTCGGTTCATAGTTACGATAGTGTGAGCCATATGTTGATCAAGGTTATCAACTGGCAATACTTCAAAATGGGAAGCAATGGTCAGTTTAATCATTTCTACAGCGTCAGAGCTTGGTTTTGGTTTGTGGCACGGTAGTGGAAGGGTCTCGGTTGTTTGCTCATGCCTGCATCCATTTGCTAAATGAGATCTGTTCACTCGTGGTGTACCTAAGTAACTATTTTTTTTAATTACTGAGAAGCATTACAATTACACTTCATCTACTGCGGACTGCTGCATGGGTTTATACTGAAAAATTGTTGTTTGTGGTAGCATTCAGTGTATCATTCATTGCAGCACAAACAACCATTGCTTAGAGATGTTTCATATATTACTTTTAATGCGCCAAACGCCTTCAGCTCGAAAAGCGCATCACGTTGGGAATCGACACAGAATTCATCAACCGACCACGGCATAACAGCCCGGATAATTATAATTGACATCACTTGTTAATGTCGCCTTAATTTACTATCGACTTCCATGTTTATAGGAATGAAGAGTTTGTTAAGAGGTTCGTAAAGTTTTCTTATATTTTTTTGTGTTAAATTTTTGTAAATATGTGACACCTAATGCTCGAGAAAAGCTGTGACCCGTTATGTCAGCGAGTTTGCAACACCCAGCCGGCTGCTGAATCCCGGTTTATGGCAAAGGTGACAACTACGGAGCATCTGGCTATTGCTAAGGAGAAACACATGATGTTAAAGAGAAAATTAGGGTGGTATGTTTCTTGCAGAGAATGGTTTTTGGCTTGTCCTTTTAGAATTTCAGCTCAGTATCCAAGTACTGTTCGAGTAGTGAGCCTCAAGAGATTATCTCAAGGGTGTGTTACGTGAATTAGTTTGCAAGGGGGATAGAAATTAAGAGTGTTCAAAGCAGTTATAAGTCGTCTGGAAAGATATTTTGAGAAAATTATCGTATGGTGTAGGTTCCTGTAGTCATGTCCTAGTTCATGAACCACGGGCAACGTATGAGTGGCCAAGTAAGTGGTCCCGACAGTCGGGATACCAGTTACTTTGGAATAAGGCTGGGCATCTCGGACATATTCTGAGTCGTGGTCACCTTTGTGCTCATACGGCAAGGACTACCAAATCCACCGGTTAGTCCCTCAGCCGTTAGGGGTAAAACCCAATGGGACTCGGGGGAAGTAAGGCTAGCAACCTGATTCCCTGGTACTTTAAATATGATACTGGCAACAATCAGAGCAAAATGCCTCGGACCTTTGGAGGTGACGGAGTCCCACCTCTAACTGACAAACCAGGGACTCCTAAGATACGACTTGGCAAACAAATGGTAATGAGATGGGGAGCTATTAATATCAATGGGGGCTACTCTTGGAAGAAGGTAGAGCTGGCAGAGGCTGCAAGTAAGATGGGGCTGGACGTTTTAGCTGTTAGTGACATTCGGGTAAGGGGTGAGGAAGAAGAAGAAGTGGGAGAATACAAGGTCTACTTGTCAGGAGTCAAAGCAGGAATAGCACAATGGGGTGTAGGGCTTTACATCAGGAAAGAATTGGAACCGAGCGTATTTGCAGTAAGGTATGTAAACGAACGACTGATGTGGATAGATTTGACAGTGTCTAGCAAGAAAATTAGGATTGTGTCAGTATATTCGCATTGTGAAGGGACTGATCAAGATAAGATGGATAGTTTTTATGAGGCACTCAGTGATGTAGTTGTTAGAGTAAAGGACAAGGACAGTGTTCTGCTCATGGGTGATTTTAACGCCAGGATTGGAAATCGAACAGAAGGGTATGAAAAGGTTATGGGTAAATTTGGAGAGGATATGGAGGCCAACAGGAACGGGCAGCAACTCTTGGATTTCTGTGCCAGTATGGGCTTAGTAATCACAAACTCCTTTTTTAAACATAAGAACATTCACCAGTATACTTGGGAAAGCAGGGGAACCAGATCTGTCATTGACTATATAATAACAGATCAGGAATTCAGGAAGGCTGTGAGGGACACACGTGTATTCAGGGGATTCTTTGATGACACTGATCATTATTTAATCTGCAGTGAAATTGGGATTGCGAGGCCGAAAGTGCAGGAGGTCAGGTCCATATGTAGGAGGATAAGAGTGGAGAAACTTCAGGATAAGGAAATCAGGCACAAGTACATAACAGCGATCTCAGAAAGGTACCAGTTAGTTGAATGTAGTCAATTACAGTCATTGGAAAAGGAATGGACAAGGTACAGGGACACAGTACTAGAAGTGGCTAAAGAATGTCTTGGAACAGTAGTGTGTAAAAGTAGGAGGAAGCAAACAGCTTGGTGGAATGACACAGTCAAGGCAGCCTGTAAAAGGAAAAAGAAGGCGTATAAAAATGGCTACATACTAGAACTCAGGTAGACAGAGAAAGTAATGTTGAAGAATGAAACAAAGCCAAACAGATAATTGCAGCATCCAAGAAGAAATCTTGGGAAAACTTTGGAAACAGGTTGGAGACATTGGGTCAAGCTGCTGGAAAACCATTCTGGAGTGTAATTAGCAGTCTTCGAAAGGGAGGTAAGAAGGAAATGACAAGTATTTTGGACAGGTCAGGAAAACTGCTGGTGAATCCTGTGGATGCCTTGGGCAGATGGAGGGAATATTTTGAAGAGTTACTGAATGTAGGTGAAAATACGATCAGTACTGTTTCAGATTTCGAGGTAGAATGGGATAGGAATGATGATGGAAATAGGATCACGTTTGAGGAAGTGGAGAAAATGGTCAATAGATTGCAGTGCAATAAAGCAGCTGGGGTGGATGAAATTAAGTCGGAACTCATCAAGTACAGTGGAATGTCAGGTCTTAAATGGCTACACAGGATAATTGAAATGGCCTGGGAGTCGGGACAGGTTCCATCAGACTGGACAAAAGCAGTAATCACACCAATCTTTAAACATGGAAACAGAAAAGATTGTAACAACTACAGAGGTATCTCTTTAATCAGCGTTGTGGGTAAAATCTTCTCAGGTATTGTTGAAAGGAAAGTGCGAGTATTAGTTGAGGAGCAACTGGATGAAAATCAGTGTGGGTTTAGGCCTCTTAGAGGTTGTCAGGACCAGATCTTTAGCTTACGACAAATAATGGAGAAGTGTTATGAGTGGAACAGGGAATTGTATCTATGCTTTATAGATCTAGAAAAGGCATATGACCGGGTTCCTAGGAGGAAGTTATTGTCTGTTCTACGAGATTATGGAATAGGAGGCAAACTTTTGCAAGCAATTAAAGGTCTTTACATGGATAGTCAGGCAGCAGTTAGAGTTGACGGTAAACTGAGTTCATGGTTCAGGGTAGTTTCAGGGGTAAGACAAGGTTGCAACCTGTCTCCACTGTTGTTCATATTATTTATGGATCATATGTTGAAAACAATAGACTGGCGGGGTGAGATTAAGATATGTGAACACAAAATAAGCAGTCTTGCATATGTGGATGACTTAGTTGTGATGGCAGATTCGATTGAAAGTTTGCAGAGTAATATTTCAGAGCTAGATCAGAAATGTAAGGACTATGGTATGAAGATTAGCATCTCCAAAACGAAAGTAATGTCAGTGGGAAAGAAATATAAACGGATTGAGTGCCAAATAGGAGGAACAAAGTTAGAACAGGTGGACGGTTTCAAGTACTTAGGATGCATATTCTCACAGGATGGCAACATAGTGAAAGAACTGGAAGCGAGGTGTAGCAAGGCTAATGCAGTGAGTGCTCAGCTACGCTCTACTCTCTTCTGCAAGAAGGAAGTCAGTACCAAGACTAAGTTATCTGTGCACCGTTCAATCTTTCGACCAACTTTGTTGTATGGGAGCGAAAGCTGGGTGGATTCAGGTTACCTTATCAATAAGGTTGAGGTTACGGATATGAAAGTAACTAGGATGATTGCAGGTACTAGTAGATGGGAACAATGGCAGGAGGGTGTCCACAATGAGGAAATCAAAGAAAAACTGGGAATGAACTCTATAGATGTAGCAGTCAGGGCGAACAGGCTTAGATGGTGGGGTCATGTTACACGCATGGGAGAAGCAAGGTTACCCAAGAGACTCATGGGTTCAGCAGTAGAGGGTAGGAGGAGTCGGGGCAGACCAAGGAGAAGGTACCTGGATTCGGTTAAGAATGATTTTGAAGTAATAGGTTTAACATCAGAAGAGGCACCAATGTTAGCACTGAATAGGGGATCATGGAAGAATTTTATAAGGGGGGCTATGCTCCAGACTGAACGCTGAAAGGCGTAATCAGTCTTAAATGATGATGATGATGATGATGATGTAGGAAATGATTATTTCGCCGACTTTGGTAAAGTGTAGAGTCATAAGATACAGGGAAAACACCGATTTATTGAAGTGTGAGAATAGTTTCTCGTATTGTAAGGCATCTGGATTTTACGGACCTTACGTGAGCTTGATCCATAATGACAGTACTATACATTATGACATCCTCAGAAGATAATAATTATATTACATCAACAAAAAACAATTGCAGTAATCTCATATACCAAAAACTAACAAAACAATATCTACCAATATAAGGACAGGGGAATTCATAAGTAAGTTAAAGTGAAACACATTTCGGAGACAAACCGAGCAGGTGGTTAATGGCATTGGAAAATCCCACTTAACAAGAGAATGGCAAGCTTCAGTGAAAAAAATGATAAGGCTGGAACAATACAGTATTCCTTTTAATGTGAATATTGCCAGGACCAAGGGTAAGTGGCTGGACGGCTTTAACAGGGCTGGGCAGCGACCCAGCAAGAAAAATAAAGTTCACCTTTAACAAGATGGCGATTGGCTGAAGCCATACTGGGTGATGCAGATGTGACACGGTGTGGAGATCTCCATTATATAAAAGCATTTTGAGAACTAAAATTTCTAGAAATCTCTCTCGTTTCACAGCAGACCACACAAGTGTGTGGAAAATAGCGAGGGCATTGAGAGCTTTGCTTCTGCGAAGTGTGGACAATATGCTTTACGTATCATGGCGACAGATAGCAAAGAGATAGTTAATTATTCCTGCAGGAATTTTTTTGGGAAAAGAAATTGTGCACATCGCTCCAATCCTTAGTGAGTGTGCAATAGCCATTACTTCGACTAGGGAAAAATTGACGTTCTATGGGATGCAGGGAAGTTAGACTGAGTGAATTCAGTGAAGGCCAGAGAAGGGAATTAGCGTCTCAGGTCCAGCATGGAGACATCACCGTTGCATATCTTGCTTGGTAAAGTACCATCGTGCAGTAGGCCACAGTTAATATTGAGTTGAGATTTTGCTCACTCCAGCTTGCGTACACTATGACCATTAAATTTCAAAAGCTAGGATACTAACCTACCCTCACACTAAGTACATGAGAGTTTTTCATTGGTTTAAAAAGTAAAATTATTCTCAAACAACTATGCCATCGTAGACATAAGTTAACTGATGAAGATTTTTAATCATTTTTGCCTGTGATAAAAACTTCCATATGTAGAGATAATGAATTTAATAATCGGCAGTATAATATTCCAAGAGTTAAATGTTTTGTTATTGAGTGTTGGAAGTAACTGAACATGACTGTTGTGTATCACTTGGACCCTGAAAGCACAGCGATAAATTATATGTAGAATGAGAAAGGGAATTGCTATTTTGTATTTCTAGAATAGATCCAAAACTTTCACTTTTATTATTTCATGCATTCTAGTTACATAACAGCAGAATTTCTAACTATTTTTGTTACAATCTGCACCTAATATTAGCTGCCTTCAAGGGCCAGGTTCAAATTTATATAGAATGTCTATTTAAGATCCTGGGCTTGAGAAGACAGTTCAGATGTTTTGTCCATTTGTGCACATCACACTATTTGTGATTAATGGTGCATTGTGCTGCTTAACCCTAGGATGCATGGTGCCAAAAACACATGAATGCATATGCAGGGCCTTCAAGGCCCTGCCCTAATTTAAAATTTTCCTCTTTTCATATAATCATTCTTTGGAGTTAAATTTATATCTGTCAAATTTACTGTCATATTGAAAGATTCCTAAGATACAGTAACAGGATCTGGTGGGCCTGATTAACATTTTATTAATTTTTTTAAAAAACTCTAAGAGTGAATTTTTATATTATGTATATAGGCAACATTTTGACAAAAAGTTATTATTCATTGTTCACATAAAATTGCATTTTTCTTAGTTTTCAACATGTGACATACAAGAAGCACAAAGAACGCCACTATGTTCCTTACAAATGTTGGTTTTACACTTAATGCATGTCATAGCACTTTTCCTGTGTTTATTATATGGACAATAATTGCATCTTCTTCTTTTTCCTGAAACAGGTAGTTGGTTCGGCAATATGACATCTTTTTGAACACCACATCTTTGCATGGAATCAACGATTTCCTTTAGAAGATTAGGGATCTGAATACCAAGTTCCATTAGTGGTCTTACCATTGCCTCTGCTAAATCTCTTCTTCCACTATGGTATGTCAGATGTTGAGCGGAAAATAAAATTTCACTGTTCATTGCTGCGACGTCCATCATATTCATCCATAATGCAAATGGCCATCTTCTTGATTGTCTCTTGCAGTGTAATAACAAATTTTCTGGTCCATTTGATCAACTCCACCCTTCGTAGAGTTATAGAACTTAATTACATCTGGTTTCTTTTTTGCATGAGTTTCATCAATGTTTCTGTCGTGATGCATTATGCTAATAAGAACTACAGACTTTTTCTTTTTGGGAACATAACCCACCATTGTAATGTCACCTTCAAATGCAAACGAAGAGGAATGAATCGCTCTTGAGGTAGATGGTTTCATCTCATTAGGAATTTCTGGTTTATTTTGTTTGATTGTTCCCTCCACTGTAATTTGCTTCTGAAGCATCTCTTCTGCCAGCTGCACACTAGTAAAGAAGTTGTCAACAGTAATATTTTTTGATGATACTTCAATGCTTTTAGCAAGATCTTTCACCAAATTCAATCCAAGATTTTTCTGAATAGGTTCATGAGCCTTCCTTCCTGTGTAAACAATTCCGTCTAAAGCATATGCAGATGTAGCATCACATAACCAAAATATTTTTATGCCATACTTGGCTAGTTTATAGGGCATATACTGGGTGAAGCTGCGTCTTCCACGGAATGGGACTAGCTGTTCGTTAACTGAGCGAATCATTCTATTTCTACACTTGTCAAGAAATAGTTCCCATACATAGCGAACAGCTGCAAGTTTGTCATCTGCAGATCGAGCTTCACGGGTACACCTGTCATCAGATCTAATCGTTCTCCTTATATCCTTGAATCTATTTACTGACATGGTGGCCTTATATGTAGGATTTGCCTTTTCATCCAAGAATAATTCTTTAATAGGGACATCCCAACTCTTCTCAACACCAGAAAGCAGTAAAAGACCAAGAAAACCCTCCATTTCAGCAAGCGAAACGTTTTTCCACATTTTACCACGTAAAGCAGCCACTCTTCTGCCTTCAATATTTGTGCAGTTGATGAATTCCTCTAGTATTTCCTTGGAGATGAAATAGTCCCAGGCATCCTTAGGTTTACAGGTTTTCAAACCACGGGCTGGACCAGGTGCCTTGTTTACGATATTATGGACAGGTGTATGAAAGTTGCAGGAGGATCTAACTTCCAAATTATTCCATTCCCATTAACGTATGTGTGGTCTTCTAGACCTTTTTGTGGTGGTTCTTCATTTTCAGACTCTGATGAAGTAATATTATCGGAAAGACTGTCATCTGCCTCAGTATTCACAGCTGCAGGTTCATTGGCTGATTCTTCACTACTTGCATCTTCAAAAATATATCCTTCCTCGCAAGAATCATCTTCTTCAAACCACCGAGCCACAACACTTTCAAAACTAGCTGCATTTGCACGTACTGACTCTCTTGCTTAGCGTGTAGAAGCCATAGCAAAAGGCGTGTCTCTCGAACAGCAACTTGTGCAGCACTAAACGAGTCATACTCGTAACAATATGGGCCTTGGAGCAACAAACAAACTACAGTAACAATGAGGCTGACAAGAGCAGCACAGGATAATAATACTATGCAATAATAAAACATATGATAGCAAAAATATCAATAATACACCGACATCGCCGATATGTGAAAGTAGTGTGTATTTTTTTTAGTTATACTATTACTACTACAGCTACTGCTGCTGTGGGCACTCCTGTTGCTGGAAATACCACTACAGTTATTGTTGAATTAATAACTGCTCCCAAGCAAATGTTGAGTACAATATAGGCTATAGAACATTTATAAATGTGTGAGGGCTTCTGAAGCCGTGCTTATGCATTCATGGTGTGTGGCTAAACGTATTGAATTATACAAAAAACTAAAAAGGTATCTCGTTCAGACTTGATAGGAGGAATGTCACAGTGTTAGTGAAAGAATACTGGAAAGCAATTTGAAATCAAACAAAAAATTACAGAATGAAAAAAAAAATGAAGACATACAAGGGCCTCGGAGGCCCTGTATATGCATCCTAGTGTTAATAGCCATGCGTTTGTAGGCCAACAGTGTTTTAATATTTTTGGGAGGTTTCCTGTTCGATAGTCTATGTGAAGGGACATATTCACGAGAAGTCGTTTAATTATTTTGTGTTGAGGATTAAAGCTCGCGCTAACGGATAGTAGAATGCATTGCGTTATTGTGGTTGTATAGGTGCACGCAAGCACTGAGGAATAATGACTTAGCAAGTTTACTAATAATTTTATAGCTTTCCTCCTCCTCCATAAACGACGAATCAAGAACTATTTATTAGAGAACACGCTAAATCTCTCTAAAAGAAATAATCGAGTGCTGTGTTTTGAGTTTTAAGTGTTAGTGGGTCACAGAAGTCAACGCCTGAAGTGTTTGAGGTTTGTTTGGTAGTATAAAGTTCATATAGTTGAAAAGTGGGGGTGACACTCAGGTTTTTTGTTTTATTTTTGAATACAATTCCCCTTAGTGGGAATTTGAATAGAGAATAGGAGCTGTAAAGTGAAACGCTGTCTTGTACCTGTAAATGAATTAATGGCAAGAAGAAAAGAATTGTATGTTTTAAACCGTCAGTCAGTACCTGATTTGTCCTTCATCCCTGAACTGTTACAAGAAAAATATTTAAAAGTTTATTTAAGAGCAGATTAATATCTCGAATATATCTTTTCGTATCAAAATAAATCCAAAGGTCAATAAAGTGAAAAACTGGCATATTAATAAAGGCCAAGTTCAAAGAAATAAAAACCCTAAATAGGAGGAATAGTATTTATCAGTCAATGACTTGCAATGAAAGAAAGATAATTAATCTTTATTTAGACATGGAAAGCAAGTTTGCGTTTTATTGAAAAGTGATTAATTATAAGTGAAAAGTTATTCTATTCAATTCTGAGAGGTTGAGATTAACGAAAGAGTTTATTACGGTAAAATTTCAATAGGATCAAGGATATTGCTGCACTTACAGTTATCGTTGACTGACAATGAAAGATATACAATATTAAATTGTATCTTTGCCTTGTAAACGTATTCTCTAATTTACGTAAATATTTTTAACGTTCACACCTTTAAAAGAGGAGCACCTACAAGAGACAACGGATCTGTATGACGTATCTATCAGTTTAGTATTCATATTAGCTTATCTTCCGAACTTAGTGATCCTTGATAGCCAGATGTGTTGTTGTAATTAATATTCAGATACCTACCACTGACCCCATTATACCACGAAAATTGTTATTGTGCCCATCCTTTTGTAGAAAGTGATGTCTTCGCGAGCTGTAGTGTGATTTATAGCGCGGGGAGCTAAATGTCAAATCTTACGTGCCGTCGTTATGTTAGTACAGATGGTTATTTCAAGTCACGCAGATTACGTCGTTGAGTATAGGCTTGGTCTTGTCAGTACAGCTTACTACGAGAGTGAACTACATTGTCCGATGTTGCTTTTTACCCACATATTGTAGTGCTATTAGAGCCTTTTCTTACAGTATATCTCCTACGAATTAGTGGTATCTACAGTGTGGCGCAGTAGATACTTGATACTTGAAGCAGGGATGTGAAACGGAAGAGGTTACTTATTTTAATTGCATACTCCAAACTACCTTAATTGCCTCATCATTTTATGTATCGAAGTTTGGAAAAGATTGTATTCATTGTGTGTGTGTGTGTGTGTGTGTGTGTGTGTGTGTGTGTGTGTGTGTGTACCTCACAGTCATCACTTCCTAAATACCCTCGATTTTTCAAAGCCATGAAAATTTTGTTAATGTATCTTGTGTATGTTTTACGCCTCAGTGAATGAAATATTATAATTTGGAATTCTTATATTGTGGACGGGACTGCTTAAACAGATAAGGTTACAGGAAATAAGTTTGTTTTTCTTTTTCTTGTGCATGCTTGTGACTACAACCACTCTTCTGTATTTTGTACTGCTCTTTTTATATACGTTTGTTTTCTAGAGAGTATTCTCTACTAATTTAGGATGTGTTCTCATCCTGTTTATTTCATCTACATCTACATGACTACTCTGCAATTCACAATTAAGTGCTTGGCAGAGGGTTCATCGAACCACAATCATACTATCTCTCTACCATTCCACTCCCGAACAGAGCGCGGGAAAAACGAACACCTAAACCTTTCTGTTCGAGCTCTGATTTCTCTTATTTTATTTTGATGATCATTCCTACCTATGTAGGTTGGGCTCAACAAAATATTTCCGCGTTCGGAAGAGAAAGTTGGTGACTGAAATTTCGTAAATAGATCTCGCCGCTACGAAAAACGTCTTTGCTTTAATGACTTCCATCCCAATTCGCGTATCATATCTGCCACACTCTCTCCCCTATTACGTGATAATACAAAACGAGCTGCCCTTTTTTGCACCCTTTCGATGTCCTCCGTCAATCCCACCTGGTAAGGATCCCACACCGCGCAGCAATATTCTAACAGAGGACGAACGAGTGTAGTGTAAGCTGTCTCTTTAATGGACTTGTTGCATCTCCTAAGTGTCCTGCCAATGAAACGCAACCTTTGGCTCGCCTTCCCCACAATATTGTCTATGTGGTCTTTCCAACTGAAGTTGTTCGTAATTTTAACACCCAGGTACTTAGTTGAATTGACAGCCTTGAGAATCGTACTATTTATCGAGTAATCGAATTCCAACGGATTTCTTTTGGAACTCATGTGGATCACCTCACACTTTTCGTTATTTAGCGTCAACTGCCACCTGCCGCACCATACAGCAATCTTTTCTAAATCGCTTTGCAACTGATACTGGTCTTCGGATGACGTTACTAGACGGTAAATTACAGCATCGACCTAAGAGAACTGCTCAGATTGTCACCCAGGTCATTTATATAGATCAGGAACAGCAGAGGTCCCAGGACGCTTTCCTGGGGAACACCTGATATCACTTCAGTTTTTCTTCTTTGGGCTTATTTCTTAAGATGTTGGTATGCGTTTCAAGTAGTAGTGAGAATGCAGTTTATTTTAAAACTTCGAAACTGTACTTCTTACTCGTCTAGGAGCTTTTCCTAGATATTCTGTAGAGCCATGTTGTCACTACATCTATGCTCTTCTTCGCTCTTAACAGTGTTCTGCTTACAATGCCCTGAAATTGCATACTCCAAACGAACTTCATGCCAAGCCGTGTCGTCTTTTCCACACTTAGTAACATCCTTTTAGTAACATTTGAGTTCTTGCTCTAAAATTACGTTTAGTGTTTCAACTACTATCTTATCTCTATGCAGTATTTTGAAATTGTAGAACATAATAACGAAACGGAGGTAAATGTTGTGCTCTCTTTGGGCTCTCTGGTGTGATTGTACTGCCTATGATGTTAATTTTTGTCGCACTGACTTGAACATGCGTTCATTTAAAAATTGTTGCAAATTTCATTAATCTAGCCTGCATATTTTTTCCTCTTTCAGAAACTATAGTAGCCTAGTATCATCCGTAAATCATTTACTGAAAAAAGGAATACCATTTATCTCGGTTTCAACTACTTGCCTTGTGTATCTATATAATGACAAGAAATAACTTCGTGTATTCCGTTTTTTTCTAATTATAGTGCATGGTTGTTGATTTTTAATTTTTAATTCAATAATACTTTAACTCAACTGAAATTGAGCGAGTTTCATTATTGTGGTAGGCGTTTCACCTTTTGCGTCCAACGGCCCTCCTGCACTGCCGAAAACGAGGATTCTTAATAAACTATTTTGTATCATTTATGAGTGAAGTAAAAAGCTCTGAAGGTCGTTTCTTTGAACACAAAACAAACAGAGTTCCTAGAAAGCGTTCCATTAACTCTTTATTCGCCCCCGCCCCCCAGTACAGCTGCTCCACTGTGATGCTACTTTTTATTAAAAGAGCGTTTCTTCATTCAGTGAAACCATAAATGTAATGAAACGTTAATAGGTCGCACTTGAAATAGAAAATTACGAAGTAACATCCTGTCTTACCTGGTAGACATTACATTTCCTACAGCAGGGTTAAGTGGGCGGTGGGGGAGGGGAGGTGTGTCGTTAAATATTGAAACTACATCTCTGGGAGTACGGTCCCCCCTCCATCTTCAGTTTACATAACATGTATCAAAGCTGCGAATTCCGCGTCGAATTTGTTTTTTCGGACGGTTCCGAAAGAACAGACACCACGCATTCATATAAATACAAAAATTAGCTTTATATTTGGACAACGAATGAGAGCTATCGCCAATGAGAAGGTGTTCTTCAAGTGTTCAACTGTTAATACTGATTAAAAAATGTCTAAGCTACACGAAGTATGACAATTGTGATTTGTCATCTCTCAGCTTCTATCTCTGTCTTTATTCTGCCTAGCGTTCCAATGCTCTGCTGTTCGTGGTTTTAAGCTAATGCCAACTAAAATTCGGCGTATGTCCAGAAAGAAGTAGTTTTGGTATTACTGAAAGAACAATTAAACTGATTCAGTTTACTTTGCACAGTTATTAAGAGCTCAAAAAAAGTCGCAAAGTGGATCAACAACTTTCTTTTGGTGAGTCACTGTCATTGATAATTCTCGATACCATATAAGAAGACGCCGAAGCCAAGACTGAATTTATAAAGACCTCCATCAGTAGTCCGTTTCTACAAGCGTCTTACTATCGAGTCAACATTTAGCTGTAGTTCAATTGCATTATTCTAGGGTATCAAGTGACAGAAAATTACTGAAAGACATACTGTAGAACGAGTGCACAGCGGAAGTATTCGTGTTTGTAGTTGTTTGGTTCGTTGGTTGATTTGAGGGAGGGGACCAAACAGCGAGGTCATCGGTCCCTT
The DNA here is from genome assembly GCF_021461385.2 of Schistocerca piceifrons. Taxonomy (NCBI): domain Eukaryota; kingdom Metazoa; phylum Arthropoda; class Insecta; order Orthoptera; family Acrididae; genus Schistocerca; species Schistocerca piceifrons. The sequence continues at coordinate 431,283,077 of NC_060138.1, forward strand.
CGGACTAGGGAAGGATGGGAAAGGAAGTCCGCTGTGCCCTTCCAAAGGAACCATTCTGGCATTTGCATTAAGCGATTTAGGGAAATCAGGGAAAACCTAAATCGGGATGGCCGGACGCGGGTTTGAATCGCCGTTCCCCCGAATGCTAGTCCAGTGTGCAAACTACCGCGCCGCCTCGCTCGGTCGTGTTTGTAGTTGCAACTTCTTTTGCACGGGTAATGGTATCGAATGAATGAAAGAGAATGCATATTTATACATATGTGAAGTATGACAAAACAGTTTACAATTAAGCACCTAAATTACTGGTAGTTACAAGACCTTGGAATATACACCACGCTAACACATTTTTATTTTAACAGAGAAGGTGACACCCATAACTTAAGACCAAATACAAGCAGTTGTAGAAATTAGAGCTCTTGTGGAACAGAGTTCGAAGTTCTGTTGTAGTGTGTCTGTGTGATCCCAGATTGCAGGTAAGAAATAGTTACAGTTGGTCACTCTTAACCTTAATTCAAAAAAAATCGACGTTTTACATTCCCTATGTGATACATTGTATTTCTTTCTGATTCTGATGTTGATGTTAACCAATACGCTTTAATTGTGTAAGGTGATTGAATATATTAGGGTCGAAACTGGACCCCGATTATACTAGTCAACAAATTTAAACTTCTTTCCATGTCTGTGATTTACCTAATTTCTAGGTGCTGAATTCACTGACAGAACCAGTTATTCTCTATCACGTCACGTTTCGTACACAGCAAAATCAGAAACTGTACTGGCGACCGATGACAGTATTAAATCAGACAAGAAATACGCGTTCAGAAACTTTAGAACACAATACTATTTGATAACTGTGGATGGGTCTGACGCCAATAGAAGGTCTAAATTAGGTCACAACATATTTTCAATTTTAATCTCCCTTGGCATTTGAATAATGCGACAACGATGCTCTCGTTTGCCATTTTCCGTTTCATCGCTCTCCCTAAGAAGACCCTCGCAGTTGTTGCCCATCCTCAAAAGTTCCAGTGAACTTGATACGATATGATTCCATTATACAGATGACTTGGTGAAAGCCTTAACTCTGCTCATCGTTTATGGCTCCCAAATTTTCTGGCAAGATATCAAGGTGGGAATGTAAAAACTGAATTTTAAGCGAATTCTGCATCCATGTTCTTGTGGCTATCTTAACAGATCATTCACAGTGCAATTATAGTTGTTCAAAAAACATCACAATTGTTTTGAAAGAGGACCAGGCAAACAATTCGATATCTGTGAGTTTAGTATCAAAGTCTGGATCCTTCATAATTTTTCTTGTTTGTAGTCCAACAAATATACATTCTTTCAGCTTCTCTTCACTAAATTTAGGTAGCTTTTCTGTAAATGATTGAAGGCACGACCTTCTTCATCCATAGCCTTTACAAATGTCTTCACAAGGCCCTACATGAAGAGGAGGCAAAAATTTTAATACAGGAATCAGTTTAAGTGACTTGGTAGTTAATTTGTGTGCCAAAAATATTTTTTTCTTTATTATAAAGTAAGCGTATTAAATTTGCTTCAGTTGGCATATGACGGCAGTGCCAAGACCCACGAACAATCATGTGTCAATTTTACCATACGTTCTGAGCCTAGACCAAATACGTGCAAACACACCGTATAAAATACATTAGGATAATTTTGCAGCAACGACTCAGTAGGTTTTATTAAACATCATACAATAGAATTACAAAATCAGCTGGGTCTGAAACGCAGGATCTTATAGTAAGTCGCATATTACACGACAAATAATTTAAAAAATCCCTCAATAAATAACACAGGGAGGTGAACTAATATGCAAATAAGCTAATCGTTCTTGCAGAGCTACAACTAAATACCAGCGATAATGATTAGTCTGGTAGGTATTCTACCAATAATAATAATAATAATAACCATAAACCATATTATGCGCTTATCACCAGTACAGCAAGTGGGCGAAATGACACAGAACGAATCTGCAGCAGTCCCACTTAACGGAAAATGTCTACAAAACTTCAAACCCAAAATTATAATAGCGTATTTGAACCACGAAATTGCTCACCATTTAGAGTCCGTTATGCTACAGTGAACGTCACTGATTGCCAATTCATACAGTACAACAGGTGTTTAAATACACATATTAAAACTCCTAAATATAAAACTGAATGAAAAGGCCAATACTCTGCTGTATCTGTATTTAAATCGATTAGAGGCCCACACAAACGGTTTCACAACTTTTGAGTTGCATTTTCTGGTGTTTATAAATGCTGTGTCATATGGTATAGGGAGTCGTTACAAAATGCCGCGGAGTAACAGTTGGTGTGGCTAGGCAAGTTCTCAGGCTTCCTCAACTGAAAAAAAAAAAAAAATCCGTCATCAATAATGAATGTCCATTCCGTGTTAAAATCACGAATTGTCATCACTTTATTGATCAAAATATGTTCCTGTGGGCCTATGTCAAGCAACAGATCAACATGAGCATATATCTGCTGCTTGACATAGGCCCACAGAAACATATTTTGATCAGTAAAGTGATGACAGTTCGTAATTTTAACACAGAATGGATGTTCATCATTAATCTTAGTTTTTATCAGTTGAAGAAGCCTGAGAACTTTGCCTAGACACGCCAACTGTTACTCTGGGGCATTCTATAGTAACTCTCTATACCGTACGACGTTGCATTATCTCCACTAGAAGATTCAAGTTGAAAGGTACGAAAGTGTGGGTCTCTAGCCGACTTAAATAAACACAGCTACAGCTGACTATTGGGCTTAAATAAATACAGCTTCATCGGATTGCCGGCCGGGGTGGCAGAGCGGTTCTAGGCGCTAGAGTCTGGAACCGCGCGACGCTACGGTCGCAGGTTCGACTCCTGCCTCGGGCATGGGTGTGTCCTTAGGTTAGTTAGGTTTAAGTAGTTCTAAGTTATAGGGGACTCATGACCGCAGAAGTTAAGTCCCATAGTGCTCAGAGCCATTTGAACCATTTTTTCATCGGATTATTGGCTTTTCATTCAGTTTCATACTTTAATAGCTTTAACATCTGTATCAACAGCTGTCGTACTGTGTGAACTGTCAGTCAAGATGTACAACTATTCTGGCTATGGCTACCCTAGTTTTAAAATTATGTACAGTGAAGTAGTCCCAGTATCGAATTTCTTACGAAGCTCTGACCAGCGCCGTTTTATACAACAGAGACCTCAGGGCGGGTCGGCGGCTGACAACACAAACTGCACCTTCCGTCACGGCCAGAGGCTCACTGCTGATATCAACAAGTCGCAGGCAGCCAAGATGCCCTCACAGCATTCGAGCTTCCTCGTCCAGGCAACTCTCCACTATACTGTCTATGCTGATCCTTAAATACCCTTTCATCAGTGGGAACCGCCGCCTAGGAACTCGGAAGTTCACTCCATCATAAGCGGCCAAAGAACACAAGCTAAGAAGGATCGATACTAGAGGGCAAGTCGGAAGGAATCCTGGTGCACAGCAACCCATCTCTCCTTGAACCGGGAATTCCAGCAGATATGAAAGCTCTGCTCCTCCAGTCCGGAGTACTACAGTCGAGGCGATAGTGCAGTAAGTGAAACTCAGTCATGGATCAATTTTCAGCATCTTCCTCGACATTTTGAACGTGACAGAAGTCGCTGCCCGCTGTGTTCTGCAGCTGCTCACAATCATTCACGCAAGCAGTCCAGTACTCGTGGCAGCTCTATCGGGACAACCCAAGCGTCTTTAGTTAGATAATGACCACAGACGAGTTCAGGGTGCACCAGTATGTCCTAGAAGCAAAGGAGCAAAGTATGTCAAGTACCATCGCCGAAAGAGGCGAAGACCAAACTGTTATCGGAGAAGTTGATGCTGAGTGTTCCTTGGGGACTGCCAAGGTCTGGAGCTGACAATTTTGCTCATAAGGAGCAAACCTTCACACGATCATTCTATCGAAATCCCCTTTCGATGTATCAGGATGTTGACATAACGGAGCATCGGTGCAAGATCTGGAGCTGCAACGTTCGTCCTCTTCAGTTACAGATACGAAGCCCCTGCACAAACAGTGGAGGAGAAGTGAGACAATTGTTCCCAAACTAAAGCCCCCGTTTGCAGAGACTAATATATATTGGCTTATTGATCTGAACTGTGTGAGACACAACGAAAGGAACCCGAAGAACAAAATAAAAGTATCTTTACTTTACTCCTACTGAATAGTCAAGTGTGTCTTAAAATAATATAGTTCCCTAGTTTTCTGTATTAGCTCTACATCAAAAGACGGGAAGTTATGAATATCTGTTAAAAAATGTAGAGTTCGTTTCTTACACACAGCAAATGTGGCAAGTTATAGATTCAAAATAGTTACGTGAAACTTACAAACTGGCAGATAGAATATTTTATTACTCACTAAGTTCTTCTCTTTTAGTTCTTGTTTAATATTTCCTGGTACATACTCTGTGTCGGTCTTTTGCTTTTATTTTTCAGTCTTTAATTTAGTTTTGTAAGGAACAATATTATCTAGTTTCCTTTTAACGATTTTATCGTATTTTTTGTTCAACTAGCTTGGAATTTAATAACTGCAATCTCCAGTATAACTGGAATTAGCCATTTCATTTTCAGACTTGTCTCTAACTGAGTGCAAACGCGGCATTTGCCCTGCAATGACGGCCTCAGTATGAGAACGTTACACTAGCGCCAGTGGGCGGTCTAGTTATTTTTAGTATACCTGTGCATGATAATCCGCTTTATCAGTGCGCTGTACCATTTTTATTTGGTGCTTCTAGTGGTGTTGTAGGGAAGCAGCCTACTCACGCCGTAGTAAATTCACATCAGTCTTTCCATTGTGTGCCAGCCTAGTCCGCTGTAACTAGCTCTGACGTCATGAATGTTGCGCAATTCTTTTAAAATCAAGTAAATAACCTGAAACGGTTCTAGCATGTCAGGAGTAAAACTAAATCAATATGTGTTGAATATCAGTTCAATAACTTTAACCATTTTCGAAATTTGGACGTTTTTCTGTAAAAATCATTGGCGCAACAGAAAAGAGCTAGAGACTTAAAAATTTATATTTAGATTCCTTTTCATAATAATTTAATAGAAACAGTACTTTGGATCTCACAAATTAAAATTTTAGATGAAATTCATAATTTTCTGGTTTTTGTCTTAAAAATTAAGGAAGCAAGATAGATTAAGTAGGCTAATAAATAAGGCAAGGATGTTTAAATTTAAGTAGAATGGAGATCCGCTATAATCATAAAGATGTGAGAAGTTTCAACTGAATACCTATAAAACTATAGCGATAGCGTATCTCCAAAGGGCCAGTTCAGAGCTCGTCTACTGCGTGTAGTGTAATTAATTCTCTCGCCCAAAATAATTAACTTAGCCACGTCAGATTTTTATTGTGATTACTTACCTGTGTGCTGATTGCGCATTTAAATTGAAAGCTTCATCTGCCATCAGCAAAGGAAGCTATGGTTTATTCGGTAACTTAAAGTGGTGCATTACTAGCCCAGCGGCTAGTCGGGAGAGCAATTTTGATCAGGCGTTCCCTTAGCCGTCCGCACCGCGGTTTTATATACACTCCTGGAAATGGAAAAAAGAACACATTGACACCGGTGTGTCAGACCCACCATACTTGCTCCGGACACTGCGAGAGGGCTGTACAAGCAATGATCACACGCACTGCACAGCGGACACACCAGGAACCGCGGTGTTGGCCGTCGAATGGCGCTAGCTGCGCAGCATTTGTGCACCGCCGCCGTCAGTGTCAGCCAGTTTGCCGTGGCATACGGAGCTCCATCGCAGTCTTTAACACTGGTAGCATGCCGCGACAGCGTGGACGTGAACCGTATGTGCAGTTGACGGACTTTGAGCGAGGGCGTATAGTGGGCATGCGGGAGGCCGGGCGGACGTACCGCCGAATTGCTCAACACGTGGGGCGTGAGGTCTCCACAGTACATCGATGTTGTCGCCAGTGGTCGGCGGAAGGTGCACGTGCCCGTCGACCTGGGACCGGACCGCAGCGACGCACGGATGCACGCCAAGACCGTAGGATCCTACGCAGTGCCGTAGGGGACCGCACCGCCACTTCCCAGCAAATTAGGGACACTGTTGCTCCTGGGGTATCGGGGAGGACCATTCGCAACCGTCTCCATGAAGCTGGGCCACGGTCCCGCACACCGTTAGGCCGTCTTCTGCTCACGCCCCAACATCGTGCAGCCCGCCTCCAGTGGTGTCGCGACAGGCGTGAATGGAGGGACGAATGGAGACGTGTCGTCTTCAGCGATGAGAGTCGCTTCTGCCTTGGTGCCAATGATGGTCGTATGCGTGTTTGGCGCCGTGCAGGTGAGCGCCACAATCAGGACTGCATACGACCGAGGCACACAGGGCCAACACCCGGCATCATGGTGTGGGGAGCGATCTCCTACACTGGCCGTACACCACTGGTGATCGTCGAGGGGACACTGAATAGTGCACGGTACATCCAAACCATCATCGAACCCATCGTTCTACCATTCCTAGACCGGCAAGGGAACTTGCTGTTCCAACAGGACAATGCACGTCCGCATGTATCCCGTGCCACCCAACGTGCTCTAGAAGGTGTAAGTCAACTACCCTGGCCAGCAAGATCTCCGGATCTGTCCCCCATTGAGCATGTTTGGGACTGGATGAAGCGTCGTCTCACGCGGTCTGCACGTCCAGCACGAACGCTGGTCCAACTGAGGCGCCAGGTGGAAATGGCATGGGAAGCCGTTCCACAGGACTACATCCAGCATCTCTACGATCGTCTCCATGGGAGAATAGCAGCCTGCATTGCTGCGAAAGGTGGATATACACTGTACTAGTGCCGACATTGTGCATGCTCTGTTGCCTGTGTCTGTGTGCCTGTGGTTCTGTCAGTGTGATCATGTGATGTAGCTGACCCCAGGAATGTGTCAATAAAGTTTCCCCTTCCTGGGACAATGAATTCACGGTGTTCTTATTTCAATTTCCAGGAGTGTATAAGAACGCTGCGCAAGGAAGTAAGGCCCCAGTTCTCTCCAGACGCTGAATAGCACACCATCTGTGTCGGGAGTCGCGTCGCGTCGGTATCATTGCTATAAACAGCCTTGGATGCCGTAATAAGTTACTCGGGATACGCGTAACCATGAAATCATTTTCGAGTGAAGTGTTAATTCTGGGATGACTTTAATTATCTATCTTCAGTTTGCGTATGTCGTATTTTCACGTGCCGCCGCGGGACAGACACTCTACCATTATTTAGCATGGCGTTTGATGAACCGAATCATCAAATTATGGCGAGCATTCATTTAAACATTTAATTTGGACAGTTATAGTTGCATCAGCGCATTAGACTCTGAACTGCTCTGTTAGTCAGATTGTGTGGATTCTTTTTTTTTTCATCTGTGACTTTCAGAATATAGAGAACTTTTTTTTTTCACTATCGTTTTTGATTATGAATCCCAGACAATTTCCTAATTCCTCAGAGCTTTAAGCTGTAGCTATAAGTGTATTTCTCAGATGAAGTGGGCACTATGAATTCTAATTACAGGCTTCACGTTTTGTTAATCACTTTCTGGTTGCCAAAATTGTAGTTAGAGAGCCAGTGTTGAGAACGGCAAAAGACAGCATTAAATAAATAAATAATAGGAACATTTAAATAACAATAATTCTACCCGCGCCCCACATATGGTTAATCGGCCGGGAAATGCATAATTTCTACATTACAATTCTACATTTTATATACAACAACAATTAATTCCACCAGCCGCCCCACAGTGTGCAACGGTACTTTGGGGCAGAAATGGTCACTGACATTACAAAAAGACCGAATAACGGAAGTCAATAGGGTAATTAGGCTTTTCCGACGTTTCCATCGGTGCTTCCTACTCAATTCTTAAATGTTCAGATACGAATTGGCAACCATGTGTTCAGTGCAATTTAAGAATATTGTCCATCATGTGATACAGCGCCGATTCTAATAGTTTTACCTAGAGGAAAGAAAGAAAAGTCGGATAATACATTGTGGCGCAGGATTTCAGTGGAAATGGAGTTTGACTGGTGTCAGAGTGCATGGATAAACAAACAGGGCAAGCAGTTGAACGGCGTCTTAAAAATTAGCTAACTTCTGATGTAACAATATAAATTTGATAGAAATAATTATTCGCCACGCAGTAATAAAGTAATTAAAACTTCAAAAGGAGCAGCAAAGAACACACAACAGAGAACTTAACCTGAGATACGTTTTATTATATCGCCCAAAGATTATGATGCCGGAACAAAGTCAGCAACTCTCATCGATGCCAAAGAAGCGATGTCTCGCTGCAATCCACAAGGACGAATGGGAGTCGCTGGCGAAGCAGCTCCGCAGCGCAGCCATACGGTGGCCGATTTATGGATGAGCAGAATAAGGTTCGTCTCAGTTCGTGACCTTCATTCAAGCAGATAAAATCGACTAGTTAGGGCTCATGTATTACTCATGTCTTAGATGGAACTACAGTTCTGATCAGTGAGAACTTTGTAGTTCGAGAGAAGAGTTTATGAAATGTGTCGTTCAAGTGATGCTTTAATAGTCAGAGAGAACTGTGAATATTCGATACATTCCTATGGCAATGGACTGTATAAAGGTAAGTAAATCTTTTTATCGTTCTTGTAATAAATTCAACTAGTAGTTCATGTATTGTAATTCCCATCATCCAGCTCCCAGAGCAATCATAGAAACCACAGTTACGACTGGACAATTGTTGTTTCGTCAGGTCTTAACAAATTTATACATATCATTCATAAAAAATATTGCTCCCCCCACTGAACTAACTTTTCAAAGGGGGCACTAAATAGCAGCCCTTCAGGTGTGACTGAGTGTCGTGATTACAAGCAGAAACATTCAAACGAGTGTATGGTATTTTACTGCAGCAGACTAAAACAAACAGAAATAACGTAAGCTTTGTAAAAATATTTGTCTCTTAATAAGTTAGAGCGGATTTTCTTTTTATCACAGGTCTGTGTCAGTGACGAATGGTTTCAGACAATAAAATTTAATATATTTATTGGTTTCTAGACCTGAGACTTGTTCACTTCATATCGTCCACATGAAGAGACGTCTCGGGTAATGTGTCTTCAAACACTTATCAAGAAAGACTGCTTAGCTTGTAGCCTCCCAACAGTTTACTTCCGTAACTTCGGAATAATAAAATGTGACTAACCTCTCAATGAAAATATGACTCATATATAACCTTTCAATAATTAACTGACTGTGAATATAAACTGGTAAATCTGGACGTTAGCACTGCTGCGTCATGGCCCTGAAAAGTCATCCTGAATAAACTGAAAATTCTTACCTCAATTATGTAGCCGGATAAAGCGTATGTATCTGCTCCTATAAGAAAATTTTCTGGCACAGCCCAGTGCAATACTGGCCGCTAGATTTGTCATGTATAAAAAGATACAACTGATTTTTTCTTTACGGTAATCGGGATGACCATGTATAGGAGAAATTAGTATGATCTTTAAATTTACATGAATGATTGTCAAAAGTTAATTTTATAAGAAAGATTATTATTAAAAGATTTTTTAAAAGCATTAACATGAGACTTGATATAACAATAGTACAAAATCAGTTGTTATAAATTACACATGCCCGCGGCAGCTTTTACCTTATACCACATCGCTCAGACACGACTGGCCCAACCGCCTGAGTTCGAGCTACCACCACTACTGCTGCAGACACTGCTCTTACTGCAGCCAACACTGCTCTCTGGTCTGCGATTCCATTGTAGCTTACTTATCGCAGGCAGCACGTGAGCAATCCATCGAAGTTACATCTGCTCGAGTGCGCTAGCAACAAATTCCTTAGTCATGGACCTCTTACAAGCTATTCGATTAACAGTATTTCCAATCATGGATTCATACAGGAGGCAGAACATTCAGAGGCCGATTACATGAATATTTAACAAGACAGAAAACTTAGGATGCAAATGTATACTAAAATATTATATTTTCTTGGTAATCTGGATTCGTCGATGTGTTACCTAGATACAGGACCATTGGTTGGTGGGAGTAAAGTAATTTAAATAGCCACCAAATATGATGTTTAAGAAAGTCACGGGACATTAAAGAAAAGAGCCGTTTTGTTCGAACTGAAGAAGCAGACATGCTGTCAGTGGAGCTGGATCTTTTTTCACGGGGATACCCTTCTGCCGGCCGGAGTGACCGCGCGGTTCTAGGCGTTACAGTCTGGAGCCGTACGACCGCTACGGTCGCAGGTTCGAATCCTGCCTCGGTCATGGATGTGTGTGATGTCCTTAAGTTTGTTAGGTTTAAGTAGTTCTAAGTTCTAGGCGACTGATGACCTCAGAAGTTAAGTCGCATAGTGCTCAGAGCCATTAGAACCATTTTGATACCCTCCTGTTACCGCTACAAAATGTCCAACCTAAGCACAAGGGACTCTTGCCCAACACGTTGCTAAACAGACACAGGAGCGGTCGGCGCTGCCCCACTGATAAGACTGGCTACTGGAATTACTTTTTTCAAAGCTCTTCACTGTGTCTCCTCCGAGACAATGAAACCATTAACACCCACTCTCTGAGCCTACTCTTGTGCTGTTTCATGATGGAGCCCATTTGGACGCAGTTAAGCAGTGTTGCTATTAAACCATTGTAAACGATTAGTGCAATCGTTTCCACCATCGTTACATAACATGTAACGGCCCCCATTACAACGGAATCAGGGGTATCTAGAATCTTATTTGTAGGAGGAGTACGGTCGCGCCGCGAGAGAATGCTTGTGCTTACTGTGATAGTCGTATTTATACGCGCAAGCAGATTGCTCAGTGACTGGTTGCTCACCTTTGAACAATGTTGATGGGGAAAGATTTGTCGCGCTTTCCACCCTTTGGATTTGAATCTCATATCTTTCATTATCAACGAAAACGGCCATATTTTTCTTAAGATGGTTTTCCACGTTTCACCAGTTAGGACTCCCTATGGACTTGATGAACATTTAATTTCTTTTTCGGTTGCTCTTTTCTTATAATTACCGTAGAGAACTGTATGACGGGCAATCTGGAATTGCGGTCTCGTGTTATCACGTGCTGTAAAAGGCTACATGGCATTCTTTGTGTTTTAAATAGACAATATATAATTATTCCACTGATTTACTGCTTTCGTTAAGTATTTGTGGCTTTCCACCTGTTCCATTTTCTTTAACTTAATGTGGGTGAAACATCTATTGTAGATGCGACCTCTTATGTTGTCATGTTTAGTAGACAGAATATCTCCGGGTAGGGACTTTTATCTGGAGATCGGGAGGGTATAACGTAAAGAGCAGCAAATTCAATTAAGTCTTTTCATTCACTTTGACTGAGACTAACCACTTAAATGTTTTCATTTTTTGGTGACCTATTCCACGACAACCACAGTCAAGAGAGAGAAAACTATATTGTAGACAAGTGAATTTGTTGTATGGGGATGGTTGGAAGCAGAAGGTGTGGTAATTATAAATCAACATTTATGCTAACTTTTTCAGTAACAATTGACAGAAATCAGTGGTTTGATGTCATCTGAAGGAGCAGTTTCTTCGCAGTTATGCGAATCTTTTTCTTTTTTCTAATTCTGTTCCTGAATATTAGCTGATTTATAAAGAAATGAATTCGGGAGTGTTTCGTGTTGAGCAGAAGTAAATTTGTAGAAGTAGATGTCAATTTAAATATTTCACGCACCATGCTTTGAAATCAGGGCAGCCACAACCTGGATATATCATTTTGGAAAGATAAGATCGCTTTACCTGTAAGTCTTTTACTTATAGGCATGGTCAGTTTCGCAGCATTTTAGATGCATTATCTTCTACAGTAAAACCATTTTCGGATCGAGAAAAGAGAAAGGGATGACCCAGTCTTCATAATTTTCACTAAGTGAGGAAAGTCAACCATAAAATAACGCAGAAAGCTACCGTGATACCATGAATAAAGGTATCTGGTGAGCTAGCGTGGTCACCATATACCGAAAAAGTGATCTAACCATAAGCTGTATATCACCTATGGAGTAGTGAAATTTTGAGCAGCTAACGGTCCGTCATCTGCCCACAACAAGCCCGCGCACTGGACTGTGTACTAACAGGTGACATGTCAAGATGCAACAGCTGTTCTTCGTTTGTCAATAGCAAGCACGCGTACTGAATAGTGTACTAACGGGCAAGTTGTCAAGACGCAACCGCTTCCACAGTTGCGTCTTGACACGCTGCCTTTTAATACACGATTCAGTCTGCGCGCTTGCTGTGGGTAAATGATGGACCGTTATCTGCTAGAAGTTTACATTACCCTGTAGATGATCATATACAATCTGAGATTTGATCACCTTTTTGGTGTATGAGGAACCAGATAGATCACAGGATACTGCTACTCATGGTATCACGGGAGCGTTGTGTGTTATTTTGTCTGACGTCTGCTACTTAGCCAAAATTTACTATGAACGTTGGGTATCCCATTCTCTTTTCTCTATCGGAACATGTCTTGATTTTTTTGCACCTGATGATGTAGCTAAAATTCTGCAAGACCGATTGTGCCTATAATTAAATTGCTTACAGCTAAAGCGGCCTTATCTTTTCAAAATCAAATGTTTCGTGTGAATATCCATTGCTCGCATGAATAATGGCGTCTGGAATAATTGATAGGCGAGTTTACTGAAATTATAATCAAATTCATACTGAAAAATTTGGACAAACTGAAGCTTTGATTTGTATATTATATCAGTGTCAATGAGAAGCACATAGATTGTGTACTATTGTTGGATGATTAATAAACAAGTAAATGGACTTCGTGTTTTATTGCAGAGCATCCGTGCCAACACTAATTATTATGTTTTGTGTGACAGTTAATAATAGGTGTGTCGCTGACACTAGACTCAGGGTTTCATTTGCACATGACCTGTTTGTGCGTTGTCTACTTTCGAAAGATCCAGTTACTTTCGAGTGAAAATTGTGCCTACTGCACAATTATTGGCACGTGAAGAGAAACTCTCCTACAAATGAAAGAGTGGATATCATCTTTGCATCAGAAAGAAGACGGTTTATGAAGATATGAGATAGAGTCGTCACGACTCTTGAATATGGCAGCGCAGTCAACTATATCAGTAGGAAAACGTGTGTCACAAAGTACTAATGACTTAGTTTTTGTTTTGCAAGTGCCATTGCTACAGTAGGCATTGTTTTGGTGTAGGTAGATGTTATATTCAGGCGACTGTTGTGAATAAATCAATGTACAATGTCATGAACTGAAAAATAGAGCAACAAGGCGAAGACAATAGGGACTCAATGAAGGGGGAAGTTGAGACGGGAAATTAACAGAATTTCAAACTAGATAAGCTGGTAACCTGAGTGGGAAGCTACATTAGGGTGACGATGCGACAGTGGAAGTAATCCATAAGAAAAATGTGAGAGCTGTTCATGAAGTGACCTACGAGAGTTTCGGAGTAGTTGAGAACACCTCTAGAAAATTTAAAAGTGATTGTTGGAATGATGGCATTGCAGCGATGGTGAATGATTAACCAGAGCATTAATAAATTTTGTATGAAACCCGTTATAAAACTGTATTCGGATAATACACATATCAAAAATTTTTTGCATTGACTCGGTTCCGAGAGTTCCGGAACCAGTACAGAAAATTGGATACAGATCAAGATAAACATCATTCCCGCCCTTTTTATTGCTCATGAAAACCACCATACAGCGAAACCTTCAGAGGTGATGGTCCAGATTGCTGAACACACCGGTACCTTTAATACCCAGTAGCACGTCCTCCTGCATTGATGCATTCCTGTATTCGTCGTGGCATGCTATCTATAAGTTCATCAAGGCACTGTTGGTCCAGATTGTCCATCTCCTCAACGGCGATTCGGCTTAGATCACTCAGAGTGGTTGTTGGGTCACGTCGTCCATAAACAGCCCTTTTCAGTCTATCCCAGGCATGTTCGATAGGGTTCATGTCTGGAGAACATGCCGGCCACTCTAGTCGAGTGATGTCGTTATCTTGAAGGAAGTCATACACAAATGTGCACGATGGGGGCGCGACTTATTGCCAATGAAGACGAATGCCTAGCCAATATGCTGCCGATATGGTTGCACTATCGGTCGGAGGATTGCATTCACGTATCGTACAGTCGTTACGGCGCGTTCCATGACCACCAGCGGCGTACTTCGGCCCCACATAATTCCACCCCAAAACAGCTGGTAACCTCCACCTTTCTGCACTCGCTGGACAGTGTGTCTAAGGCGTTCAGCTCGACCGGGTTGTCTCCAAACACGTCTCCGACGATTGTCTGGTTGAAGGCATATGCGACACTCATCGGCGAAGAGAACGTGGTGGCAGTCTTGAACGGTCCATTCGGCATGTTGCTGGGCCCATCTGTATCGCGCTGCATGGTGTCGTGGTTGCAAAGATGGACCTCACCATGGACGTCGGAAGTGAAGTTGATCATCATGCAGCCTTTTGCGCACAGTTTGAGTCGTAACACGACGTCCTGTGGCTGCACGAAAAACATTATTCAACATGGTGGCGTTGCTGTCAGGGATCCTCCGTGCCATAATCCGTAGGTAGGGGTCATCCACTTCAGTAGTAGCCCTTTGGCGGCCTGAGCGAGGCATGTCATCGACAGTTCCTGTCTTTCTGCATCTCCTCCATGTCCGAACAACATCGCTTTGGTTCACTCCGACTCGCCTAGACACTTCCTTCGTTGAGAGCCCTTCCTGGTACAAAGTAAAAATGCAGACGCGATCGCACCGCAGTATTGACCGTCTAGGCATTGTTGAACTACAGACAACACGAGCCGTGTGCCTCCTTCCTGGTGGAATGACTGGAACTGATCGGCTGTCGGTCCCCCTCTGTCTAATAGTGCAGCTCGTGAGTGGTTGTTTACATCTTTGGATGGGCGGAGGATTAGTGACATCTCTGAACAGTCAAAGTGACTGCGTCTGTGAAACAATATCCATAGTCAACGTCTATCTTCAGGAGTTCTGGAAACCGGGTAGATGCAAAACTTTTTTTCATGTTCGTACTTAATGTATTAAAGTTGAAAAATTGAATTTAGAATTAGCAAAGAGCTGAGAGAATGATGCACCTACCCTGCTTAAAATATTTCAGAACGAGGCACTGAAAAATTGGAAAAGGATGTGCAAAATCATGGGAATTAGAATAGTTGACGACATCCTGTTCTCCCCAAATTTCTCCGGTGATGAGGAAATTTTCTCTGAGGGAGAAGAGGATGTATACTATTTGTAAAGAAAGCTTAAAGAAGAATATGTTTAGTGGAGTATGAAAATAAACTTCACAGAGACTGAATACTTGGTTGTCATAGGTATAGCAAGGGATCTCGTTAGGGGTGATGGGTATATACTGAGGCGTAGTCTATCATAAAAATATTTATGAACAGTCATTTTAGACAAAAATGGTGGAAACAAGGAAATACATTACGGAATAAGAAAGAGAAAGGAGGCAATTAAGCAATTACGTTCCATTATTTGTAATAAAAATACATAAAAAAAATTGAAAGGAGGATATACAAAACTATATTTGAGAGCATTGCTCTGGTGTCGAACTGTGGGTAGTCTCCAGGGTGTATGAGTAGAAATCAAAGACAATGAAATTGACTTTTAAAGACGAAGTTGTCAAGTAGGAAAAGAAAAGAAGCGCTAAGAGAACAGATGAGAGTTAGCAAGGACATTGTAGACACAATTGAAAGCAAATGGCTAACAAGGTATGGGCACCTAAGAAGAATGCCAAGGGAAGGATGGCCTTTTAAAAAATGAAAACTCAAGACTTCCACAACACAGAAAAAGAGAAGGACCCCGGCGACCTTGGAACAGTGGAGTGATGCTTGTGATGCAGGACTGAATCAAGCAAGGAGTGGGCTGTGGAGAGGCCATTCGCCCACTCTGTCAGCAACGAACATTACACCCAAGCAAAGCGGGCGCACAACTCGTAGGGGCCCGCCTTTCCTCAGACTGACGCAGCTGGGCCAGGCTTCCCAGGCGCCGATGGGTGTCACTGGCCCCACGGATCTATTCTCCTCCGCGGGCACATGACCGAATGTAGCGCCTAAGGTAGCCTGGCGCCGGGGCTTTATTTATTGTGGTGCTCGAGTCAAGACGAGCAGTTCATTCCCCGTGGGCTTTCTGGGCCGGGCGCCGAATGCAGTAGCATTCCAGCAATCAGGAAGTCACTTCGAGCCGATTTCCGAGTCGATGACCAGCTAGTGAACTTGCGGAATTTTGGTTTTTGTTTCGTAAGTGCTACCCCAGTCTTGAGTGCTCTGGGACATTACTTTGTACTAACTGGAAGTTCACAATTATTACAATATTTTTTTGACTGTCCTGAAGGAACATGAACTTTGCTAACGCAGGGCACTGAATGTTTACTAGTTAGTTATTTTCCTAAAGGCCTTCAGCCTTCAATCAGTATTGATGTTTATTCTTTATCCAAGAAGTGAGTGTTTCGTTCAGGTCTCTGGCCTCCATATAAATACTGCTGTTATTTCTATTCTCGAGAGGAGACTTCATTTTCTACAGTGTTTATTCTTGTTTGGGAAGAAACTGTGTTAATAAAGTAGTAAATTCTCACGTTGTACTTAATTACACTTGTTCTACTATATCCACGTTAACATTTCTTGTCCGCCAAATCACGCGGCCACGACAAAGAGGACTGAAAAGATAGGAGGAGATAGAAGCCTGTATGCGAGAACCGCCGAATGGTGGAGATAACTCGCAGAAAGAAGATAGAAGATAAGCTGGGAGCAGAAACAAAGGCGGAAGGGACTGATTCGGGAAACTCAATTATTAGTTTTTGTAACTGAAATAAATGGTTGTAGCTCCGTCAAAAGTTGCATTAAGAAGTATCCTTTTTTCATTTGTTGATGATGACTATATTCGGATACATATGTCGATTTTCATATCATCCTACAAAGAATATTACAGTCTGCTTGTCAATTTTATACAAACAAGGTATACACATTTGCAGTACAATTACATTACGCTAATATACATGTAAGGTATACAAGTTTATCATGTCCATTTAGTTTTATGAGATGCCTTACCAGTTAGATATCGCATCGGAAGTATGACACTATAGGCAAACGCCTATGTACAAAAATAGTACTGCAGTCATGATCGAAGTGGCACTATGGCCGATTCAGCAGCAGTAAACAGACCATATGGGACAGACGATGGAGCACTAGTGTGCAAAGGCAGCAGTTGCTACGAGGTAAAACACTAGTGGCAGCTGATAATGGTGCGCGTCGAAGTTGAAATATTTGCTGACTAAACATTACATACTTTTTTCTTTACACAAAAATAATTCAAACAACTAGAGACCAATGAGTGATTTTAGCCTAAAATTCTTTAACGTTGTTGGTCTTTTTAAGTCTACGTTAGGTTAACTAAAGAAAAACGAATGTACTATTTAATCAGTAAACATTTTGTCTTCGATGAGGGTCGCTGTCAGTGGCCTTTAGGGCTTTACCTGCTAACCCCTGGTGTTTGTGCAAACCATTTTTCCAATGTCTGTCCTGTATGGTCCGTTTATTTTTGATGAGTCGGCCACTGTGCCGGTTGGTTCAAATGGCTCTGAGCGCTATGGGACTCAACTTCTGAGCTCATCAGTCCCATAGAACTTAGAACTACTTAAACCTAATTAACCTAAGGACATCACACGCATCCATACCCGAGGCAGGATTCGAACCTGCGACCGTAACGGTCTCGCGGTTTCACACTGCAGCGCCTAGAACCGCACGTCACTGCCGGTTTGATCGTCACTGCAAGGGGAGTTTTTGTACATGCCATTGTCATGCTAACTGTAATTTTCTTTGTAGGATGGTTTCAAATGGACATAGCTATCCGAAACTACTCAACCTCAAGAAACAAAAAAGATACTTTTTAATGCAACATTTATTTCAGTTATAAAACAAATTGTGGACCTATTTTTCACTTGCATCATACTGCAAGTTCGTGTTATACTTTTTGTGTGGTAGGTAATTCGAAGCTCATCGGGGTCATTAGGCACTCGGATTCATCATTTTCTCGGTGTGATCCGTTTTGCAAGTTGTCTCCCTTAGAAGGACTCATTTGCATTCAAATTAATTATACTATGGTGTTTAGAGATAATGCTGGAGGAGATTACATGGGGCACAAAATGCTCTTGCCCAAAATCATATGGCTGCTTTTAGAGTACAAATGTAAATATAAACCTACGTAAAAAGAGTTTGACTGATGTATTTCCTCAAATAATTTAATGCACAGCAACGGAGCTCGGCCACTATTAATACGGACAAATTTTTGCTTCCGTACCTTGTCGTCGAACAAACCAATTGCGTCTCACGGAACGGCTGACGTGTGTAGGTGTAGCTCACGTAACGGACTACCACGCGCCAGATGACTGCGCTCGTCCGCTGAGCCGCCGTTTCATTTGTGGCGGCAGGGCAGGGCAGGGCAGCGCGGCGCCCCACGGGCGCTCCCCGTGACGCAAGTTGCCCGCGTCGCATCAGCCAGCGCGCCGCAACTTTTCAAATTGTCCAACTTGCGGCGGCCCGCATCACCAGCTCCGCCGCCAGATCTGGCCCGCCGAGCCGAGCCGCTATCCCTCCCTGACGCTTATATCTGCCTCCCTCTTCTCTTCGAATCCACAATGAAACGCGCTCTTTCACGAATTACACGAGGAGTTCTCAAAGACTTCTTCCTCTCTTGTTTTCCTTTAAAAGAAGAGGAACTGATTCTTAAAAAGGAGTAGGGGATCATCAATGTCCGCTATGTTAAATCTGTCTTAGTGCAGACTGTACCTGTCACCTTCGCTTTTAATGTACGCAACAACGTCAATCATTCGCCATATGTTGTCTGTGTTATACATTATAGTATAAGGCGACCCTCAGAAGGAACTGTGCACCAGTGTCGCAGTGTACTGTAGTGAGGTACACGAGCGGCAGTTGTCATTTGTGAATGCAATTACAATGAAATGAACACCCTTAGCTGCTTAAAAGCGTTGAAATATGTCAACGAGGACAGATGAAAATGTGTGCCCCGACCGGGACTCGAACCCGGGATCTCCTGCTTACATGGCAGACGCTCTAACCATCTGAGCCACCGGGGACACGGAGCATAGCGTGACTGCAGGGACTTATCTCTGGCACGCCTCCCGCGAAACCCACATTCTCAACGTATTGTCCCACACTACATTCGTAGTGCCCCCGCCCATTATACTTATTACTCGCGTCGCGTTGCCGATTCCCGTAAGAGTACGGGCACTGTTTGTGCATTCGCACAGAAGAATATATATATGGCTCACCGGCCACTTGACCATCTTCTTCTTCTGTGCGAATGCACAAACAGTGCCCGTACTCTTACGGGAATCGGCAACGCGCCGCGAGTAATGAGTATAATGGGCGGGGGCACTATGAATGTAGTGATGTAGTGCGGGACAATACGTTGAGAATGTGGATTTCGCGGGAGGCGTGCCAGAGATAAATCCCTGCAGTCGCGCTATCCTCTGTGTCCTCGGTGGCTCAGATGGATAGAGCGTCTGCCATGTAAGCAGGAGATCCCTGGTTCGAGTCCCGTTCGGCGCACACATTTTCATCTGTCCGCGTTGACGTATGTCAACGCCTGTAAGCAGCTAAGGGTGTTCATTTCATTGTAATTTCATTCTAACGAGCTGCTTGGTCATCTTAGTAAATATATATTTGTGTATGCATTGCGACATCTTAATGCAGTGCAAGTTGCAAGGGCACTCTGTTTGATCCATGGAGGATGGACTTTCCGTCGTGATGTTGCAGACAGCAATGTCTATCCATCTGTCATCCATAGGTAATGTACAAGCTACAGGGAGACAAGTTAACCACATATGGAGAGCTGGATAAGGTCTCTGATGCATTACAGCACCACGCGAAGACCCATATAAAGCCACTTCTGCCTTGTGGCGTTGTACAGCTACCGCCAGAGCACTGCAAGACGATCCCAGAAAGGCTGCTGGAGCCACTGTGTCCGAGCAAATTGTAAGGAATAGGTTACGAGAAAGGACCTTACGTCTCAGCCATCCTGTTCGACAACCACGCTTGACACTACAGATTTCATCTGACGTAAGGTGACGCCCATTTCCGTGTGTGGAGACGCTGTGGTGAGCGGTAACTGCCAAATGTTGTCCAGGAAATCGATAGCTACCACCAAGGATTTTTGATGCTGTGGAGAGCCGTCACTATTGAGAACCGTACGGATCTTGTTGTTGTCATAACTGCCTTAGCGCCAGGCAGTACATCGAACAGACCCTGCTGGACTATGTGGTCTCAGCGGCATACGGTCATGGCCTTGAATTCCTTCTCATTCTCGATAACGGCAGGGCCCTTGTGGCAGGTGTCACCATGAATGTCTCGAAGCCTGGACATTAAAGTGATGGAGCGGCCAGCGGTGAGTGGCGATCTAAGCCCTACCGAGCATGTATGGGGCATGCTTGGAAGATGTGTTTGTGGTCGTTCTGTTCCACCACAGATCTCCAAGGACTCTCAAGAGCTCTCATTGAAGAATGGGAACGGATACCACAGGGCGACCTCGTCAGACTTACACAGAGCTTGCTACTTAGGCGTCACACGCTGATAAACGATCTGAAGTTGTTGGTTGGAGAGTTGACACGACAAAATAGAAGTATTAGAAATTCCGATCAGTGTGATCGACCTATAATAAAGAAGATGATTATAGCTAATCTGCTTGCATGTAGATTATAAGATAAACGAATCAATTGGAAGTAAAAAGAAATGATACGATATAAATGCCACTACGAACTAAATGAGTAACGTAATCAATTATCAACTGTATCCAGCAGTTAACTGTTATGCGATATCGACAAACAAAACCCGGAGTGAAAATGCGCGAATCCAGGGCTGAAAAGTTTTCTGTTACTTCTTCTGGAATCATTTGCATCTCGTTGTGTAAGACTCCCAATGTTGAGAACGATGCACTGACCAATACTCCTACCCACAACAAATTTTAGAATATAATATGAGCCATGAACCATGAAACATGGACCTTGAAGTCTGTGGGCTGGCTTACGTGCATCAGTGATACAGACAGCCGCACCGAAGGCGCAACCACGGCGGAGGGGTATCAGTTGAGAGGCCAGACAAACATGTGGTTCCTGAAGAGGGGCAGCAGCCTTTTCAGTAGTTGCAGGGGCAGCTGACCTGGCCTTGTAACACGGACCAAAACGGCCTTGCTGTGCTGGTACTGTGAACAGTGAAAGAAAGGGGAAACTACAGCCGTTTTTTCTCGAATGCCCAAAACTGTACTGTAGGATTACACGATGATGGCATCCTCTTGGGTACAATATTACGGAGGTAAATCAGTACCCCATTCTGATCTCCGGGCGGGGACTACGCAGGATCATGTCGTCACCAGGGGAAACAAAAATGGGATTATATGGACCGGAGCGTGAAATATTAAGCTCCTTCATAAGTTAGAAAATTTAAAATTGGAAATGGATTGGCTGAAGTTAAATATAAAGGGGAGTAGTCAGGAGGAACAGGACTTCTGGTTAGGTGAATATAGGATTATAAACACAAAATCAGGTGGGGTTAAAGCAGGAGTTGGTTTAATAATGAATAAGGAAATAGGAATGCGGGTAAGCTACTATAACAGCGTAGTCAATGCACTATCGTAGCCAAGATAGGCACGGAACCCACAGCTATCATAGAAGTACAATTTTACGTTCCAACTAGCTCCGCAGATGATGGAGAGATTGAAGAAATGCATTATGAGATGAAAGAAATTATTCAGGTAGTTAAGGGAGACGAAAATTTAATTGAGTTGGGGGACTGAAATTTGATAGAAGGAAAAAGATGGGAAGGAAAAACAATTGGTTAGCCCCGCAAATGACGGAGAGATTGAAGAAATGCATTATGAGATGAAAGAAATTATTCAGGTAGTTAAGGGAGACGAAAATTTAATTGAGATGGGGACCTTGAATTTGATAGAAGAAAAAGATGAGAAGGAAAAATAATTGATGAATATCGATTAGGGGGAAGGGAAAAAAAAGGAAGCCGCCTGGTAGAATTTTGCAAAGAGCACAATTTAATGATGGCTAGAACTTGGTTGTTTAAGAAACATGAAGGAAGGTTGTATACGTGGAAAAGGCGTGGACGAAGTAGAAGGTTTCACATCAATCACAAAATGGTAAGACGGAGATTTCGGAAATATATTTTAAATTGTAAAATCTTCCCAGGGGCCGATGTGGACTTTGACCACAATTTATTGGCTATGAACTGTGGATTAAAACTGAAGAAATTATATAAAAAGGTAGGAAATTACAAAGATGAAACCTGGATAATTGAAAGAACCGGAGGGTGTCGAGAGTTTCAGACGGAGCATTAGGCAATGGTGGACTAGAAGAGAGGAAAGGAATACAGTTGAAGTCGAATTGGTAGCTTTAAGCGAAGAAGTAGTGAAGGTAGCAGAGGATCAGAGACGTAAAAAGGCCTAGTAGAAACCCATGAATAACACAGGAGATATTGAATTTAAATGATGAAAGAAGAAAATATAAAAATGCAGCAAATGAAGTAGGCGAAAGGGAATACTTAACAAACGTCTGAAAAATGAGATTGACAGGAAGCGCAAAACAGCAAAACAGGAATGGCTACAGGACAAATGTAAGATTTAAAAGCATATCGGCTTGCTCACGTCATGAAATGTTATAGGCAGTTTTAGATATGAAATTATGATAGTGAAATTTGTGCCAAAATTGTTGAATTTCTTACGAAAACAGCTGCGTATGCTAGTTGGTCTCGAGTCAACAGACGAAGTCACCAACGACGCAGAACTACTAAAACTGTTACAACAGTTGATGAAATATAGTTTTACAGGTATAACGGCGACAGTGAGGCTCATACTCCTGAGTGGAAGAAGTATTCTAGATGTAAGACCGAGAAAAGCTCTACAAGCGAGGTCAAATATGAAGATTGTGGTCTCTGTGTTCTTCGACTTGGTGCACCATGGGTTGTTGTCACAATGTAGAACGATTAGTAAGGAGTACTACTTACAAGTTAAATGTCGTTTGTGAGAAGAAATCTGAAAAAAGTTCCTGAATTTGTGATGAAATTATTCACGATTTTTGCAGCATGACAGTGCATTTGCTCACACTTCGTTGCTTGTTCGTGAATTTTTGACGAGGATCCATACCGTAATCACCAGCCATCATATTCACCAGGAGTGGATCCATGTAACTTTTTATTGTTATCAAAAATAAAGAACACCTTAAGGGGTGGTCATTTTACAAGCATAGATTGAAACCACACAGAGAACTAAAAGCTATCCCTAAGACGGCGTTCCAGAAGTATTTCGAGGATTGGAAAAAGGGCTGAGGTAAGGGTGTAATATCTAGCGGGGACTATTTTGAAAGGGATAATACTGATGTAGGTGAATAAATAAAATATTGCCCAAAAAACAAACGTTTTCGTTATTTTGGAACGCTCCGGTACTACGTTCCAGGTGTTAATAACAGTAACAATTTCTTTCAGATACTGAACAATCCGGAGCTCTCTCTTGTCGGATCAACTTGGTTAAACGGGTTCGCCGTGCGAGAGAAAACTCTGTTCTTTTCATTTTGTTCCTCTACTTCCGCACGGCTGCTGGAAGTGCAAAAGGGTTGAAAAGAAATGGGTTCGTATTAGCTTCAGATAGCTTTTATTAGATTTGTTGAACTTCCACATAAGGTACAAATTCTATTTCAACTGGAAAGGCTAGGTTATTCCGTGACTGAAATCGAGCACACAAAGAAGAATTAATACGAATTGTCAGTGGCACTTCAAATTTAATGATATCTTTCAAATTTAATCACAGCAACTTGAAACTCGCTTTCAGTTACCATCCCCCTCAGTATATCAATACAACCGAGAGAACAATAATTTTGGCTCCTGTGCAGTGCATGACAAAAAATGCAATAATTGCACATACTACCTCTGTTTTATTATGTAACAGAATTTTTTTCCTTAGGATGACACTTCCGTGGCGTTCGGCACATAAATATATAAAACACTTATGTACTTTAATGTAATATTGAAAAGGTGATGTGCATACATTAAAATGTAAATATAAATCATAAACTGCTGACATAGTAAACATATTCCATTCCGTTTACATAACAAGCACCTTTTTTTCATTTACGAAACTTTTTAATTGCGCAAAAACCTATCAAACAATAACAAAGTTTTTCAATTGAAACTTATTCAGATGACTGTCCCACAAGAGGAAGCCGAAAACGTGAGCGTGTGACGTCGCTCGTTTTCGAACTTGCAATGTAAATGCAGTTCCGTAACAATATGTCAACGAGGCATCTGTGGTGTTGAGCTTCACTTCAATATTCTGAGTCGGGCAGAATTAATAGCGGGGTAAAGCAAACCCATAACAATGCTAGTATTCACAATGAATGTTATTTAAATATCTAATTTTTACATTTGACAATAAGGCATTTTTTGTAACAAATTTTAATTTTTTGTGCTATAAGTTACTTAAAACCAAAGGGTGTTACTTTTACTATCGATTCACAATTTAATATTTGTTAATTTACATGATTATTTGAAAAAAAATAGAAAGCGAATAAAAGCAGCAAATAAATTTCTCTAGCGAACAATGAACGAGCAACTGGACGATTAGAAGACTGATTAAAGACGGAGTAAAGGAAGACATCGAAGCAGCTCATAGACCTATTAGATTTGTTACCGTTATGTTCGATCAAGACGCGACTGCTACGGAAATGCTCCGTGAACACAAATGGGAATCACTGGGGGGAAGACGACGTTTTTCTTCGCGGAGCACTGTTTTGGGAATTTAGAGAACCGGCATTTGCGGCTGACTGTAGAATGATTCTACTGTACTTTTCGTGTAATCACGAAAACCGGATAAGAGAAATTAGGGCTCGTACAGAGGCATATAGTCTGTGTCGTTCTTCTCTCATTTCTTTTGGGGCCAACCTTAAATTACGTCACACGTTAAGGAGAAGGGGGTGGGGGGTCGAACAGTGCGACACCATGAGACAAGATGGAGGGGGGATGAGTCGTAAGCTTCGTGACGTTACATCAATAAAGTTTTGTTTTATTTTGTACTACAACTCTTAACTCCAACGCTTATGAAAAACAGTCCTATCATTGTTATTTACTAAGGTTTCAATTTGAATCACTTCTTGACACGTGGCAACCGCGCGATAAGACTGCTGTTCCCGCTCGCTTTAGCTTCGGCGTCGCACTTTGGCCACCTTTGACATACGCCGGAAGACCAATACCGCCTTTGAGGCTTTGACAAAAAACCTAACCGCTTTGATTTCGTCTATGTTGAATTGTTTATATCAGTAAGTCGAAACTTGACTTTCGCTGAGCTATGGGAATATTTTTCTTGGTTCTATTATTTTGTGATTTTCAATTTATCTAACAAATTTAGACTGAATAAAAAAAAGTTATGTAGATATTCTTCACCGCAAACTATGTGTTGTATACAGTGCACCTTACGCTGTCAAAAATTTTTTCATAAATCTGTTCATGGTCAAAACCGCCAAAACAACTACAGCCCGTGCGCGTAAAATTAAGTTTTAGCTTTATATCGTTTTAAGATTTCGTTTTCGACCGCTAAATATATATATATATATATATATATATATATATATATATATATATATATATATATATATATATATATATATATATATAATGTTCTGTGGAAAATTGAAAAACAGAACAACCAAATCAGTTACGATCAGATATTATTCACTACTTATTATAAAGCAAGATCGGCAGCTGCATTTTTCTGTCTGTCTGTTGGAGATAATCTCGGAAGGTACAGGGTTGATTTCAGCGCAGTTTTCGCTATCGCGCAGCTGGATTCTTCAGGATGGTTTAGTATATATATCGTGTGAAATGTCAATATTTAACATTTTACGTGCTTACTTTTAGTTGCAGGCAGAAACCAAACGGGACATACCAGAAGACACTAAAGATATTTGTATGCAACCAAGTGGAAGCCAGTCATCTCAAACAGTACCGAAATCAACGTATAGCAATAAAATTGTAATACCAGAATCTGAGCTCAATAGCCTGCTGTCATCACACGATGCTGGCGTGGCAACGGATGAAACAACAAAAAGAATAAAAGCATAAAGGAAAGACCATTAAGGAAAGACATTCAGCGGTAAAGAAAAATGCTGAAGAGAAAGATCAGCGCAACCGAACGGAATAAAAAAAGTCATGATTCTAAATAACAAAAAATTCTAGAAATTTGTGAAAGCAAGTCCGACTTAGCAGCAGCTCTTAAAATTCTAATACTACTGGTCGACCAAGAGTACAAGAAAATCAATCCGGTTTACTTGAAGTCATAAAGGAGATTGCAGTTTTTGGTGGAGCAGCTGATGCTCGACGTCATACTATAAATTATAACGCACTGCAAAACATTAGACGACTTACAAGCCGAGCTATGTAAACAAGGCTATGTTATCAGTCGATCAGGTTATATTTAATACTCCTTCCCGGACAAGTCAATGCGGAGGAAGGGACAAACACGTGGTAACTGTTCCTGTTATATTGTCCAAACCACACTCTACGCTTCCTGTGAAACATAAAGATAGCAGAATTCTGTACAGCTGCTGTAAGAAACTATGAAACTTGAGCTTAAATTTTGGGCCCTGGTCAAGTATTCTTTCTATCTATGGATGACAAGGCACTTGTGTCATTAGGTATTACGGCAGTAAATGCACAAGCACCAATATTAATGCACCTCGCCTACCGTGGAAAACCACCGGAACATAAACTTATTCCATATATCTTTGCAGGTATTGTAACAATGAATTATGGTGAAGGGAAACCTGAAGCTATGACACAATCTGGTCCTACATTCGTAGCGATTCGTAGAGGAAAATATGCTTCGTCCTACGCAGACACTCATGCCACGGATGTACTGTACATAGACTTTCTGAATTACCAGCTTTCAAAAAGTTAATGATAATCCGAGAAAATTTTGTAAAAGCCGTATTTACTCTCAATTACAATGGAGGTCTTGACGGAAACTCACGAAACGAGCGAGTTATTTCAGCTGTGCAACATTTTAAAGGCTTTTACTTGGGTGCTATTTACATTGCCACTAATATTCCTGGAGGAACTGCATTTAACGGAGTGGAGCAACGAATGGCGCCTCTTAGTCGCGAACTTACTGATGTTGCGTTAAAATATGATAGTTTCGGTCCACATCTTGAGTGCAGTAACTTAGCTACCGACTTGCAACTAGAAAAACGGATATTTGAAAGTGAAGGCATTGTGCTGGCTAATAATTAGAACGAGCTAGTCACTGACGATTTTCTGTGGTTGCCGAATACATTACTCCAACGGATACCAAACTGGATATCGTACAGGCGAGGACATTCAAAAATTATGCTACTTGGAACGGAAATAAAGTGCATGAATCAGAATATTTTTTACAGATTGTCGCGTGTTGCGGGGTGCGACGATCCATGTTGTGACGATTATTACGAGAGGGGTTTTTAGCACTACATGTTTTCGTTAAATACACTTCAGACGGGCCGGCCGAGGTGGCCGAGCGGTTCTAGGCGCTACAGTCTGGAACCGCGCGACCGCTACGGTCGCAGGTTCGAATCCTGCCTCGGGCATGGATGCGTGTGATGTCCTTAGGTTAGTTAGGTTTAAGTAGTTCTGAGTTCTAGGGGACTGCTGACATCAGAAGTTATGTACCATAGTGCTCAGAGCCATTACAACCATTTGAACTTCAGACGGGTATGTGCCAATAGGAAACGATGACTCCGAAGATAAATTTGCTCCGCTGTTACTACATTCTCTTTGGAACTCCGAGCGTCATCGTATTTGAAGCCGGTTCCGTAGTATGGTTATTGCCCTAATGTCAAGACACACTTACACAACTGGCCATTAAAATTGCTACACCACGAAGATGACGTGCTACAGACGCGAAATTTAACCGACAGGAAGAAGATCCTGTAATATGCAAATTATTAGCTTTTCAGAGCATTCACACAAGGTTGGCGCCGGTGGCGACACCTACAACGTGCTGACAGCAGTTGACCGGCGTTGCCTGGTGAAACGTTGTTGTGATGCCTCTTGTAAGGAGGAGAAATGCGTACCATCACGTTTCCGACTTTGATAAAAGATGGATTGTAGCATATCGCGATTGCGGTTTATCGTATCGCGGCATTGCTGCTCGCGTTGGTCGAGATCCAATGACTGTTAGCAGAATATGGAATCGGTGGGTTCAGGAGGGTAATACGGAACGCCGTGCTGGATCCCAACGCCCTCGTATCACAACCAGTCGAGATGACAGGTATCTTATCCGCATGGCTGTAACCGATCGTGCAGCCACGTCTCGATCCCTGGGTCAACAGATGGGGACGTTTGCAAGACAACAACCATATGCACGAACAGTACGACGACCTTTGCAGTAGCATGGACTATCAGCTCGGATACCATGGCTGCAGTTACCTTTGACGCTGCATCACGAACAGGAGCGCCTGCGATGGTGTACACAATGACCAACATCGGTGCACGAATGGCAAAACGTCATTTTTTCGGATGAATCCAGGTTCTGTTTACAGAATCATAATGGTCACATCCGTGTATGGTGACATCGCGGTGAACGCACATTGGAAGCGTGTATTCGTCACCGCCATACTGGCGTATCACCCGACGTGACGGTATGGGGTGCCATTGGTTATACCTCTTGTTCGCATTGACGGCACTTTGAACAGTGGACGTTACATTTCAGATGTGTTACGAACCGTGGCTCTACCCTTCATTCGATCCCTGCGAAACCCTACATTTCAGAAGGATAATGCACTACCGCATGTTGCAGGTCCTGTACGGGCCTTTCTGGATACAGAAAATGTTCGACTGCTGTCCTGGCCAGCACATTCTCCAGATCACTCACCAACTGAAATCTTCTGGTCAATGGTGGTCGAACAACTGTCTCGTCACAATACGCCAGACACTACTCTTGATGAACTGTGGTATCGTGTTGAAGCTGCATGGGCAGCTGTACGTGTACTCGCCATCGAAGCTCTGTTTGACTCAATGCCCAGGCGTATCTAAGCCGTTGTTACGGCCAGTGGTGGTTGTTCTGGGTACTGATTTCTCAGGATCTATGCACCCAAATTGCGTCAAAATGTGATCACATGTCAGTTCTAGTATAATATATTTGTCCAATTAATACCCGTTTATCATCTGCGTTTCTTCTTGGTGTAGCAATTTTAATGGCCAGTAGTGTATTTAAACGATCGCGTGGCATCTGTAGCGTACGTTTTTCATCATGCAAAGCCATTAACCAACACAAGCAATCACATAAGAGCGAACAAGATATGACATCATGAAGGTTCATCTTTAAAGAATTGCAGCTAGGCGGGCGACGGAAGTACTTTGTTTGGTAAACGATGACGATGCTATATCGATGGATGAAAATGAAGCGATCATATCGAATGTTACTAACATTATGCATATCTAGAACGAAGTGAATGATATGCCTATCATAAATATTAGAAAGGAATAGACTGAAAGTCCTTGGACGCAAGACGGTTAAATTATGTGTCGTTCATTTGATTCGTTATGTTTTATAAATTTCGTAAGACGTTTGATTCACTCTTGATTTTATGAAAAAAATTTATATATATATATATATACAGGGTGTTACAAAAAGGTACGGCCAAACTTTCAGGAGACATTCCTCACACACAAAGGAAGAAAATATGTTATGTGGACATGTGTCCGGAAACGCTTACTTTCCATGTTAGAGCTCATTTTATTACTTCTCTTCAAATCACATTAATCATGGAATGGAAACACACAGCAACAGAACGTACCACCGTGACTTCAAACACTTTGTTACAGGAAATATTCAAAATGTCCTCCGTTAGCGAGGATACATGCATCCACTGTCCGTCGCATGGAATCCCTGATGCGCTGATGCAACCCTGGAGAACGGCGTATTGTATCACAACCGTCCACAATACGAGCACAAAGAGTCTCTACATTTGGTACCGGGGTTGCGTAGACAAGAGCTTTCAAATGCCCCCATAAATGAAAGTCAAGAGGGTTGAGGTCAGGAGAGCGTGGAAGCCATAGAATTGGTCCGCCTCTACCAATCCATCGGTCACCGAATCTGTTGTTGAGAAGCGTACGAACACTTCGACTGAAATGTGCAGGAGCTGCATCGTGCATGAACCACATGTTGTGTCGTACTTGTAAAGGCACATGTTCTAGCAGCACACGTAGGGTATCCCGTTTGAAATAATGATAACGTGCTCCATTGAGCGTAGGTGGGAGAACATTGGACTCGATCAAGGCATCACCAACAATGCCTGCCCAAACGTTCACAGAAAATCTGTGTTGATGACGTGATTGCACAATTGCGTGCGGATTCTCGTCAGCCCACACATGTTGATTGTGAAAATCTGCAATTTGATAACGTTGGAATGAAGCCTCATCCGTAAAGAGAACATTTGCACTGAAATGAGGATTGACACATTGTTGGATGAACCATTCGCAGAAGTGTACCCGTGGAGGCCAATCAGCTGCTGATAGTGCCTGCACACGCTGTACATGGTACGGAAACAACTGGTTCTCCCGTAGCACTCTCCATACAGTGACGTGGTCAACGTTACCTTGTACAGCAGCAACTTCTCTGACGCTGACATTAGGGTTATCGTCAACTGCACGAAGAATTGCCTCGTCCATTGCAGGTGTCCTTGTCGTTCTAGGTCTTCCCCAATCGCGAGTCGTAGGCTGCAATGTTCCGCGCTCCCTAAGACGCCGATCAATTGCTTCGAACGTCTTCCTGTCGGGACACCTTCGTTCTGGAAATCTGCCTCGATACAAACGTACCGCGCCACGGCTATTGCCCCGTGCTAATCCATACATCAAATGGGCATCTGCCAACTCCGCATTTGTAAACATTGCACTGACTGCAAAAACCACGTTCGTGATGAATACTAACCTGTTGATGCTACGTACTGCTGTGCTTGGTGCTAGTACTGTAGAGCAATGAGTCGCATGTCAACACAAGCACCGAAGTCAACATTACCATCCTTCAATTGGGCCAACTGGCGGTGAATCGAGGAAGTACAGTACATACTGGCGAAACTAAAATGCGCTCTAACATGGAAATTAAGCGTTTCCGGGCACATGACCACATAACACCTTTTCTTTACTTGTGTGTGAGGAATGTTCCCTGAAAGTTTGGCCGTACCTTTTTGTAACACCCTATATATATATATATATATATATATATATATATATATATATATATATATATATATATATATATAATGTTGAAAGTGCTATTTTAATTTAATAATTTGTGAATTTAAAGCAGGAAAATACGTGACAGAAATGTGACCACCTGTGACAAGGAGGAGCGTGGGGAATCCAAAAATCATGAAATTCGTGTGACGTAATTTATAGCTGGCCTCTTGCGAGTGGAACACTAGAGAGAATTAATACTAGTGGTGAAAGGTACACTATGCAGCGTATAGCGGCTTGTCGATGATGTATGTATATGTGGATGTAGATACACCACTAACGTCTCTTTTGGTGCATTCAGAATGTATTTTACTTCAGAGTGCTCCAAAACCTTCCGATACTGAAAGGTGACTTCTTCGAGTTTGTTTGAGAAATGCGCCGTACTGCGTAAGGCAACTGATGTTAGGGATCAAGCCTTCAGATCCTATAGGTATGAAAGCAAGTCGAAGAGGGTGAGAGCGTATGGTCGTCTTGTTAGCTGAACGTTTAAACAGCGCTATACATAAGTCACGTGACAATTTTGGTTTGATGCTAGAGAAAAGTGCAGCACGGTATATTGACTCCAGGGATTTTCCTACTTTATGGAGAAACCGTGCGAATGCACAAACAGACGAAAGTGAGAAAGATCGCTGGATGTGCAGAATTCTTTGTGCCTGCACTCGTAGCGCACGGCTTCCATTCGGACACGGTTTTCAATAAGCGGGAGGCGGCGAGAATACCTGCGGGCAGCGAAGGCCACCCGGGGAGCTCACCGACCCGGCCAGAGCCGCAGCGCGTCCCCAGAGCAGGGAGGGTCTCTGCGGCCGCTGAGCGATGGAGCCAATAAGGCACGGACGGCGCCCACCGCCCGCTAGCCGGCGTGCCGGTGGCTGCTGGCTGCCGGGTGGTGGCTGGCGGCTGGCGAAGCGAGCCGAGTACGTCAGCGGCCCGAGAGGGCAGCCGCGCCGGTTGTTTATACGGCAGAGCGGGGGTGTGCGTGTGTGCGTGCGTGTGGGGGCGGCTTTACGACGGGGAGGGTCGGCCGCGCTCCATCACCGCTGGGCGTGGCGCCCTCGAGTAGCACCGCGTTAAAAGTCGGCCGGGAATTAAAAGGCCAGCAGGGAGACCATCACCTGCAGGCCGGCAGTAGCGCCGCTGGCATTGTTTGTCTCTGAGATGCTCCCGAAACAAAGCTGCAGGCACTCTAGAAGGGTACTTTCGAGACAAGCAGGCCGTTTAATGGTATTCTGTATACTTGTTAAGAAAAGTTTTGTTGGTGGATCCATAGCCGAAACTCTTTGTTTTTATTTTATTTATTTGTCTTTTGTTCTTTGCTACCTGTTTCCGGTTCGCAGCCCTATTCTCAAAAAAATACTATGTAACCTTCAATTGTTTCTGTTGTTTGGTCGAAACGTGATATTTTGAGAACATGGCTGTGTAAAAAATGCAGTAAATAAGAAAAAAAGAAAAAAAAACCAGGGACTGTTAAGAATGCTTCACTACTTTGTGAACACAAGCAGTGAACATCTCACCATAACGACGAAGGATTTTCGAAGTAAGTGACCTATACCTTCTTAAAAATTTGCTTACATTGTGTTAAATTGCTGTAAAGTACAGTTAAACTGTCATCCCTAACACAGATTGTTTGCTGTAGCGCAGCGGCTCCCCCCTCCCCTCCCCCCCACCCCATGGAACTTCGTGAACAGTCGTCTTAAGATGAACCTGTCGTTTAGAAGACGGTAACGACGCTTGTCGTGTCCTGAGAGGGAGAAGAAGGACATGCGCAATGCGCAACAGGAGAACTTACATCGTTCGATGTTGTCGACGAGTATCTGCATGTGGGCCGCCTACCGTTGCCTCCGACCGTGGCTGAAAGTAGACTAATGAGTGATGTAGGGCACGGAACTCGGTAGGATAAGGTCGGAACTGGGGTGTAAAAAGATAGTATATAGTATTACATTCCCTGGAGTACCCCCTGGCACTATTCATATATAGAAGATTCTATTTACAAGTGTCCATAAGGATAATCATCCATCCGGCGGACGTCTTATAAGTTTCAATAAAAGTCCCACTTGCAACGGAGGCTAGTGAACTTTCCTAAGTACTGCCTGCTGCAACATTTTACAAGTCCAGACCCTGACCACGAGCGACGCAGTGGTAGCGTCCCAGAAGGCTGCCACTGCACCTTCCTTTCCACCCGGTGGCCAGGCCGTTTCATTAGGCTCGTTGCACACTGCACCACCCTTCTAGAACACTCTATGTAAACTGTGTCACTCTAGGGTCATGGTATCACGGCGCGTGACGATGATGGTAACTTTCCGTAGCATTCCGAGGCGAAGCTTCACGAGTCGGGACGCCGTCACCGCTCAAGGGTCAAGCTGCCCCGCTCACTTAGCAACGGCGTGATGTATCATAGTCCGCTCTGTATTTGCGGAGCAAATATCAGATAGCCGATTTCGGCGTTTACATTACTGTTCACAGCCTCTTGCCCAAGAAGATTTCCCAACTGGCTTACTGGTTTCAAGTTAACTAGTTATACCAATGAATATACTGTTCCTTGCAGATTTTTAACGTTCGCGACACGCTGTTTGTGTGAGTAAAAAGCATTATTAACAGTGGCTGGTTGTTGTTTCTTTCTTTGCAAGAAGAAACCTTTTTTTAAGTAGTTTATGTCCATTTAACAACACTTTTTGAATAAAACTGACCTACAGAAGACGAAAAATGACCACAGTTTTGCCCAAACATTAGTTTTTTTTAAAAATGCCAAGAAACCTTTGTTTTTAAAGGCCTAGAATAAAAATATGTCTCAATAAAGAAAATGTAGGTAAAACCAATAAAAAACCTGACACTGGGTGCTATCTGGTGATTATTTACTTCGATAATCACCAGATATCACTCAGTATCACGGTTTTTATTGGTTTTATCTCCACTAACTATGGTGTTAACGGAGGAAATGGAATTATAACTAATAAAAGGCGTGACTCTGGGTGGTATCTGGCGATTATTTACTTCGATAAATAATCACCAGATAGCAATTTTTGGTAAGGTCTTATGGGACCAAACTGCCGACGTCATCGGTCTCTAAGTCTACCCACTACTTAATCTAACTTAAACTAACTTTCGCTATGGACAACACACACACCCATGCCCTACGGAGGACTCGAACCTCAGCCGGCCAGTGTGGCCGAGCGGTTCTAGGCGCTTCAGTCTGGAACCGCGCGACCGCTATTGTCGCAGGTTCGAATCCTGCCTCGGGCATGGATGTGTGTGATGTCCTTAGGTTAGTTAGGTTTAAGTAGTTCGAAGTTATAGGGGACTGATGACCTCAGATGTTAAGTCCCATAGTGCTCAGAGCCTTTTGAATCATTCTGAACTCGAACCTCCGGCGGGGAGAGACAAACGATCCGTGACAAGGCGCCTTAGACCACGCGGCTGCCCCGCGCGGTGCCAGATAGCACCCAGGGTTACGGTTTTTATTAGTTTTATCTCTAGTTTCTTTGTTAATACCGTAGTTACCACTAGAAAACACTCAAGTGCAAAGGTGTTTCACTCTTTCCTAGATTATTCGAAACAAGTTGAAAGGTTTTGGTTGTGTTTTTCTTACAGACGATTTATAAAAACAACACCTAGAAGAACCATTACATTAGACACAAAGCTTTGTGATACATATAAAAATTTACTTCATAATGCCGGTCGGATATCTGGATGTTTCTTGGGCTACTCATGTGACGGCATCGTGGAACTAAAAAAGACTATGCATTATGGTGTCCCTGGACTTTGGAGAAAATCCACAAACCATCGCGACGATTGCTATTTTTGTGTTGAAGGCATATCAGGCTACAAAATACAAAGAAAAGAAAAACATGTGAGATATCTGTGGAGACTTGATTAGATTTCTTTAGGCCTTCAATGAGACCTCACACTCATGTTCCCTCTGTCTTTGGGATAGCACGGGAACAGCCCAACACTATACTGAAAAAGATTGGACTGTGGGAGAAGAGTTAATTACAGGCACAAATAACGTACTTTGTGTGGTCTCTAGGATGCCTGCGTACTCGGTTCGCTAGACAAATATTCAAACAATTCGTATTAATGAGTTTTATTACAATAAGATAATTACAATACTTAACTTTTACCATCACACGGATGAGGCGCAAGCAAAGGGTGACGTTCAAAACAATCAATCTTTTCAGTATACATAATCCAAAGTCTATGCTACATAGAGAGTACAAGCAAAGTAGCTAGAGTTGACGTTGCTCTTAAACTGGACCGTTACCAGTCGGTCGTGGAGCTTAAGTCCTCTTCACATAGGGGCCGCTGCTGTTGCGTTGTCGTCCTATTTGGGTGTCCATACCCTGCCAAGCACAGTGTCGTCGTGTTAACTGTTTCGTACATTCAATACCCCACTGTCCTTGGTGAAGTAACTGCAACACATCTTTTTGCAAAGCTTTGGGGATCAACGCATGTCACTGTCTACTGTCATTCTGAACAAGGATCACACCTTCCAGTATAGCGAGGCTACGCCGACGTGCAAAGTATCGGCGCACTACAGAGTTCTTTATGCTGTGCAAAGAGCGAGGCCAAGATATGCGAATGTATTTGAGCAAAATGTTCAAATATGAATCAGCTTCCGTCGCCTGTGCAATTTTTCTATATTTCAGAGGAAACGATTGAAGCAATTTAGAATCGCGAGAGTCTATGTGACAACAAGATGTAGCACAAGTGTCAAAGTCTGTATCAGGGCCAATCGGAAGACGTGAAAGTGCGTCCGTATTACCATGTTGAGCTGTCGGACGATACACAATCTTTTACTGGTACTTAGACAACAACAAAGTCCATCTTTGCAATTTTTGGGCAGTTCGTACAGGAACCGGCTCCATCGGATGAAACAAGGACTGCAGTGGTTTGTGATCCGTTACTAAGTAGACTTTACTGCCATACAAATAGTGGTGGAACCTGGTGAGAACATACACAATAGCCAATGCCTCTTTCTCTGTTTGTGAATAATTACACTGAGCTTTGGACAACACTTTTGGTGCGAAACCAATAGTCCTGTCTTTATCACCAAATCTGTGCGAAAGCACCTCACCGATTCCGTAAGAAGAAGTTTCAACTTGCAACACGACCGGTTTGTCAGGATCAAAGTGAACCAAGCGTCGATCACAGAGCAATGTATTTTTAAGGTTTTTAAAAGCTTCTTGGCACTCATCTGTCCAAGAAAAGGGGACGTTATTGCGACGCAAGCGATGCAATGGAGCTGCGAATTGTGCAGCATTTGATATGAACCGAATATAACAGTTCATTTTCCCTGGGACTGACTGCAATTCTGTGACATTGCGAGGAACTGGAAGGTCACGGATGGCTAACTAATGTAACTGTAGAGGTTGACACCCTGACTGTTCATGACATGATCGGGATAGTGCAATTCACGTTTACAAAATCACACTTGTGCAATCTACATTTTAGTCCTGCATCAGATATCACACGAAACAAAGCACGCAGGTTTGGAATATGTTCTCCAGGTGTACGATCTGCTACGAAGCACTGCTAAAGGGCAAACGCAAATATTTAAACAAGCCCAAATGAGTGTTCATAACACACACGGTTTGAGATTCTTCATCTAGTGGTATTTGAAGATATGCGTCACGCAGATCAATTTTTGAAAAGCAGCGACCAGTGCCTAATCTGT
The DNA here is from genome assembly GCF_021461385.2 of Schistocerca piceifrons. Taxonomy (NCBI): domain Eukaryota; kingdom Metazoa; phylum Arthropoda; class Insecta; order Orthoptera; family Acrididae; genus Schistocerca; species Schistocerca piceifrons. The sequence goes on from NC_060138.1 coordinate 431,320,048, forward strand.
CCATGAGATCCCTAGGGCATGGCAATGGATAAGTATCAATCACAGTTTGTGGGTTGGCTGTAGACTTAAAGTCAACGCACAGGCGAATGCGACCTGAAGGTTTGGGGAGCAAAACTGGTGGACTTGTCCATTGACTATCTTCTATGGTCACAATAGCTCCGCTATCTTGCAGTTCTTTAAGTGCAGCAGCCACCTTGCCCCGTAATACAATGGCCCTCCAAAATTTCAATTGTGCATTGTCATTTATAGAAATATGTGCCACAAAATTGTTAGTGTTGTCTAAAACTTTAAAAAAAAAATGTTCCGGCAATTCTTGCAGCAAGCGAGCTATCGATGACGGCCGACTTCTTCATGGAATACTTCGAAGCATAGGCACTGGACTTGGCACCTTGTAAACCTAAGGTGTGGTGCAGATACGTCAATGATACCTTCGTTGTGTGGAGTTATGGTGAAGAACAGCTCGGTGACTTCCTAGGAGACTTGAACAGTCTCCATGCCAACATAAAATTTACAAAGGAAGTAGAAAAGGACGAAAAACTACCATTTATAGATGTGCTGGCCACAAGGGATGGTGAAAACCTGGGACACAGCGTGTATCAAAAACTGACACACACGGACCGATAGCTGCACAAACTATCAGATCACCACCTGAGCCAGGAAAGAGGCGTGATTAATACACTCGTAATGCGGGCAAGACGAATATGTGAGCCACAGCACCTCAGACGCGAAATACAACACTGGGAAAGTGTTCTGAGGAGCAATGAGTGTTCCACAAGTGATATTAGAAGTATAACAGAGCCGAACACTCGGCGACGTGATAAATCAGATTCAAATGGTTCAAATGGCTCTGAGCACTATGGGACTTAACATCTGAGCTCATCAGTCCCCTAGAACTTAGAACTACTTAGACCTAACTAACCTAAGAACTTCACACACGTCAATGCCCGAGGCAGGATTCGAACCTGCGACCGTAGCGGTCGCGCGGCTCCAGACTGAAGCGCGTAGAGCCGCTCGGGCAATGCGGCCGGTCGATAAATCAGAAAAAGAAATGTCGGGTACGACCTTTCTGCCATACATTGCCAGGGTGACGGGCAGAATCGGCCCTACACTACGCAAACACGGCGTAAACACTATTTATAAAGCGACAAGGAAGAGTAAAGAGTGTCTCAGATCGGCAGAGGAGAAAAGGCACCCTCTTGCAATCCCGGGAATATGAAGCATACCAAGCACATGTGGAAAAGTTTATGTTGGAATGACTGGACGATCGATCAACACCAGGATCACAGAACATAAAGTACATTGGAGGTTGGGGCAGGTGGAGAAACCGGCTGACAGAGCATGCACTGTGTGAGACCGACCACGTAGTAAATTTCGCCAACATGGTTGTTCTGGCTCTAGAGAAGACCTAACAAACCGACTTGTAAAGAGAAGCTGTAGAAATACACAAACACGAGAATAGCTTCGACAAGAAAGAGGAAAATCTCAAGGTAAACGGATCCTGGCTTCATGTGCTGCAGCGAACGTCCATCACAGGTAGCAAGAGAACCGCATCGTAAATGACCACAGATAAGCCCTCGGACATTGGCGCACCAGGTACATGTAGTCTGCGGCCGGAGCTCGGCTCCAGTCCACTACCACAATGGAGGGTGAAACTTTGACAACACCAGCCTCTCGTTCTGTGAAATGTCAGAAAAATCATCAGGAGAATGTCGGCCGAAGAACCTTAGACAGAAGCCAACAGGCAGTTTGTCAACAAGTGGCCACAAAAGCTTGAACAATTTTGAACAAAATGTGTGTAGCACTGAAGAAAGTGTTCGCTTGTTTTGCTTATGCCTGCAGCAGGCATGGAGTATACTGCATTGAATACACGGACCTTGTGACTAGATTTTTGTGAGTGGTCATAATTCTTACGTTTGTTCCATTGCTAACATAGAGATTGTACATGACCTTTCTTTCCACAAGCATAACAACGTGCTTGTCTGGACAGGCAATCTTCGAGTCTGTGCCGTGAACAGCACCGAGGGCATGACTTAATTCTGTTCACCTGTTCAGAGAACTGTTCGCGGCATGGTATGCATGTGCTGTTGCTGCCAATTGGGCCAAACGTAAACAAGGGACGACTCAACTCAAAAAATTAGTGGCTGTTCGAATTTCTCGTCTGTGACGGCACTTGAATAATACTGATATAGAATTTGCACTACGTGCTTAAATGATGGATCTGATTGTTTCAAAATCTGTTCTCTAAGCTTGACACTGTACACAATCACAACATGCAACATTTCATCGGAATATAAACCACCACAAGCATATTTGAACTAGCATTTCCTCGTCATACCCTGCAAATCAGTTACCCACTCGCCTTAAGTTTGCTCTGACCATTTCTTGCAACAAAAGAATTGATACCTAGCTGCCACCACATTCACTTGTTGGTCATAATAGTTAAATAGAGAATCTACAACCTGATCATAGGAAAGTTCACATCGAGTGGAGTTAGGGAACAATTTCTGAATGAGGCAAAAAACTGCACTTCCTGTCGTTGACAAAAAGTAATATAGTTTCACAGTACTTAGTACATTATGAGCTGTGATGTGGGCTTCAGACTGTTGCAACAATTCGTGCCATTCATCTACATTTTCGTTAAAGTGGCGAAAAGCCGGTGTGGCGCTCGGAGGCACAGGTATTGCTTGTTGTTCTGTTGAGTGCGCAGTGTTTGCCAGTAACTGTTGTACCGTACTGAGAAGTCATGCAAGCTGCTGCATCTGAAACTGAAACATTTGAGTTAGCTGCGTTGCATCTATCGCTTGCAGATGAGGCGCCTAAGCAGGGGTTGAAGGAGGTGGGTTGCTCATTTTGGAATAGGCAAATGCAATAAACAGACAATGCAAGCAAGAAAAATAAGCACACTAGCAAAGAAAATTTCAGCAACGCCCAGTTTAAAACACTGATTAGGAAAAACACTGTACCGGTGAAACACGTAAACACATCCCTGCAAAGAAAATACAAGGCAGAATTAAAGTGCCAGCAAAACACAAAAGTCTACGACAAAATTAAATTGTAGTCGCTATTGGCTTTGGTAACAGGTTGTCGCTACGGGAGTCATTCATCCCTCATTGCCAAATATGTGGTGTCTAGGAAGCCTGCATATTCGTTTCGCTAGACAAACATTCAAACAAATCGTATTAGTGAGTTTTATTACAATAAGATAATTACAATACTGTTGCAATTACACAGATGAATCGGAAGCAAAGGGTGACTTACAAAACAATCATTCTTCTTCAGTACAGACAATCCAAAGTCTGCTACATAGAGAGTACAAGCGAAGTGACCAGAGTTGACTCTGCTCTTGATGTGGGCCATCACCAGTCGATCGCGGAGCTTAAATCCTCTTCACATAGGGGCCGCTGCTATCGCATTGTCGTCCTTGAGAGGGTTCCGTCAGCATGCGATTGGCTGACGTCTTCTTAACAGTCATCTCTACCGTTCTCGACTGGCGTGCCGGCGCTTGACTTTATGCTGTAACACTTTGAGTTACCTCTTGTACCCAGGGAATAATTTTTCTTCCCTTCTCCGCATATTAAACTGGGAAAAATTAAACAGTTAATTGCAGGTTTGAATAGCGCTCTTCACTATTCTTTTCCTATATAAGACTAAACAGCCAACCTCTTGCATGTAAACGTTAGCTACATTGACCTAGGTTTCGACGCCTACTAGGGGTCTCTTCATCAGAATGAACAGTTGCTAAATACCATAAAATAATACATAGAAAATCAGGTATGACAAAAAACAAACTAACCAAGATGTCAATTTTCATGACGCACAGAGGTTACTTACGTAAAATTACATTGCTAAAAAGCAATAATTAGAATTTTGAGCAACTGTGCTCTTTAAAAAAGTAAAACAAAGCATTGTAGCTTTTGCCACGTGTACCCAGCCTGGAACAACATCAATCTGATTGACCCAGTGGCTTACACTGCTGCCACGAGTTGCGCCACACTTATGTGATGTCCTCAAACTTTTCGTTATTTAGGGTCAACTGCCAAATTTCGCACCATTCAGGTATCTTTTCTACATCGTCTTGCAATTTGTTTTGATATTCTGATTATTGAAGAATTTATTTTCTAGCGAATCAATGAAAATATCGGCAAAGATGCCTGCCAGTGGGTTACCCATTGCTTGGCGTAAGGCTGATGGTATAAAAAAACAAAATAGTCGTAGTTTACTACTACTCTTAGCAAACGAATTAGATCAGCGATTTGCGCATCAGAATATCTTTTATAAAAGTACGTAATTTTTGGTTCATCGATCTCAATGGTTGTTTGAACAAGTACGTTAGCATAAATGTTTTAGATGTCTAATGAAAACAATTTAGTATGCTGGTCGCACTGCAAATCGTTGATTTTACTGGCTAGGTTTTGGCTATTGACGACAGAATAATTATTTCGAAAAACAAAAGATATGCTCAGAACTGGAAAGTGCGACGTGACGCTATCAACAAGCGTACTAGAGACATTGCCGACAAGATCTGTGAAAAACTTCATTCGATTTTCATTCGCATTTACATTTTACGAGCTATCGTACCTTACTTTCCGAATAGTCCTCATACTGTAGCAACTGCTGCGAATGTAAATTTTTTTTATTATTCTGTTTGTTGAACGCAGTTTTTTATGTTAGTCTAGTATTAGTACAAATGGATACTTTGAAATTACACCTAAAATGATGAAAAGAGAAAAAAATAGTTTTATATACTTCATCAGCGAGGGAAAATAATATACGGGGTATCAATTTTAAATGAAAACATTGAAATGTCTCGAAAACTAAACGTTGAATCAAAAAACGTTTTGATTCCATTTTTTTGTCTCGGAGGGTGACGTCAAACGATACCACACTCCACCCGCCACACCACCCTGTGTGTGGGTGGCGGGTGTTAACTATGAAATCTTCAATGCGAACTCGGTTCTTTATTGTAGAGACGATTCTGTGACAAAATCCATATACGTTTCGCCTGAAGCATTTTTTTCGTTTCGTCACAGATGGCACTGTCATCGGAGGAATAGAAATGGGTACACAATCGTAATTTACGACATCCTACTCAATGGCTTTTGAATATCCAATGGCACATAGGACCCCGGCTCCATGCTACGAGAATAGAACAGACCAGTGTTTGTAATTGAAAGTACAATTCGCAACGTTTTATATTCCTCCTACATATCGAACACGGGGCTACTCAATGCGCCACCGTGGCCGTGTAGCGAACTACATCATAACAGACAATAAACTGCGACCGTAACTGACTGACGTGTCGTGCCAACATACAACATACAGTGGCTCTAAACATTACAACATTTGCACAGTGTTTATTGCCTGCACAATTACCTATCATTTGGAGAAAACACGCGCAAATAGCCGATGAATGCTGCAATCACAGAAGTAAAAAACTGAAATGATACTGATTCACGGAGAACGTAGGAGAAATGTTCAGTATGCTGTTGCCTTGTATGCCGAGCGTTTTCCAGGGAAAGCTCACTATCGTTAGTTTTTTACGAAGCTGTGAACGCCTTTATCTGTGATGCAGTGCACAAAGCGGCAAAAGTTAACGAAGCAAACATGATACAGGGGAAGCTAATGAAATAGCTGCAGTAACGACAGTGCACCACTACCCACAGATAAGCGCCCGGCAAAAACACCGCGATTCCGGTATTCTCGTAGGTAGTATTGTCACAATACTGCATCGTCACAAGTATCACCCGTACCACGTGTCACTGCATCATGAACTTTATGGCCCCGATTTCCATAACCAGATAGTGTTTTGTGAGTGAGCATGTCAACAAAGGCAAACGACTCCCACGTACTTTGTTTAGGTACTATTTTCCGATGAGTCTACTACGTTCACAAACCATGGTAGCGTTATCAAGTATAAGATGCATTGCTGGAGCGTAGAAAATCCCCACTGTTTACGGGAAGCTGACTATTATTCTCCTTGGTCTTTTAACGTATGGTGTAGCATCATGGGGAACAAACACATTGGTCCATATTTTATCGACGGTATGTTGAATAGACGCAAATATCGAACGTTTTTGGAACAGTTACTACCAGTTGTATTGCTGGATGTAGCCCTCGACGTTTGACCAAGTGTGTGGCATCAGCATAACGGTTGCTCAGCGCATTGCGTAATTGAAGCACCGGAGGTATTAGACGGTGTTTACGCTGGTCGGTGGACGGGCAGAGATGGACCTATTAATTGGACCGCTAGATCTCCGGATTTTACGCCGCTGGATTTCTTTCCGAGGGGGTATTTAAAAGATGACGTGTACCAGCAAGTGCCAACCTGCTGTGAAGACATGGTCGACAGCACCAGAAACGCTTGTGATGACATTTCCGCAGATATGCTTCTGCTCTGTGCACGGTCATTTGAAAAGAGGACCACCAAGTGTACTGAAGTTGGCGGTCCTACTTTTGAACACTTACTTTAATTGGAAAAGTAGAGTAGCACTCGCCTTGAGCCACGGCAACAGTGGTGCGTCGAGTAGCCCCCGTTCGATATGTCGGAGGAATACGACATTGCAAATGGAGTTTTCAATTAGAACATGTGGCATTGGATATTCAAGGGCCGTGACTAATATCGTAAATTATGATCGCGTACCCATTTCCATTCCTCCGAATACAGCGCCATCTGTGGTGAAACGAAGGAAATGCTTCAGACGAAACGTGTGTAGATTTTGTCATAGAATCGTTATCTGCAATAAAAAAACGGGCGTTCTCATTGAAGATTGAAAAGATGCCTCTCGCCACCCACGCACGGGATGGGGTGGTGGGTCGAGTGTGATATCATTGGATATCCCCCTCCGAGACAAACAAATTGGAACTATATCTTTTTTTGAACTGATGTGTAGTTCTCGAGATATTTCAATATGTTCAGGTAAAATGAACGCCCTGTATATATTCCACCGCCACACCTTCAAAGTGCTATGCTCGGCTGTTATTTAGCCGTTGCTTTGAGTCTCTTCTCACTTGTCCACCGAGACAGTTGGACCGGATCTGAACCGGTGACGCTATGTATTCGTAAACTGCCACAAAAAACGCCTTGTATGAACCGTAACAAATTAAAATAAAAAACCCTTGTTAAATCATTATTCATGACATAATTTCCGCCATCGGATTATCCATCCAGCATAGCCACTACTTACAGCCAAGCGAACTACACCAGATTCCTATGCAATCTTCTCTGGTCACAGCCAAACTAAAATTACAAACTAAAATTGCTTAGGAGTCCTGTCCTTTCTCTCTGATTTGTGATGTGGATGTGTGTGATGTCCTTAGGTTAGTTACGTTTAAGTAGTTCTAAGTTCTAGGGGACTGATGACCTCAGAAGTTAAGTCCCATAGTGCTCAGAGCCATTTGAACAATTTCTGATCCCTGTCTTAATTAATGTTTGCACAGGATACGTGGCGGAGCTCTTTCGAGTGGCAGCGTCACAAAAATGCCAGCAACAGATGTCAGCTATTGACACCATGTTAACCCAAATCAATTTGACTGATATCACTTTGAAGGTATCAATATACTAAAGACGTGAGGCTATTTAATATTTTTAGATCATTCGAACCTCATTTCCAAACTCGAGTCACAGTTGCTAGTACGAAAAGTTGTTAGAATGGTGCGTACCATTCTACTCTAGAGCACATCGCAATGCACATTCGACTCGATACCGAAGTCTGGTGGCGCGTATCTTACCAGTAGTGGAAAGTGCAGTCAGATTTGAAATTGGAGAGACATGCTGTAGCGAGCTGGTTGGGACTGGTTATGGAAGACAAAATTTAGTCGATAAGACGACGAGTAATGCTCGAGTGAGCATAAAACACTGTGCAAACGGGCTTGCTAACCAAAAATGACGCTGGCCGCAGACTGCATCGGCATCATCACTTCGACTTCACTGCTACCACATCTAGGATCTCGTTCAGAACTACGAGGGCGTGCTGAAAAGTAATGCCTCCGAATATTTTATGTGAAAACTCACAAAGCTTTGTAAACAAAACAAACTTTCTAACATGCTACGTCTTTATTCTTCATATCTGCAGCCGGCCGATGTGGACGAGCGGTTTTAGGCGCTACAGTCTGGAACCGCGCGACCGCTGCGGACGCAGGTTTGAATCCTGCCTCGGGCATGGATGTTTGTGATGTCCATAGGTTAGTTAGGTTTAAGTAGTTCTAAGTTATAGGGGACTGATGACCTCAGAAGTTAAGTCCCATGGTGCTCAGAGCCATTTTCCATGTCTGCGTTATTTACAGCCCGCTGCTGCTAGAGATCTCCGAAATGCAGCGTATAACACGGTGGTGTGTAACTTAACTATGGTGGTGTGTGAGAAGCTGCGTGCTGTAATCGAGATTTGAATTAGAAGAGTTCGTCCAGACATGGAGCAGCCCCTCCTTCAGCATGACAATGCCGGACGACACAGGGGCGCGGCGACATCTGCCCCAATCCGACGCCTTGGGTTCACTGTCTGTCACCGATCATCATCCGTACAGTTCTGACTTAGCGCCATTCGGTTTTCATCTGTTTCCAAGATCTGAAGAACACCTTCGAGGGCTTCAATGTGCGATTTGAGAATTTATTTTATTATATTTTATTTTGATAACCACTTTCGGCAATTCAGTATCCCATCTTCATATTCACTCATGTATAGACGTTCAAACGTGACGATAACGCCATACTGGAGCCATCAGTATCTGATACCGTGAATTCGAATCTCGAGTGCTTCCTTCGAAGACTTGACAACACCCTCGTATTCATTTCGAAATTTACTGAAGAGTTTATACATATTTAACTGCCTCAAATAAACTGTGTGTGTAGTTATCTTAGTCTCGATCCACAGGAAGTGTTGCTCTTGCTGATTCATAAACTAGTTTGAACTCAAAGTTTGAGAAAAATTTGGAATACTATTGTGTGCGCAATAAATGTATCTTAAAGTGCCTGTTTAAAACCCATGCTACATTATACAAAGCAGATTTTTATTTGTGGTAAAATACTTTGCACTACTGTGATCAGTGATTCACTATCTCTCTGTAATAATGATCACAGTCTACGGATTTGCAAGGGTACGCAAAGAGGGAGGAGGAGCGGACAGAGGTTCAAAGGACTCTCTTGTCCTTGGGGTAGAATCAGCTATGATTAACGGCATGAGGATGTAGAAGGCAATGGAAAGCACTGCATTAGAAACACGTAACGTGTATCCACAGGACATATGGCCTATAATTGAAGAAGTGTCTTGATTACGCCTCCATTGGAAAAAGATTCCGGAGTAGTCCCCCATTCGGATCTCCGGGAGGGGACTGCCAAGGGGGAGGTTACCATGAGAAAAAGACTGAATAACCAACGAAAGTATAACGTTCTACGAGTCAGGTCGCGGGGTGACAGAAGCTTCAATGTGGTAGAGAACCTAGAAAATCTGAAAACGGAAATGCAAAGGCTCAATCTAGATATAGTAGGGGTCAGTAAAGTGAAATGAAAAGAAGACAAAAATCTCTGGTCAGGTGAGTATAGGATAATATCAATAGGAGCAGAAAATCTTATAACGGGAGTAGGATTGGGTATGAACAGGAAAGTAGGACAAAGAGGGTGTTACCGAGAACATTTCAGTGATAGGGTTGTCCTTATCAGAATCGGCAGCAAACCAACACCGACAACGATAGTTCAGGTATACATGCTGACGTCACAAGCTGAAGATGAAGAGATAGAGAAAGTGTATGAGGATATTGAAAGGATATTATTGTATGTAAAGGTGAATAAAAATCTAATAGTCATTCGGGACCAGAATGCAGTTGTAGGGGAAGGAGTAGAAAAAAGGTTACATTAGAATATGGGCTTGGGACAAGGAATGAGAGAGGAGAAAGACTAATTGAGTTCTGTAACAAGATTCAGCTAGTAATAGTAAATACTCTCTTTAAGAATCACAAGAGGAGGAGGTGTACATGGAAAAGGTCAGGTGATACGGGAAGACTTCAGTTAGATTACATCATGGCCAGACAGAGATTCCGAAATCAGGTACTGGATAGCAAGGTGTACCCAGGAGCAGGTATAGACTCAGATCACAATGTAGTAGTGATGAAGAGTAGGCTGAAGTTTAAGAGATTAGTCAGGAAGAATCAAAATGCAAAGAAGTCGGGTAAGGAAGAACTAAGGACTGACGAGATACACTGGACGTTCTCTAGGGTTAGAGATACAGCAATAAGGAATATCGCAGTAGGAAGTACAGTTAAACAGCCCCCCAGGGGGCTCGCCACTCTTTGGTGGGTTCGTACTTGGCTACCAGGGGGCCACAGCCTTTGCAGTATCTTTTCCCTTTCATGCTGCATCTCTGTCCTCTTGCTTTTCTTTTTCCCTTCCCTTGGGGAACATGTCTAGGGTGTTATTCGGAATGTTCTGCATTGTATGTCGCTGACGTAAGAGCAGTCTCACCACTGTTTTTCGTTCCCTTTTCCTTTCTTCGTTCCCCTTCTCCTTCCGTTCCTCCTCTTCGGCATTTGAGGTTCCTCTTTTTCTTCTTCTTCCCTGTGCGCTCCTGAAGGACCATCAGTCTGAGGCGTAACAGGTGACTGGGTAACGCGTAATTCCCAGCCCCGGGTCGACAGGTAGGTTGCGCACGTACCCCCTGGTACAGGCAAGGCCCAGAGAGGGGTGATTGCCTGAACTGCAATCTTCCCAAATTGCTGATTGGTCCCTCTGTCAGATGTTTGGGAAGTGTGACCTGAGGTGTGAACAATCAGCTAAGGTAGGTGCGCCCCCTTGTGAAGGGAGCCCCCAGTTGGAAGGAGCGCGCCATCAGAGATGCTGGCAATCATGGGTAATTGTCTCTCAATGAGTCAATCATCTTCCCAATCAACATCTACGAAACTTAAATGTAAAGAGGCTAATGATTCGAAGACCCTTCGCGCTGCACCACGGTTCCTCGTGGTCTCACGTACTGAAGACGGTCAGTCCTTCGCCACGGTCAATCCATTTTTATTCAGAAAGGTGTTGATGCAATTGATGGCCCTGTGAAATTCTGCTCTCGTTTACGGAATGGCTCTTTGCTTTTGGAGACTGCGTCTGATTCACAAGCAAAACAACTGCTTGCTGCCTCACTTCTCCACGGCTAACCCATTCGTGTCCAGGCCCATAGAACTTTGAATTCTTCCCGTGGTGTAATTTACACCAGCCTGCTCGACGCTCTAACCAAGGTCGAAATCCAACCATACCTCTCTGATCAGGGTGTCATTGCCGTCCTTCGTGTAATGAAAATGGTAGATTCCTCCTTAGTGCCCACCCGCACTCTTTGCCTCACCTTTGATACAGTGGTGCTGCCAACCATGATCAAAGCAGGCTACGAAATTATTACTGTCAGAGGAGTACATTCCAAATCCGCTGCGCTGCCACCAGTGTCATCGTTTCAACCACACTAGAACGTCTTGTCGACACCCAGCCAAATGTGTAATCAGTGGTAGGGATGCACATACAGGTGATTTTCCGCTTCGTTCTCCCCGCTGTATCAACTGCAATGGCGGCGATGCCGCTTCTCTCGGGATTGTCCCGTGTACCTTGATGAGCGGGCTGTCCAAGAGATTCGGGTAAAGGAAAAAGTGCCTTACACAGCAGGCAGCAAGAACCCTGTGTTCTCCCATATGGCACCTATAGTTCTGTTCTTGTTACCCCTCGCTCCATGAAGGACATGGCCACACAGACATGCGACCTCAAATTCAGCTCTGAGGTTGTGAAATCGCCCAGTGTCAAGGTAGCATCGCCATGTCCCCGTGACACTGTGCAACAAACGGTCAAACTCTCGCCTCAAGGGGCGAAGCCACCGACTACACAACCAGTAGGCAGGAAAGGACAGAAGGGGGTACTCTCATGAAGACTTCCTCCATCCCTCCAGCCAAGTCTTCCTCTAACCGGTAAGGCTCGAAGAAGTCCACCAAAGGCAGACGGTCTTCACCATCACCAACTCGAAGATCCTATTTGACGGTGTCGCCACGTGGTACGTTAGCCCAGCCGGGTTCTGTCTCGCCGGTGCGCACTACCAACCGTTTTTCAGCGTTGGACTCCACAGACTGACCACACAAGCAAGCTGATGCTTCTGTGGATCCATGGAGCAGGATCCTTCTGCTTCTGTGCCCTGTAGTACCGACTCTACACCGGCTGTCACTTGGCGGCCGCCGAGTTAATACCTCTACATCTCTTTCTCCTCATGACTGTCCTACAATGGAGCGTTCGCGGCCTTCGCTCCCACAAAGAGGATTTACAGCTGCTTTTAGCGTCCTCTTGTACTCTGCTTTCAGGAAACGAAATTGCCCCCTTACGACCGCTTTGAGCTTACACATTACTTATCGATTCGTTTTGACCTTCCCCCTGAGGTCAGCATTCCATCTCATGGGGGCGTGATGCTGCTCATATGGGATGTCATTCAAAGTTAACCCATCTCCCTGACAACCCGTCTTCAAGCTGTTGCAATTAGCCTTTTCCTTCCCCGCCTGACTTTTCCCTCTGTACCATTTATGTACCCCCCTCATTCGATGTCACCAGGGCAGACTTCCTCCAGCTTATTGGCCAGGTACCTCCCCCATTTCTGAAATTTCCTGGCAGATTAAAACTGTGTGTCGGACCGAGACTCGAACTCTGGACCTTTGTCTTTCACGGGCAAGTGCTTTACCGTCTGAGCTACCCAAGCACGACTCACGACCCGTCCTCACCGCTTCTATTCTGCCAGTACCTCGTTCCTACCTTCCAAACTTCACAGAAGCTCTTTTGCGAAACTTGCAGAACTAGCACTGCATGTTAAGAATGTATGTGGTAATAATACGGCGTCGCGCACTTAATTTTGTTTGCTGGCTCCATTTGCTCGTAATTTAATTGGCGTTTTAGAAATAAAAGTGAATTTTGGAATGTCGTTGTAATTGCAGTGATAAAAAGTATCCGGACACACCCAAAAACATACTTTTTCATGTTAGGTGCATTGTGCTGCCACCTACTGCCAGGTATTCCATATCAGCGACCTCAGTAACCATTAGACATGGTGGGAGAGCAGAACGGGTCGCTTCGAACGTGTTTAGGTGATTGGGCGTCATTTGTGTCATACGTCTGTACGCTAGATTTCCACACTCCTAAACATTCCTAGGTCCTAAACATCCCTAGATCAGGTGAAGCGGAAACGTGAAGGGACACATACAGCACAAAAGCGTACATGCTGACCTCATCTGTTGACTGACAGAGACCGCCGACAGTAGAGAAAGCTCGTAATGTGTAATAGGCAGACATTTATCAAGACCATCACACAGGATTTACAAACTGCATCAGGAGCCACTGCTAGAACTATGGCAGTTAGGTGGGAAGTAGAAAACTTGGATTTCCTGGTCGAGCGGCTGCTCATGAGCCACACATCGCGCCGGTAAATGCCAAAGGCGCGTCGCCTGGTGTAAGTAGCATAAGCATTGGACGACTGAACAGTGGAAAAACGTTGTGTGGAGTGACGAATCACAGTACACAATGTGGCGAACCGATGGCAGGGTGTGGGTATGGCGAATGCCCGGTGAACATCATCTGCCAGCGTGTGTAGCGCCAACAGGAAAATTCGGAGGCGGTGGTGTTATGGTGTGGTCGTGTTTTTGATGGAGGTTGCTTGCACCCCTTGTCGTTTTGCGTGGCTCTATCACAGTACAGGCCTTCATTGATATTTTAAGAACCTTCTTGCTTCCCACTGTTTAAGAGCAAGTCGGGGATGGCAACTGCATCTTTCAACATGATGGACACCTATTCATAATGCACTTCCTGTGGCGGAGTGGTTACACGACAATAACATCCCTGTATTGGACTGGCCTACACAGAGTTCTATCCTGAATGCTATGGATCACCCATGGGATGTTTTGGAATGCTGACTTTGTGCCAGGCCTCACTGACCGACATCGCTACCTCTCCTCAGTGCAGCACACCATGAGGAATGGGCTGCCATTCTCCAAGAAACCATCCAGCACCTGATTGTACGTATGCCGCCGGCCGGTGAGGCAGCGCGGTTCTAGGCGCTTCAGTCCGGAACCGCGCGACTGCTACGGTCGCAGGTTCGAATCCTGCCTCGGGCATGGATGTGTGTGATGTCCTTAGGTTAGTTAGGTTTAAGTAGTTCTAAGTTCTAGGGGACTGATGACCTAAGATGTTAAGTCCCATAGTGCTCAGAGCCATTTGAACCATTTGAACCCGGTACATTTCTTCACTAACATTTCGCCCTTATTTTTATGTATTTTTTTAGGGTGGGAAATACAAGTATCATACTTATAAACTGTATCAACCACCATTTCTTCACAAATTACAGTGAAATAAATTAAGCTATTTCTTAATGAATTTAACAGCTTTTATATAGTTAAAATAATTTAAAAAGGAGGTGCAATAAATGTAGATGACGTTGGTAGCACTGCTGAACCATTTGCTGGCAAAAAAGTCGATTTAATTTTTGTGTTAACAGATGGTGTTTTGTTTACTGTCAATCTAACTTCACTTTGCCGTTTCATATACATGTGCTCAGTGCGATTATCGTGGTTGTAAAATCTCTGCTGACAGTTTTTGTTATATTTGTGGTGAATTTGTGGTTAAAAAACACCAAAGAAACTTTACAGACTTTGTGAAAAAGGGTTAGCTATCGTACTTTGCATCTAAACTTGGTGATCAAGATAAATCTTGAGTGCCGCATAAGGTATGTTAGTTTTTTTAATTGTATCCAAATTTTGCAGCTTCACACGTGACTGTACCCCATACACTCGAGGTATGAATTATAAAACGCCTTCTGAGACAGTTTTTCGTGTTTTATTCAGTATACAACCAGCGTGTACTGAAAAAAACACGCAAAACTGTGGCTGAAGGCTTTTTTTTAAATTCATACCTTAAGGTATGTTATGTGTGTGTTGAAGATCTGAGAAAATGGTCCAAAAGGAGAAAAAAGCCTTTAGATTTGCTTTTCCCATGATATGGAGGGAGCCAAGGAATCATGCCGATGACTGCTACTTTTGCAGTGTTGGTATTACTGGTCATAATTCGAAAAACAAGAAAATAATAAGCTACCCTAACCTTCCGTCCGTCATCCGACCAGTAGGGCATGGTGTAGATTTGACGGTTCCTGAACCACCAGATGACTGAAATTATATTCCAGCAGAAGTATTTTCTGATGTACAATGTGATTTAGATGAACCAGATGATGATGAATTCCATTGTAATACAGAAAGTCCAGAGCTCAAATTGTTTACTCAGTCCGAGCTCAACGATTTGGTTAGGGATCTGGGCTTAACGAAAGAAAAAGCTGAATAGCTTGGCTCTAGATTAAAAGAAAAGAACTTATTGGCAGTTGGAAACAGCATATACATGTATAGAAAGAGAGAGCAGCAATTTCCCAACAAGAAGGTGATTTAGTTTACTGCTCAGACATTCCCGGTCTGACGAATGCGTCTGGTATTGAACACAAAAAGAAAGACTGGAGGCTGTTTATTTATTCACCCAAAAATAGTTTAAAGGCTGTTTTATTACACAATGGTGACATCTATGCATCTGTACGTGTTGGAAATTCTGTACATATGAAAGAAAGCTGAACAAAATAGGCTATTCTGCTCATAGTTCGATGATATGCGGCGATCTGAAAGTAACATGCATGCTCCTTGGTCAGCAAGGTGGCTTTACCAAGTTTCCATGTTTCTTGTGTGAATGGGACAGTAGGGCTAGGGATCAACACTGCTGCAAAAAGAAATGGCCTGTGAGTGAGTCTTTGAAACCTGGCGAGAAGAACATTCTACGCAAAAACCTTGTCGATCCACCTCTACATATAAAGTTAGGCCTAATGAAACAGTTTGTAAAGGCTTTGCCTAATGCTGGACCATGTTTTAATTCTCTCTGCCAAAAGTTTCCACACCTTTCAGAAGCAAAACTAAAAGAAGGGTTCTTTGTTTCACCTGACATTAGAGATTTGATGTTTGATGTTAACTTTGTATCCACAATGACGTTAAATGAGAAAGAAGCATGGGTATCATTCAAGCAAGTCGTTACAAAGTTCTTCGGAGATGAAAAAGATCCAGAATATATTTCTATTATAGCTACAACGCTAAAGAAGTTTAAAACTTTAGGATGTTTAATGCGTCTGAAAGTTCACTTTTTTTTTATCAGTGACGTTGATTACTTCCCGGACAATATGGGTGATGTTAATGAGGAGCAAGGAGAGCGTTTTCACCAGGACACTAAAGTGATGGAAAAACGCTACGAAGGATGCTGGAACACTAACGTGGTGAGGGGCTACTGTTGGTCACTTAACTGAGGAGTTCAGCAAGCGACTCATCATAGAAAAGCTATACAAGAAGCTTCAAAGAAAAAAGAGAAAGAAATTACAAACCAATTCCAGCTGACAAGTGAAACCTCTATTAACACATATCATTGTTTTAAGTAGCTTACTGTAAATACAAACCATGCTTATGTTGTAACAAAGCGTTTCATTAAATTCCCCGTTTACTGTATAGCATAGGTTTTTTATACTATATTATAAAAAGCAAATTGCTCGAAAGCTATGGGTGATACAAAAAAAAACTAAGGCTAGATTTGGATTCAGCTCATAGAAATCAAAAAATATCTGCTATCAAAGTAAAAAAAAAAGTTTTTTAAAACATTTTTCGTTGGCCTGTGTCACTTTCCTTTAAAGCATTAATCATCTTTTCCTTTAAATATGAAACTGAACATAATTTCTCT
Organism: Schistocerca piceifrons; assembly: GCF_021461385.2. Lineage (NCBI taxonomy): Eukaryota > Metazoa > Arthropoda > Insecta > Orthoptera > Acrididae > Schistocerca > Schistocerca piceifrons. The sequence goes on from NC_060138.1 coordinate 431,336,783, forward strand.
CCTTTTGTAACTCAAGAAATATGAAATAATTTCTCTCTTTGCAAATTAACAAAACTGAACTAATATTCCTATTTCTTTGGGAATTAACGTCTTTGCTTTTCATAATGCTGCAGACTTTTTTTAATCTAATTTTGGACTTCCTTTTTCCCACTTTACTCTGTCATATTAGAAAACTGTTCGTTTGCTATAAAACTGAGCTTGACTTTTTAAATGTCTTTGAATATTAAGTATGGGGTAAATGAGAATCGGGTCAATATTTTTATGTCTAAATAGAAACTGTTCCGTATTTATTGCCTGTTTTCTTTCTTGTACAGGTACAAGTCAGTTTTGATTTTCCGAGTGCTGGCCAGTCGAACAAACACCTCTAAGCAGAAAAGTAGAACAAATTTAAACGAAAAACCTGGGTGTCACCGCCACTTTTAAGCTGCTTGAACTTAAAAATAGACATAAAACTACTCGCACTTCAGTCGTCGACTTTCCAAGGAGCCACGACTGATGAAATTATTTAAAACACAGCACTCGCTTGACAGGAGAGACAATTAGCATGTCGTCAATAACAATGGTTCTTACTTTGTCGTTTAGGCGTTTCTAGGAGAAGCTGCTAAATTTAAGACCGCATGTGCAGATGTCCTACTAACTTAGATTGTTTCTCGCTATATCATATACAACTGTAGGACGTCCAGTCTCTTAATTACCAAGATAACACAGTTCGCGTATCTATTCAGAGATTTTTCGAACCTGAGCTAAAGTACATCGACGCTCACGCTGAAGTCACAAAATAATCGCTAACACAACATCGCAAAGGCACCATTTCCTGAGTGCTTGCTTTCGGCTTTAAATCCACTAATACATCAGCGCAAAAGCACCATTTCCTTAGTGCATGCTTTCCCCCAACTTCAAATTCAAATAAAGACATCACGTGATAACAAGACTTATCTTGCACAACAAAATCGAAAATTTCCATTCTGAGATACGGATCGCCTACAAACGAGTGGCTCTCTAACTTCGTTCAGCAGCTGTTGCCAACCATGAGAAACCAATTCTAAACTACAATATGCCGTAGTCACTATTGCTACCTCGCACAAAGTTCTAAGTTTGCACACAAATAAGACGCTTGACGTTGTTAACCCTAAGAAGTGAGCCCAAATTTGTCACAGAGAATTTAGGATCCGGAAAGAGGCAATTTTAGTCCATAGGAGCGACAATGACTTCAATGTAGAAGCAGCATTTACAGAAGGAATTAAATAGCACTATTACGAACACAAACTACATTTAAATTTTAGAAAACGATAAACCAATATAATATTAGTACAAAATAAAATGAAGTTCAATTTAAGAGGAACATATTATGTTTAACAATGTAAAGAGAAATTTTGGTGGGCTTTGAAGTGCTTCACTTCCTAATCTTTTCCGGCGTAAAGCGTTGGCAGCTTGCACAACACCCTAACAAGGAACACCAATGACAAATCCATATTTGTACTCCATTCAGCTGTTATCTTGCTAAGGGAAGAACGTGCACAAGGTAACGACCAGGAAATACTGTATTGAAACGTTTGAATGTAAATTCTACAGAGTTTTTTTAAACACTTACAAAACATTGAAAATATTAATCATTCAGCGTTAACATACAGTAAGTTTATCACTCCGTTATGAGGCTAATCTCTAACAAAATCGTGTTTTTCTATTTGTTTTCCTTTAGTCAACAGTTTCTTGTAATTGTTAACAATTTCAAAAACTCTTGACAATTGTAAATAAAAGTTACTACTTACGCATTTCACACTGAACGGATTGTTATTGGCGCACGCCATAATTCTAAATAAACACATAACCGTATAAGTCACTTTGGAGTAGAATCAGAGATTATTACTTCGATATTATTCGTATTCGTAAAACAAATGTTTAATGTCTTGCGTCAATGATTTAAATCTGTTGTCTACACGTAATAACTGCTATTGGTATGGAGCTGCAGTTATGTTGGCTGGTTTAAATAAAGCATCATTTATAGTTGTTGCAACTTTTGAAAATATATTTTAGTAATAAATAGACTGAACTATTTTTTTACTTCAACAACTGATATAGGCTACAATTTAAATAAGGTGAATTGAAACTTGAGTGTATTGTCTAGTACTAAATAAGTCATGTGGTGCACCATAGCGCGATTATCACAAATATTTAAAAAAAAAATGACTTCACGTCTTGCGATTGACTTTAATATATATTACAGTCTCTTCTACTGCAATTTGTACCTTACGTCATTTTCAAGTGGTTACATGCGCTGAAAATGCAGCATCTGTTTCCTGTAACCTATGTTTCCCGTAACCACTTAAAAGTGACTTGAGGTCGAAACTGCATTGGTGGATATTTTAACAATACATTTAGCGGTGAACATGTAGTCAATAAAAATTTTCGAGCTCACAACAAGTACAATTTGAACTGACTGGGCATCTCCGTAATGCCTTCGCACTTTCTAATGGAACCTGTAAAGAAACATGCTGCTCTGATTTGGGTCTTCTCTATTTCCTCTACCAATCCTGTCTGGTACGAATCCCACACCAACGACCTTTATTCAAATATTCGTCGAACGAGTGTTTGGTAAGGTATTTCCGTTGTTGATGGACTACATTTCCTGACGATTCTTCCAATGAATTTCTGACTGGCGTCTGCCTTACTCGCAATTAATTTTGTGAGGTCACCCCATTTCAAATTGCTCTGATTGAATTTTCTCTTGTTGAGAAATAAGAACGAGCGATCTGTTTACTTGGTAAAAACTTTCAAAAGCGAAGACCTCATAAATATTTCATTATTTACAATGACCGGTTTCGACAGACTTTGCTGTCATCCTCAGGTCTTCAAAAATTTATGTTGTGCAATGAACACGTTTTATAACAATAATTTTTGAAGACCTGAAGATTAAAACGAAGTCTGTTGAAACCGGTTGTTGTAAATAAAGAAATATTTATGCGATCTTGGCCTTTGTTTTTATCAAATCGCTCTGTATACATACCCCTAGATGTTTTATGGCAGTAACTGCTTCCGCTGATTGTTCTGCAGTCGTATAGTCACACAGTAAAGCGTCTTTATGTGTTGGCAGTACGTTACATTTGTTTATGTTGAGGGACCGTTGCCACTTCCTGCACATAACATCTTTTCTTTATTTGTGTGTGAGGAATGTTTCCTGAAAGTTTGGCCGTACCTTTTTGTAACACCATATATATATATATATATATATATATATATATATATAGTGAAAAGTAACTGTCCTATAACACTCCTTTTGGGCAGACCCCAGGTTACTTTTACGTCTCACAACTTCCCTCCGCTCAGAGTAACATGTTGTGTTCTGTTTTTACAAACTCTTCGACTCAATCTCACAGTTTGATATTCCGTACGTTTACATTTTGCTGATTAGGAGTCAGAGCAGAATAGGCAAACATCTATACAGTTACCAATTTTAAAATTTCTCGTTTGGAATGACGGAGAACCAATCAGGTAAATGTAGTTACTGAATATTCGTTTTCGATTCGCGTGGCGGCTCTGTAGCACCGACTTGTGTGACGCACAGTGCCCGCAGGTGCGATGCGGCGGGCGTCACGGCGCTGAGGAAGAGTGATGGCGGCGTCACAGTGCCAGCTGCCGCGGCTCACGCCGGCTTACCGTCGCTTGCGCTAACCCTGGCTGGTGCAGGCCGCGGCTGTGTGTAAAGTGGACCGCCCACTCCTCTGTCGCATTACACCGCGCATTGCGTTAATTCGTTCGTACCGTTACAGAAGATCAGAAAGTAATTAGCTCTACTGATGAAGACTGTCTGCAGTACCAGTCGAAACGTTAGTAGTTTTATTGAATATGACACGGTCACACAACCATAACGAGTTTATTGAAATAGTTTTACTTTGTAGAATATAAATTTACTGAGCCAAAGAAACTCTGTAGCACCCGTACTGATAATAGAAATATATCTGAGGATGTGAGCTCAGAGAGGTAGACTGTGTCACGTATATTGCAAACGAATGATTTGGACGCTGTGACCCGAAATTTGCTGTTACAAAATCGACTTATTTTCAAAGGCGAAATGATTTCCGTTTTCTTTTATTCTGAATAAAACTGTTTTGACTGCGAAACCAAAACTGGTTCAAATGGTTCAAATGGCTCTGAGCACTATGGGACTTAACATCTATGGTCATCAGTCCCCTAGAACTTAGAACTACTTAAACCTAACTAACCTAAGGACAGCACACAACACCCAGCCATCACGAGGCAGAGAAAATCCCTGACCCCGCCGGGAATCGAACCCGGGAACCCGGGCGTGGGAAGCGAGAACGCTACCGCACGACCACGAGATGCAGGCTAAACCAAAACTGATTTATCGAAAAATAATCCTTTTAGTGTTGCTGCATAAGTCGGCCAAATGAAGTGGCAAATGTTTTCACAGTTTTGTTCCAATCTATTGAAGTGTAACTGGTTTAGACAATTATTGGTGATCTTCAAATGTAATGGAATCAAAACGGAAATGGCCAACGCTGCCGGAAAAAAATGAAGCACCCAGAAGATGTAGTCGGACGTCAATGTAACTTTGTACACGCACACACCATCGGCAGGTATATACATAATTGGAGCCGCAATTCTCTGGGACATGTAGAGTGACAACCATTGTGCATTAGTGTTGTTCGTGTTTTTATTGTTTGTGTTGTTACTAGACAGGACATGGCGTGAAAAGCGTTAATCGTTAGACACGGGCATGCCGCGTACTCGTGTCAGACAGCTATATCAGCACTTGACAGAGTCCCAAATGGTCCTCATTGTGGGTCCCCATGTAGCCAGATTGTCGAATTTTGCCATGTCCAGATGTGTTGGATATTCGGATGCGGCGAGATCCGATGTTGGACAGTGTGGCAACGTGTGGGCAGGCATAATCTAAGTCACTGCTCCAGTCGACCACGTCTGACCATCAAGCATATCTTAACTTCATATCTGCGCCTGCCATCCGAAAACAAGTAATTGATTACCTACAACATTCTATGACATACTGCATCTTTCGTCAGAGCCTAGCAACAGCCGGACCAGGAAATTACTGTCTCACGCGGAAGTTGCCATTAACACAAAAGGCTACGTTTGGACTAGGTGGTGTGATCAAGAAGCATAGTCTGCACTGCGTTTCAGCTACAAATACTGATTCTCAACCACCACGGATGACCATTGTCGAGGAATATGACGGCGACATGGGGAGATATCTCATTCTTCCAATACTTTGGAGGGGTGCAGCGTCATTACTCCTGGCGTCACGTTGGGAGGGGAGATCTGGTACGAGTCAAGGCTGGTAGTGATTGAGGGAGCTCGACGGCGCTCCGGTACGTCACGGACTTCCTGCGACCTCATGTGTTACCTGCCACGCGACAGTACCTTGGTGCCATTTCTCACAAAAAAAAAGAATCATCCGTGTGATGTTGACGTTCTTCCGTCCCCAGCACGCATGTTGGGACTAGTTCGGATGTCACACACGTCCCAGTGCTAGTATCCAGTATATAAAGGACCAATGACAAATGTCGTGGGCCAGATGGACTCAGGACAGGATATAACGGCTCCATGACATCCAAAACAATCATTGCATCCATCCAACCCAGAGGGGTTGCAACAGCCTGCCATACTGCCAAGCAGTTTGTAAATCTGACTACGCTTATAATAACTGAAATAACGTCAAATAACCTCTCAAACCGTGAAGTTTCATTTCGTTTGTTTCTCCCCTCTGGATGCTTCAATTTTTTTTTCAGGCAGTGTATTTTTGTTTCGTATAAAGTACGAAATGATTTAAAATAACACTACCAGGTGAATGCGATGCACTGTACACAACAAAAAGATTTAATTAGAAAGGTCCTGTAGGCATAAACGTAATGGCAGTAACATCCACTGTAGAGCTCTCTGGACTTACGAAGTTATGAGGATGCTTTTGTATTCCTATCTGAGAAAGCTTCAAGGCCTCCATAATCCGCATCCTGCCACAACAGACACAGTCATACAAGTATTTCGTCAAAATACAATATTTATGAATACAGAAAAGTCGAAATGAGTTCTTCTAGACACATTAGGCCCTCCTATAATACTCTCATTATTTGGCGGGCAAGCAACCACAATTGTTACAGCTTTGAAGTTTTTGCAAAAGGGAACATAACAGATATTGCGTCCGTAATGTCTTTTCGACATTGTAGAGACCTGGCACGTGGTGTAATGTAGTATTATAGACTACAAAGACACCTACACTGAAGAGCCAAAGACACGGGTACACGTGCCTAATATTGTGTAGGACTCCTGTGGCACGCAGAAGTGCCGCAATGTGGGATTACGGATGGCTCTGAGGACAGCCAACTTTGCTCATGCTTCTCTGGTGCCCGTCAGGACTATCAACAGATGGGGTTTCATTAGGCATGGGCTACACCTAAACCGGATTGGGAAGGGAAGAGTGGTACAGCTGATTCATAAAAGTATAGGGGATGGATCTCGGGTCACACATGGTCAAATACCTGTTGTCATAGGTAGGAAAAGTAGGTCTTTTTTAGGATAAATCCAGACAACAGGTTTCCCTACCTGAAGTGTATCTCCAGCAGTTTAAAAAATACTGAAACAATCACTCACAAGAAAGATTTTAACACCTCAAATATTACTTATACCAGATGTCACGAAGAGAAACAAACCATTGGAAAGAGTAACATGGGGCATTTCACAGACTTACCAATCCTTCATCAAAACATGCAACCAATAACAAATGAAATACAACTATTAGAAGTTGAGCTCCAATCTCTGAACTGCACGGTAGTTTGAATTGCACAGTAGTTTGTATTACTGAGCACTGGTGTAGAGACACAGAGATCCAACATGTAGTATTATCATTGTATGAAAAGGCAAACCCTTACTGCAGAACTACTTCAAGGGGTGTAGGTTCGTGCATTTATACCAGAAAAGGAACACAGTTCAAATCAAGACGTGGCCTCACTACAGTAAGTGAAGACAAGCACTTTGAAATATCAGCTATTGAATTAACAGAGCTTGATATCGCCAAGAAATTAATCATTTTGTGTGTGTATAGATCTCCCAGTGGTAGTGTGGACACTTTTTTCAATAAATTAACAGAAGTTCTAGATAAAGTCTCAAGTACAAAGGTCACCATAATTCTGTATGGGGACATTAACATCAACATTAATATCATAAATGAACCCAGCAGCACCTTCATAAAGATCCTTCAAAGTTTTGGCATGTCTTTCTTGGTCAATAGTGAAAAAAGGGTTACTACAACGACTGCATCAGTAATCGACCATGTGGCTTCAAATATGGACAGGGAAAAATGTGATGTAGCTGTAAAAGATCTCGGACTGTCAGACCATCTCTGTCAAATAACAACAGTAAAATCAGGCATCGAATCATTCCCTAAACTACAAGCCTACAAACGACATCTATCAGAAATCAAAATAAAAGATTATTCAAAAGAACTAGAAAAATAAAGCTGGGATGAAGTGTATCAGGAAACCAATGTGAATACGAAATTCTCTAAATTATCCACATTGTTTAAATTGAACTTTGAAAAGGCATTTCCGAAAGTATGCATGTCTGAATCAACATTTCACAAAGACAGTAGATAACAACAGGTATTAAGAAGTCCTCCCAAACACTTAAACACCTCAGTTCTATGAAAAAGATTCGCAATGATCCAGAATTCTTAAATTTCTATCATAGATACAAGAAGATCTATAGGAAGGTGCTGATTGCTGCAAAAAAGCCATTTAATGACAAAATAATATGCAGAGAATAAAAGCAAAGCAGTCTGGGATGTTATCAAAAAGGAAATAGGGAGAGGCAAACAACGCAGAATAACATACTGCTAAGAGGGGCGGGGGATAAGGAAATAAATGATCCACAACACTTAGCAAACTATGTAAAAGAGCATTTTTCAAGTATTGCAGAGAAGGTACAGCAAAAACTCCCCAAATCAAATATAATACCTGTAAATAACGTTGCACTAAATACAATGGTGTTACTTCCAACCACAAAGAATGAAGTCAACAAAACTGTTCAAAAACTAAAAAATAAAAAGTCAGTAAGCTTAGATGAAGTACCGATGTCTGTACTGAAACAATATATAGGAATTATACAAGGCCTTAACAAATATAATGAATGAATCCTTCACATCAGGGATGTTTCAAGAGCAGTTAAAACAGGCAAGAGTCGTACCTTTGCTTAAGAAAGGTAATGCAGAAGGCATAGAAAATTACCGGTCCATTTCCCTGCTGTCAGCATTCTCAAAAATAATAGAAGCAATTATGAAAGACAGATTAATGAATTACCTGAATAAATACATCTTTTAAGCGAATCACAGTTTGGTTTCCGAAGTGGCAAAAATACGGAGTCAGCCATAGTAGAATTCACAAAAGTTGTACTTGACGCTCTTGTTAAATATGAGTGTGTCACAGGCATATTTTTAGATCTTTCTAAGGCGTCTAATACAGCCGACCACAAGATTCTATTAAATAAATTAGAAGCATTAGGAATAAGAGGGTTAGGTAATGACTGGTTTCGATCATACCTAACAGATAGGGCACAAAGAGTAGAGATAACACATACTTCAAATAGAATTAAATATTTAGTAAAACATTTATCAGAACCTAAATACATCAATATTGTGGTTCCGCAAGGTAGCATATTAGGACCAATACTGTTTCTGATATACATCAATGACTTTTCCAGTAGTGTTACTCATGCTGAAAAAATTCTCTTCGCTGATGACAGCAATATTATAGTCACAGAGAAAATAAGAGAACTCCTTGCCAAGATAGCAAATGAAACTCTCAAGGAAGTTTATGATTGGTCAATAAGTAATAAAGTGACATTGAACATAAAGAAAACTAATGCCATGAATTTCAGTTTGAAGAGGAAAAATGACAATTTTAAATTAAATGTAGATGGCAACTCTATAGAATGTGTAACAAATGCATAATTTCTAGGAATGAATACTGATTCTCAGTTAAAGTGGTGTGAACACACAAAGGTGCTTGCAAACAGAATGTCATCTGTATGTTATGCCCTTAGAATCCTATCATTAATGTGAAACATGCAGTGTCTTTTAGTTACATATTATTCATATGTACACTCAATTTTTGGCTATGGAATTCTTTTTTGGGGAACAAACGCACAAAATATAAGCACAATTTTCAAACTCCAGAAAGAGCCATAAGAATAATAACCAAAAATACTAGTCGAGCTCATTGTAAAGATCTATTCAAAACTCTGGGGATTTTAACTGCTCCATGTGAATACATTTACCAGTCAGTTGTAAACATCACAACTGCACAAACAGCTCTGTCCATGACCATGCAACAAGAGATAGACTCAATTGACCAAGAAAACATAAACGTAAAACTCAAAACAGCATTTCCTACCAAGGAATAAAACTGTACAATAAATTACCAAAAGAGATTAAAGAAATTGTAAAAATACACTTATTTAAAAAGGCAGCTAAAAAGTACCTGTTATCCAATACATTTTATACATTGAAGGATTACTTAGATAAAACAGAGTAGGGGTTAGATAAAAAAATGTTATGCAAATAAATAATAATAATAATAATTATAAAACATCCAACATTCCACATAACACATTCACTTTATGATTTTTCCTTCTTTTATGCTTTCTAGAAATACTTACCTCCAAGCTATGCCCAGCACAATACTAACACCTCTTTCTCTTTCTCAGCTCGACATTTCACTTATTATGGAGGGATGCTGACTCAGTTTTTCAAGGTAGCAAATGGGCAGTCGCGGTACCGGAAATGGCACAGAGATCACCAGTGTGTGTGTGTTTGTGTGTGTGTGTGTATGTGTGTGTGTGTGTGTGTAGTGAGTGAAGTGTTATGAAACAATGTGTGTATAGTGTGTGCAGTGACTCATAGTGAGATATGAATGAACGCTGCAGCATTAAATTATTTGATAAGGTATTTGTAAAAAAAGTGTTGTTACCAGGTGCAAATCTAATGATTGTCTCTAACTAGAAGTCTATAAATATATGTGTACACGAATTAGCTTATTTGAAATTGGTCTAAACTTGTAAATACTTTGACATGTCCTGTATCCTTGTAAAAAGAGATCTACGGATGAATAAAGCTATTACTACTACTACTACTACGACGCGGCATGGACTCGACTGATGTCTGAAGTAGTGAAGGAGGAAACTGACACCATGAATCATGCAGGGCTGTCCATAAATCCGTAAGAGTAGGACGGGCTGAAGATCTCTTCTGAACAGCACATTGCAAGGCATCCAAGATATACTCAATAATGTTCATGTCCGGGGAGTTTGGTGGCCAGAAGAAGTGTTTATGCTCAGAAGAGTGTTCCTGGAGCTACCGAGTAGCCATTCTGCACGTGAAGGTTGTCGCATTGTCCTGCTGGAGTTGTCCAAGGCCGTCGGAATGCACAATGGACACGAATGGATGCAGGTGATCAGACAGGATGCTTACGTATGTGTCGCCTGTCAGAGTCGTATCTAGACGTATCAAGGGTCCCATGTCACTCCAACAACACGCCTCACATCACTACAGAGCCTCCACCAGCTTGAACAATCCCCTGCTGACATACGGAGTCCATGGATTGATGAGGTTGTCTTCATACCCGTACACGTCCATCCGTTCGATACAATTTGAAACGAGACTCGTCCGACCGGAAAACTTGTTTCCAGTAGTCAACAGTCCAATGTTGGTGTTGACAGGTCCAGGCGAGGCGTAAAGCTTTGTGTCGTTCAATCATCAAGGGTACACGAGTGGGCCTTCGGCTCCGAAAGCCCGCATCCATGATGTTTACAGAATGATTTGCACGCTGATACTTGTTGATGGCTCAGCACCGAAAACTGCAGCAATTTGTGGAAGGATTGCACTTCCGTCACGTGAACGATTCTGTTCAGTCGTCGTTGGTCCAGTTCTTGCAGGATCTTTCTCCGGCCGCAGCGATGTCGAGGATTTGATGATTTAACGGATTCCTAATATTCACGGTACACTTGGTGAAATGGTCGTACGAGAAAATCCCCACTTCATGGCTACCTCAGAGATGCTGTGACCCATCGCTCGTGCGCCGACTATAACATCCCGTTCAACTCACTTAAATCTTGATAACCTGCCATTATAGCAGAAATAACCGATCTAACAACTGCGCCACACACTTGTTATCTGATACAGTTTAGGCGTTGTCGACCTAGTGCCATATTCTGTCTGTTTACATATCCCTCTATTTGAATACGCATGCCTATACCAGTTTCTTTGTCGCTTGAGTGTAATTAACAAGCCTCACCCGATCTCTGAGACGCGGAAGCTTGTTTACTTTCTTACTTCCAGAGTATTATCTCATATTCACCGAGAACATTCTTAGCCTAGACTATTTGAGACTAATACGAGGCTTCTATTCGTATATGTCGCGTAGGCCGTTATCCAGATGTCTCGGAATTCTGACCCTACCGTCCCTGAACGTTTACGAGTATTCCTTGACGGGATTTATTGTTGGTATGATTAGCTCATTCAGAAGAAACAGTAACGTTCTTTCAGTGCACACTGGACGGGAAAATGATATGTTTTTGGGTAACACTTCTTTAAGTATTGTATACACAGAGGTGCACTATGCAGCAGCAAACAGTAGAATTGAAAAAAAAGAAAAAAAAAGGCGTAAACCCCAAGCATTCATATCCAAGTTCAAAAGATTTCTTGTGCACGGGAGTTCGTAGCAAAAACTGAAAACTAATCTCTGTAGTGTGTTATTTATTCGTATACTCTCTCACATTTTACGGTTCAGTACCACAGTCTGTAAAAACGGAACCGTTGTGTGACTGCTTTGATGTCCATCTCTTTGTCTATCTGTCTGTCCGACTGATCAGCGCTCTTTTCCTCAGGAACGAGTTGACGTAACAGGTTCAAATTTATGTCACATGTTGAGGTACATTACACCTTGGCAGTGTAAAACTTTTAAACTTCTAAGTCAATGAAATCAGTAGATACCGCCATCTATGTCACATATTTTCTCGAAAACTCACTCACTACAACCTATCTGGTACAACCTATCGGGTACTTCACGTTGACCTAGAATTATGAAATTTAGTAATATGCAAGGTTTCACGGTACAAGTAAAAGAAAAAAATCTGAAAATTGTTAGTTTATAATTATATAACATGAAAAAGACATTATTTTTCATTTTTTATCCGTCTCTGTCTATCTATGTGTCTGTTAAGACGCTTTTTCTCTGGCACAGCTTGGGGTATCAAGTTTATGTCGCACACTAAGGCCTACGGTTCCTTAGCGACATAAATTTTAAGCTTCTAAGTCAATTCAGTCGGAAGATTAATCCGTTTATGTCACACATTTTGATGATCGAGAACTCACTCATCAGATCCTATGAGGTACTTCCCTAGAATCATGAAATTAGGCAAGAAACAGGGTTTCATAGTGCAGCTAAAGGATAAAATCTGGAGCTGTTAATTTATAATTATAACACAGAAAGATATTATTTTTTCATTTGTTATTTGACTTCAAACTTGAAATTAAAACATTATCGACATTAGAATCCCTGGGATAGATATCTTGCCAGTCTCAGTATCATCGATTACCGGGTATAAACTGTTTATATTCGTAATTAAATTTGTTCTGAACCCTCAGTGCGGGAGTCTTATTCGCAAATGGCCAATTTTTTCGTGTTTTATTGGGTGTTTAATTTTCTTGTATATAAACCCTTTAATCAACATTCCGTAAACTATGTAATGACTCTTTCCTTGGCCAAATAGTTATTGGATTGAATGGTTCCAAGGAACCTGGTAAATAAATAAATAAAATAAATTCCTATTTATACAATCATTTATTACGTCCAACATCGCTTCAAAATTATGATGTGCACATTACCGGTTTCAGCATTTGATTGCTGTCTTCAGGTGTTTTAATTCACTAACGACTTAGTTACGAAATATAACAATTGCAGTTAAGCATGTCTATAGGACGATATAATATGTAGTTCATTGATATACTCGTATTTTATAAGATTTCATAACGCTGAGAATGCTTAACTAAATAGTAATATATCTTGACGAAGGTAGCGAATTAATCACCTCTGAAGATGGCAATCAACTCCTGAAACTGGTAATGTGAACATTGTAATTTTTAAATGCTGTGGAATGTAATAAATTATTATATATACGTTTAAAAGGTCGCATACATCCGTTTCGCAAGATGTCAATTTTTAAAAAAAATCGGTTTCATGGCTTTAGTTGTACCTGTTCAGACCAAGGTGAACAACAAATTAATTTCTGTAAAAATCACGAGCAGCCATCCACCTTGACACTAATCAGAGTAAATCGTAATTATAGTGGAGAGTGCGAATGTAAAATTGGAGTCAGTGTTGACATGTTCTGAAGAAAAAGGCAGGAAAGTTTCAGTCTGATGCCCCGTTAACAGTGCGGTCATTAGAGACTTAGCACAAGCACGGATAGCGAAAGGATGGAGAACGAAAACAACCATTCCCTTTTGAAAGGAACCGTCTGAGCATCCAAACTCTGTCCGAACTAGCATTGAAAATCCACAATACTGAAGAACAGCCGTGTTATCCTCGGTCCATTTGCGTCACTGTATGTGGATATGGAGGGGCATGTGGTCAGCACATTGCTCTCCAGGCCGTTGACAGTTTTCGTGACCGGAGCCGCTACTTCTCAATGAAGTAGTTCCTCAACTGGCCTCACACGGACTGAGTGCACCCCGCTTGCAAATGGCTCTCGGCAGATATGGATAATCACCTATCCAAGTGCTGGCCAAGCCCGACAGCTCTTAATTTCGGTGATCTGATGGGAACCAGTGTCACCACTGCGCCAAGGCCGTTGTTCCTCCCGGCGTTTACCTGGAGCGGTTTATGGAAATCACGTAGGAACTAAATCGGGATGACCGAACTGTGATTTGAACCGTTGTCCTCCCGTATGCGAGTCCAGTGCAGTATCCACTGCGCTACCTTGCGCGGTACACAAACTTTTCTAAGTCAGTTACTCACGTTCTTTGCTCGTTATGAATTATCAGCGAGGCAAAAATGTTTTGAACATTGTGGCTAATGTTCTACCTTCATTTACATCGAACAGGGATATGTAAGCCGTATAGTACCAGGCACACGGTACTACTTCTCTCCAAAGAAATAATCTTTGATTTATTTAACTTAATTTCCAGCTGATAACGTCCTTGAAATTCAGAACGACGGGCGGGGGGAGGGGGGGGGGGCAATGGGGAAGATGAATTATTACAGTAACTCTTTGCCTGAGGCCAATAAAAAAGCTCGTTGACGCACTGTAGCACAAAAAAGCACAAAAATTGTGTTGGCGCAATCTGCCTCACAAGCTGCTGAGTGCGGCATGACGTCTAAAGCTTATTTTACCTCGGAGCGAATGGAAGCGAAAGTGAGAAAACGAACATTGGGAGACAATTCGCCAGTGTTCACTCCCATTCGTTTCCACCGGAGGAAACACGTGAGAACTAGCAGAGCGTGCCAAGATTCTAATCTCCTTGATGCCCATTCTACTAACGCTGCGTTTTAATTTTTTAAAAATTGTTTTTGGAGTTTTATAATCTAATGAACCCTTGGTCTGGGGGGCCACCCCGACCCGCGACCTCGGCCGCGCCCCTACTCCGCCCCCACCCGCACCCCTTCAAAAGAACTATGTGTGAGAAGAGATTGAAGGTATAGCACAAGAGAGACTGTCGTGAGACATAAATGGTAATTATAGGGTGCACCGCTACGGGCACCACCGATAAAAAAATTAAAATAAAAACAAATATATAAAATAAAAATAAGAATAAAACAATATTACCCTTTGCTTTTTCTCTCTTTTTTTATACAACGAACGGAGGCGCTGTCGGTTTTGTTCGCGACCGGAGCCTGAAGTGGTGACAGAAATCCGTTCTAGTTAGCTTTCAGAGTGAAAGTGGCGGCGGCGTTAGAGATTGTTTTTGATTTAGGTTACATAGATTTTGGGGATAGTATGGATGTTAGGTTCCAGTGCTTGAAATGGAAGAGGTATAACGGAAATAAAATAAAGGGTAGCGTTTTTGATTAGTAATCAAAAGATCACGGGTCCCGTGTTAGAATCCAGCCACTGCTTAAATTTCGGAAGCATATCATCAGCAATGACGGGTGATGATTTCCGGCATATGAAGTCACTCTCGCAATGCCAAACGCCTTGTCGGAGTGGTTCAGGGCACTGTCTTGTTCTTTGGATGCGAAACTGCCCCAAAATGAAGGAAAAATCTGCAATGCACAAAGGAATGAGGATTCAGAAGGCAATGGAAACCGCTGCATTAAATATACGTAATGTGTATCCACAGGCCATGTGGCCTGTAATTGAAAAAGTGTCACGATGGTCTCTCCATTGACAAAAGATTCCGGATTACTCCCCCATTTGGACCTCCGGTAGGGGACTGCCAGGGTGTAAGTGACCATGAGAAAAAGATGGACTAACCAGTGAAGAGGTATCATTCTACGACTTGGAGCATAGAACGTCAGAATGCAAACCAACCCAGACAACGGTAGTTCAGACATTCAGGCCAACATTGCACGTAGAAGATGGAAATGTTGAAGGGGCAATTCAGTATGTAAAAGGAGATGAAAAATCTAATAAACATGGGGGACTGGAATGTAGATGTGGGGAAAGGAACAGAAGAAAAGGTTACGGAAGAATACGGGCTAGGCAGTAGTAATGAGGGAAGATAAAGAATAATTGAGTCCTGCAATAAATTTCATGTGGTAATACCAAATACTCTGTTCAAGAATCGTAAGATACGGAGGTATACTTCGAAAGGACAGGGGAGGGTTCCAGCAGGGTTTCATGTTCAGTCTGAGATTAAGGAATCGCATATAGGATTGTAAGGCGTACCCAGAAACATATATAGAGTCAGATGACAATTTAGTAGTGATGAAGAATAGACTGGAGTTTAAGGGTATCGCAGAAAGTATCAGTGTGGAAAGAAGTGGGTTACTGAAGTACGGGCGAATACTGAAACTCATTGGAAGTCTGCTAAGGAAGTGGATACTGTGATAAGGAATATCACAGCAAACAGTTCAGCTGAAGAGGAGTGGACGTCTCTAAAAACTGAAATCACAGAAGTTGGACACTCAGACATGGGAACAAGAAAGGTAACTCCGAAGAAAACTTGGGTAATACAGAAATACAAATCACTTAGGTATGAAATAAATAGGAAGCGCAGGGCAACCATGGTGAAATCCTGCAGGAAAATGTGAAGAAATCTAAAAATAAAACGTCTTGGGAAGGACTAACTCAGCATACAGGAAAGGCAAAACAACCTTCGACGAAGCTGAAAGAATGTGTGGTGATATTAACAGTGGCATGGGAATTCCACTAATTCCATTTTTACACGCAGGGGAAAGAGCAGGTAGGTGGCAAGAGTACATTTAAAACCTCCGATTGACAAAAGAAGAAACTAGAGTCGATAAGGAGTACTTAGGGGATTCATATTAGAGAAAATATTTAAAGGAGCCTTGGAAGAATCAAGATATAATAAAGCAAAAAGGGTAGATAACATTCCACCGGCATTTCTGAAATCATCCACACAATTTCTAAGGTACCTACGGCAGACAGGTGCGAAAACTATCGCGTAATCAGCTTAACAGCTCATCCATCCAAGCTGCTGACAAGAATAACATACAGGTGAATGGAAAAACAATTAAGGATTTGGCACATGACGATTTGCTCGGCTTCAGGAAAGGTAAAGGCACCAGAGAGGCAGTCCTGCCATTGTGATTGATAATGGAAGCAAGACGCAAGAAAAATCAAGAGAGGCTCATAGGTTTTGTCGACCCAGAAAAAGCGTTCGACAATGTGAAATAGAGCGACAAATATGACATTTCGAGTAAAGTAGGAGTAATCTACAGGGAAAGACAGATGATATACAGTACGTACACGAGCCAAGAAGGAGTAGTTAGATTGGAAGACCAAGAACGAAGTGCTTGGATTAAAATAGATGTAAGACAGGGATGCAGTTTTTCGCCCCTACTGTTCAATATTTTTACATCGAAGAAGCAATGACGGAAATAAAACATAGGATCAAGAGTAGGATTAAAATTTGGGGTAAAAATATATGATAAAATTCGATGATGACGATGCTATCCGCAGTGAAAATGAAGAAGAATTAGAGGATCTGTTGGATGGAATGAACAGTCTATTGAAACACAATATTGGTTGAGAGTAAACTATAAACAGACAAAAGTAATGAGAAGTAGCAAATATGAGAATAGCGAGAAACTCAACGTCACGTAGTAGATGTAGTTAAGGAATTTTGCAACCTTGGATCAAAATAACCCATGACGGACGTAAAAGACAGCCTAGCAAAGGCAAAGAGGGCATTTGTGACCAACAGAATTCTTCTGGTATCAAATGTAGGTCTTAATATGAGGAACAAATTTCTGAGAACGTACGTTTTGAGAAGCGCCTTATATGGCAGTAAATCATGGACAGTGGGAAAACCAGAACAGAAAAAAATCGAAGCGTCTAGGATTTGGTGCTTCCGAAGAATGTGGAAAATATGAAGGAAGGAATGAGAAGGTTCTCCTAAGAATTAGCGAAAAGAAAAAAAATCATTGCTACTATGTAAAACTTTGACATTAAGACAGGTTTATTTTGCATGACGAGCAAGCTATTTTTGACGAAGCAAGCAAAATGGAGTTGGAAAAAGAAAAATTACGAGTCTGGATTTGTACGTAAGCGTGAGACACGTGGAGATAGAACTTAACAGTGTACTGCCTCTAAGCTTTTCACAGGCTTCTCATTACAACTGAGGAGGGAATTTAAAAGTAAAACACTAATTATTATCGATGGTCAACATAACCTGAAGAAAGGCTAATTTTAGTACGATGCTTATCGGAAACTGTAAGCACTTCGATAGCTGCTGTATCACAGGTAGTTCCTTTGACATATTATTTTATTAAAGCTCCTGTAAGGAAAATAATAAAATATGACTAATGAAACGTGAATATATACATGCACTCTATCACACAGCCTACTTGATGAAATCTGCTAGTACAGTTTGTTTGAATGGAGATACGGTAATTACGGAATACGATTTTATTTTTTATTTAGTACAACAAACAGAACTAAAATAATAATGGAGTTTGTTTGAATGGAGATACGGTAATTACGGAATACGATTTTATTTTTTTAGTTAGTACAACAAACAGAACTAAAATAATAATGAGACATCATCCATGTAATTACAGCTACCATGAATGTATTAATGAGACTGACCGGATGTTTTGCATATATTTAATTTTAATCGGCGTAACAGATACATATTCGCTCTTGCTTTATTTCCAGTTTGTTGTACTGTTAACGTTCAGTAAATAGAAATACGAAACTGGCGGTTATTCACTCCGTTCCCCCTGATAGAAGCATCTAATGAGGCTATGGCTTTCTCACATCTTCAGCTGGGCCCTTGAGTATTTCGGCAATTTTCTTCCAATCGCATTTATTCTGAGGTCATGGGATAGCGAATGCACATATACTGATGGCGGTAGCATCGTGTACACAAGGTTTAAAAGGGCAGTGCATTGGTGGAACTGTCATTTGTACTCAGGTGATTCGTGTGAAAGGATTTCTGACGTGATTATGGTCATTAGACAAGAATTAAGCAAGGAGTGGTAGTTGGAGCTAGACACGTGGAACATTCGCTTTCGGAAATCGTTAGAGAATTCAATATTCAGAGATCCACAGAGCCAAGAGAGTGCCGAGAATACCAAATTTCAGGCATACCATCTCACCATGGACAATGAAATGGCTGATGGCTTTCGCCTAACGACTATGCGTTTGCACAGAGTTGTCAGTGCTAACAGACAATCAACACTATGTGAAATTACCGCAGAAATGAATGTGGGACCTACGACGAACATATCCATTAGGACAGTGCGGTGAATTTTGACGTTAATGGGCTACAGCAGCAGACGACCGATGCAAGTGCCTTTGCTAAGAGCACGACATCACCTGCAGCACCTCTCCTGGGCTCGTGACCATAACATTTGGACGTAAGCTGACTGGTAAACCGTGGCCTTATCATATGTATCCAGATTTCACTTGGTAAGAGCTGATCGTAGGGTTCGTACATGGCGCAGACTCCGTAAAGCCATGGACTCATGTTATCAACAAGGCACTGTGAAAGCTGGTGATGGCTCCATAATGCCGTAGGCCATGTTTATATGGAATGGACTGGTCCCCTAGTCCATATGAACCGAACGTCGACTGGAAATAGTTATGTTCCGCTACTTGGAAACCATTTGGTTGGCTCTGAGCACTATGGGACTTAACATCTAAGGTCATCAGTCCCCTAGAACTTAGAACTACTTAAACCTAACTAACCTAAGGACATCACACACATCCATGCCCGAGGCAGGATTCGAACCTGCGACCGTAGCATGGAAACCATTTGCGGCCGCTCATGGACTTCAGGTTCTCAAACAACGATGTCATGTCGCAGTGCCACAATTACTCACGAATTGTTTGAAAAACGTTTTGGACAATTCGAGCGAATGATTTGGCCACTCAGGTCACCCAACACAAAATTTCACATTGTCTTCAGAGCACTCTATAGGTCATGTAACTCATGCCAAAAACAAAAGTAGTCAGGACGTTAACGACATACGAATACTCACCATACTGCTAGCGCCGAAGCGGATTTGGCCCGAACTTCATTTGACTGTCCACTAAAAGACGACAACCAGCAAAACACGAACAAGCACAAGCGAATGCGAACCGAATATGACCGTATGCTCTTCGCCCCCACTGGCACACTGATTTACGCCTGAGAGAATTCTCAAGCGGTAATGAATGTCTTCTGTCGGCGGTCACATAGAGCAGCAGGTTCCCTTATAGGATGTCATCTCGTGCAGGTGCGTATGCGCTAAGACAGACTGTGGCCGTTAGGGTTGCACACCGGGTTACAGGTGCGTTGCACTCACTAATTCGCAGGGCGGCGAACTGTAGGTTTACGAGGCAGTGTTTGCCGGACACGCAGTTAACTGAAAGTTAGGGCTCCCGGCGCAGCTAAGGATCGGACTCGTTAACTGCTCCCCCGGGAAATTGTTAGTGTCGCCCTGATCCCGCCCTCGGGGCACGCCTTCGAAGCGAGTTGGCCAGGCGCCCGCCGGCGCGAGGAAGCAAGGCGGTATATGAACTCCAGGCCGCGAGGAGCAGGTCACAGCGACACAGACACTATGCTCACACTGAACAATATGCCTGTCAGCTGGTCTTAACTGTGGAGAAACAGTTTTGCCATCTGATTTTCTCTGGTGGCGTCCGCAGTCGAAGAAAAACTTTTAACACACGCTGTGATATAATGATCCTGAAAGTGCAGAATAAATTTCTTTATTTCGGTATATGATCACAAAATATTAAATCGTTAGGCTACCGGTTTCGGTCAGCAATGACCATCGTCAGATCCGTTTTAAAAACAGAACTGCAGATGGTCATTGCTGACCGAAACCGGTAGTCTAAAGACCGTTTACGTAAACGGAAATAAAGAAATTTATTCTAAAAACTTGTTAATACACATTTTTTATCTTCGACTATTAAAATTATTAATTTATGATATCCACTGGTGCCGTTATTTGAGATTTTAGGTATTTACAGCTGGAACACGATGAAAATTCTGGTCCTTAGCACCCGCCAAACTTTAAAAGTTTCAGACGTGTTTATAGTGGAAGAAGGGAGCTAGAGCATTATGTCAAGTTAATGATAGACTGCGGCATTAATGTCACACTTGAGGTCCTCACTTTATTTAAAGCAAGGCTATGTTCATTACTGTAGCCGTTTTGGTAGTATGGTATAGGCAGATTTAAGCAGGTTTGCCCATTCCGCATTGATAGGTGGCCAGTACACTTGTACCCAAATCATGTGAAAGCTTCAGTTGCTGCGAGGACGTGTCTATGTGCTAAGGCAGACAGCAATATATTACAGAAACACAGTAATACAAATTTACTATCCCCGCCAGCGAACTCAGATATTGAACGTAGGTGAGCTGGCACGGGTGTCACAGCAGAGTTGTGCGAACAGCCGCCACAGACAGCATGTGCGCGGCATCGTATGGACGGAACTGCTGACCCAGGTGTTACTTGCCAGAGACGATAGACCAGGTCAGTTTAGTTCTTATGCTGCGATCGACTAACACGGACCTGGCTGTAGCATTATGCCGCGGCGTGATTTCACCGTGCTAGTTGCTCGGTTATTCACGCTGGCCGAGTTTTCTGTATACGCCATGTTTCAGACTCTCTGATTATCTGTAGACTGATCCGGAGCTAGAGTTTTCTGAAGTGGCATTTGTACCGAAGAAACAGTTTGGCGGCGTTCTCTCATCTATTCAGATATAAAAGTGGTAATGGAGAGCATTTTTAAGAGTGTAACATTCTTGTTTTTTTTTATGGTTGTGTTAATTTGTGGTCACTATGCCCCCTGCATTTTCACGACACTGGCAAGAAACTTGCGCATGCATGGGAAAGTGGTCCTTTGCTGATTCTCGATTTTGTGCTGAAGATATTCAGTTTTGTGTCCTGTCGCTTTTAAATCGTCTAGGTGTCTCACTGTACGTTCGAGGGGCTGAATCAGGGATCTCTCCGACACTTTCTGCTTCTCCTCCTCTAATAAACAACAGTCAACGTCTATAATTAATGTAGGTACTATATAGTTTTTGCTAGTGCTAGTACGGATCACACGGTCAGACTGTAACATGATTTGTGTGCCATAACCTTTACATTTATTCAGAAACTTTAGGTTCCCCGTTCCCCTTACAGCGATGTCAGTGGGTGCTAAATCATTACATAACGCCATCAACTCTTCGCTCTTTGGCACTACGAACAATCACTCGTTGTTCCATTTCTGCGTCCAGACGCTTCTGTTTAGTACTACATATTTCACATTGCAATCTAGCGGTATATCTCGCACCGGCTGGAGCATGCTGGCTTCACACCTCTCATGGTCATAAATAGACATCAGTGCAAATTTGTGGTTACATATTTGATGTTTCGTGTTCGTACTTTTACAGAAGCTGCGCATACTGCCGTTTGTTTCATCAGTTATCAAAAACTCTTTTTTGAGGTGATATAATTAATAGACGCTTAGTCTTGTCAAATTCTGTAGGTAGTGGCTATACTCTGCGTAGAGTATACTCGTTAATGTAAACCAAAGGTACGTTTAATAATAACTTAAAGTACTGCCGGCTAGAAATGCATCTAAATCTATTATGGATAACAACTGATAGCTTGGTCCTCGGTGAGTTGAACTGAAACCTATCTCTTAGTTCTTTGTAATTAATTGCAAATGATGATGATGTTTGGTTTGTGAGGCGCTCAGCTGCGCGCTCATCAACGCCCGTACAAAGTCCCAATTTTTTCACAGTCCAACTTATTTTTTTTTCGTAGTCCAGTCTAGGCACTGTCACGAATGATTAGGATGATGATGAAATGATGAGGACGACACAAACAGCCAGTCCCCGGACAGAGAAAATGCCCAACCCGGCCGAGAATCGAACCCGGGACACGTGATCCAGAGGTAGCAACGCAAGCCACTAGACCACGATCTGCGTACTTAATTGCAAATAATTTACAACTTGCACTGGATTTATGAAGCGTGGTTCCAGCAGACCCTTTTGTGCTTTCACAATTGTTATAAAATCATATTGTTGCTATATTTCATTAACCATCGCTGTCAGTTGTACTAACTATTCCGTGATAGTTATCAATAGCATCGCGGCCTGTATTTTTTTATTTATGCTTTTCTCAAATTCTTCTATATGCGAGCTTAACTTCCTTATCCTGCTCGATATGGTTTTTTCATTCTTTGTCACTCATTTAATGTCTCACTGAAACCCATTAACGATGCCCTCACAACTGTTAACTGGTCTTTCGACAATCTCAAATGTTCTCTTCGTCTAGAACATCTATCTTGCTTTTCAAGAAGGAAGCGCCTTCCTCGACGAGTGTACCAAACAATGTCTTACTTGCTTCTCCGATAAAGTTCAAAATACCTCGTTTTGAACGGCCTCACTCGTGTCTTGTCAGCTTTCGTATCAACTCATTTGCTTCTTTTATCTTGCCTACGTGTCATTTCACGGGCTTTTGCGCTTTCTCGTACTCATCTGTGCTCAGTTTTATTCGTTTTAACCTTGTCATGCAATTCGCTATTGCCCTTGTCGCAACCTCTTGCGTATTTTCGTATTTGTCATGCTGTTGTTGTTGTTGTTGTAGTCTTCAGTCCTGAGACTGGTTTGATGCAGCTCTCCATGCTACTCTATCCTGTGCAAGCTTCTTCATCTCCCAGTACTTACTGCAACCTACATCCTTCTGAATCTGCTTAGTGTATTCATCTCTTGGTCTCCCTCTACGTGTTTTACCCTCCACGCTGCCCTCCAATGCTAAATTTGTGATCACTTGATGCCTCAGAACATGTCCTACCAACCGGTCCCTTCTTCTTGTCAAGTTGTGCCACAAACTCCTCTTCTCCCCAATTCTATTCAATACCTCCTCATTAGTTCTGTGATCTACCCATCTAATATTCAGCATTCTTCTGTAGCACCACATTTCGAAAGCTTCTATTCTCTTCTTGTCTAAACTATTTATCGTCCATGTTTCACTTCCATACATGGCTACAGCACATACAAATACTTTCAGAAACGACTTCCTGACACTTAAACCTATACTCGATGTTAACAAATTTCTCTTCTTCAGAAACGCTTTCTTTGCCATTGTCATCTACATTTTATGTCCTC
Source organism: Schistocerca piceifrons (assembly GCF_021461385.2). Lineage (NCBI taxonomy): Eukaryota > Metazoa > Arthropoda > Insecta > Orthoptera > Acrididae > Schistocerca > Schistocerca piceifrons. The sequence goes on from NC_060138.1 coordinate 431,360,583, forward strand.
TCTACTTCGACCATCGTCAGTTATTTTGCTCCCCAAATAGCAAAACTCCTAATCTAATTCCCTCAGCATCACCCGACTTAATTCGACTACATTCCATTATCCTCGTTTGGCTTTTGTTGATGTTAATCTTATATCCTCCTTTCAAAACATTGTCCATTCCGTTCAACTGCTCTTCCAAGTCAAGCTATTCTCTTAAATTAAAGTGACTTACTATACGCTCTGCAGACTGACGGTTCTTTTGTAACCGTAATAAATTCCTGGGGTAGACTGGAAACGCTGCAGTTGTACGTCTTGCGGTGGTGTCTTTTTATTTCCGCTAAACAGAACACCATAGCACTTCCGATCACTATTAGTCTCAGCAGTCTTTGCACTCCAGCAATCTGTAATCAAAGGATTTCCTTTAGTCTGTTTGCGTGGACCTTCACACGATTTTGCTCTTTCATTCTAATTACTACCTGGGGTCCCTTTACATCCACAACAGTGAATGGTCCTCTGCAATGGCTATCGAATGTCCTAGATGGCCTCCCCTCACATTTCCGTCGAGTAGTAGCACCCAATCATGTTTTCGGAAACTCTTTGGATTCTGTGTTTTATTATAATGTACTTTAATTCGTTCCTTGTGGTATTGCGTAGTGGCCCTGGCATCCTGGTGCAGTACCTGCATCCATTGAAGTATCTCTGTCGCGTAATCATCGTAGTTATAGATCACACTGTCAGGTTTTCTCTGCAATAACACTGGAAGGTTACGTTTCCCGCCAAAAAATAACTCGAATAGCGTATAATCGGTTGTACTATGCGACGTGGTATTGGACACGAAAGAGGCACACGGCACCCAACTATCCTAATCAGTCTGATTCTAAGTAATGTAGTGCCGCAGCATTTTGGTTAAGGTCCGAAGCGTGCGCTCGAGTGCCCCGTTTGTCTGTGGCTGATAACTAGTTGTATGTATTTTATTGATTTTTAGTAGTTTACACATAGACTTCATTGTATCACTGACGAAATGACTACCCGTGTCCCTTAACAATGTTGTCGGAATTATGACTTTCTGAATAACGTTTCCTACTAGCTTCCTTCCTACCGTATCCGTATCTTGTCGCGCTTTCGGTTCAGCCAGAACAAACTTAGTCAATGAATCCTTAAATGTAAAAATATACCGGTTTCACGAATTTCATCGTGGTAGGGGGCCTTTGGTATCAATATCACATCGTTAAAATATAAATTCAGGCCTGCGTGATTTTGTTCTTTTGAGAGCTGTCACATGTGCGAATAAACCTCTCAATATCGGACTTCATTCTGGGCCAACTAAAATATTGTTTCACGTGTTAACATGTTCTTCTCATTCTCTGCTGCCTGCCTATCGGCGACGCACAGATTTCCATTCATATAGCTACCTTCTCTTCATGGCTCAACGCTGCATTGGGGCTCTCTGACGGTATCTCTACCTTCCCTTGTTGCTGTTCTGCAGCGTCTGTATTGTCCAATAACCATGTGTGCCCCCAAGGCCGTGGCTTCTGCGCTGTTGGCTACACTTTCTACCATGCTGTGTGATGGCTCTTTTGCTACCTCACGTACGTCTCTAAGGCGGGACCGTGCATCTGCAACTTGGGTATGTTTCCCTTCCTTGTATATGATTTGGTAATCAAATTCCTCCAATTTTAAATGTAATTTCACTAAGCTTGAGGACAGATCTGATATACTTCCTTGCCACACAAGTGCCTTTTGATTGGTCGGTATTTTGAATTTTCTGCCAAATAAATATGTACGAAGTATTTCACTACCCATACGATCGTGAGCAATTCTTGCTCCACAGGTATAATTCTGCTCGGCCTTATCAAGCAGCCACGGTTTAAAAGCTATGGGTAAGTCTTTTCCCATTGTCCCCCGACTGAGATACACTGCGGGCACTGCTCGTTACACCGGCATTAGTCGTTACTACAAACTCCTTGTCGAAATCCGTGTACTGCAATATCGGTGAACAGATCAACTTTCCCATTAGTTCTTGGCATGCCTCCTCCTGGTGCAATTCCTAGTCATAAGGGACTCCCTTTTTCAGTAAGTCATGCAATCTTTACTAAGATTGCTTAGGAAGTGACGGTACTATCCGACGAGGTTGAGGAAAGACTTCAGTTTTGTCATCGTTTTAGGTTGAATGAACATTTTGGTAGCTTTCACTTTGGCGGGGTCGGGCTACATCCCTGAAGCCTTTAAGACATGTACTGAAACTGTAGAATTCACACGCGTCCGCTTCTAATTTTAAATTGCCTTGTCTCAATAACTCAAATATCTGTTCTAGCCGATCGTTGTGCTCCTCTAATGATGCGCCTATAGCAACCATGTCGTTTAGGTATATAAAGACTGTCAGTTCTTTTATACGCCTTGAATTATGTATTCATCAGCCATCGAAAAGTTGAAGGCACGGCTTTTAGTTCCATGCCTATCTTGTTTTACTCGTAATGTCCTGTGGTTGTACTAAAAGCGGTCTTCTCTCGGTCTTTCTCGTCAATCAATTCTTGATAGTAGCCCTTTGCTAACTCTATCGTTGATAAATATTTCGCTTTACCCATACTGTCCAGGATTTTATCCATCCTTGAGATGGAATATATCATATTGAGGGAAATATCACTAAGCTTTCGGTAGCTGGCTACGACGTCCGCTTCTGTCGACAGCTGGTATGTAATTTTTTCGGTATCTTGATCAGAGGAAAATTCCAGGTCCCGTGATGGATGAAATTATCTCATCGGCTAACATTCCCTCGACTTCAGCCTACAGAGGCTGTTGCTGTGCTTGTGGTATTGGGTATGGTGTTCGATTTATAATCGCACCATCTGCCTCCGCTGTCAGGGGTATATTATATTTTACCAATGTTTTATGTGTTAATACGTCCCTAGTAAATGAAATACATCGTTATACGTAGCGCATGTTCCTTCGAGAGCCTGTTTTTTCATTATTTAAGAGTTGTATTTTCGTATTTTCTTTCAACAGATTGGTTATTGACTTCGCCATGACCTCATGATCTTCTGTTTGCTAGCTTTTGAGCGTTGAAATTCAAATAACCCGAAATTATTGTTAATAACCAAAAATTTCTTTAAGTAGTTATTCAAAGGCAGTTGGAAGTAAGCATCCGACAAGTTTATCTTGGAAAAATAACGACCCTCACCTAATCTGTCCATCAGTTCCTCTGGGCGGAGAAAAGGGTACGTTTCTATCAATGAGAGTTCACAGCCGACTTAAAATCAACAAGCAGTCGAAGATGTCTTGAACGCTTCCCGCGCCCGGGTTCCCGGGATCGATTCCCGGCGGGGTCAGGGATTTTCTCTGCCTCGTAATAACTGGGTATTGTGTACTGTCCTTAGGTTAGTTAGGTTTAAGTAGTTCTAAGTTCTAGGGGACTGATGACCATAGATGTTAAGTCCCATAGTGCTCAGAGCCATTTGAACCATTTTTTTTTTTTGTCTTGAAGGTTTGCAAAGGATGTCTAATGAGGAAGACCATTGACTTGCTTTGACTGACTTGTTGACCCCGTCAGCTTGCCATTGCCATAATTGTTCACCTTCCGGTTCTTTAATGGCAAAGGGCACTTGCCAGTTTGGTTATGCGTAGTCCTTGAGTGACACATGAACTAAAAATTGTTCTCACAACTGCGACTGCCCCTAAAAAGTTCACTAGATTTGTCCGACATGGCTTGAGGCTTGTCTGTAGGCACATCTGTTGAAATTTGCAACACTGATTGTGGACTGACGATCCTAAAATGTCAAAAGAATCTAAGCCAAAAATGTTCTGTGAAGATTTGCAGAAAGCACAGTGTATACAACTGTCTTCATTACACCTTGAAAAGTAGCTGGCATGCTGAAAGTTCCTAAAACTGAAATTTTCTGTCTGTTATAATTTGACAACACATACGTAGCTGGGCTCAGTATGGGTGAACCTAATCGTTCATATGTAAGTTTCTTCAGAAGTGTAACTGAAGCACCAGTGTGCAGTTGCATTTTAACATCTTTCTTAGCTATTGTCTAAGTAATAAATACGTCTCGACTGCGTTCCATATTTAAGAGAGAACTATCACTTCCTGCCTGTTTTTGTGAACTACTGCAGTGCGTGACAGGTGAAATGGGCAAATATTTAGTAGTGGGCCTGTGTTTGTGTCGTCGTGACTTGTCTGGCACGTGGAAATCACCTTACCGGTGCTTATTAAGTTTTGAGCTAGGTCGACGTTTCACAAAATTTATCACAACCAACGTGTCGCACTATTCCTTGGCTGGTTGTGCCGTGACCACATTAATGATCTGAACTGTTTCAGTGATATGTTGCTTGGGAATTTGATGTTTAGGCAGCTTTTTCCATGCACACTGACTGAACAATTTTGTGTTCCAAAAATAACAAATAGCGTCGAGACTTGGGTACTGAGCACTCTCATGGTGACTAAAGCACGTTTAGCAAGACTTTGCTATGTTTTTCTGTCTACCGGCTTCCTACAGGCGTGGATGGCTGTATTTGACTCTGTACGTGACGTCACACGCTGTGTCACATTGGCAGGGTTGGAACTGGACTGTTTTCGTTCTACAGTACTACTTACACTGGCTCTAAGCACTATGGGACTTAACATCTGAGGTCATCAGTCCCCTAGACTTAGAACTACTTAAATTTAACTAACCCAAGGACATCACTCGCATCCATGTTCAAGGCAGGATTCGAACCTGCGACCGTTGCAGCAGCGCGGTTCCGGACTGAAGCGCCTAGAACCGCTCGGCCACAGTGACCGGCTACATACACTGTCAAAAAAATGGTTCAAATGGCTCTGAGCACTATGGGACTTAACATCTGTGGTCATCAGTCCCCTAGAACTTAGAACTACTTAAACCTAACTAACCTAAGGACATCACACACATTCATGCCCGAGGCAGGATTCGAACCTGCAACCGTAACGGTCACGCGGTTCCAGACTGAAGCGCCTAGAACCGCACGGCCACACCGGCCGGCATACACTGTCACTATGCAGTTCTTTAGTATTTGACATTAGCATCTCACTCTTAACTGATAAGTGCTGAGCCTCAATTAACTGTTACACTGTTTCTAAAGAAGGATCAGGTTGTTTCAAGATAGCATCACGAATTCTGTCGTCACAAACACAGGGTGAGGCAGAAAGGATGGACGTTTTTAAAACAGTTAGTATTCAGGCTCAGGCGGTCGGAGTGGGGGTAGTGCTGTGGTAACGTGATCTGTAGCTCCTGCCATTTTGTTTAGTCAAGGTCATGGAGCCGTGGACTGTGCAACGTAGTGTGTTTTGCAACGATAGTTTTGTGTGCAATAGAGTGTCTATTGTTGCAGTGCAGCGTGAGTTTCGTCGCCATTTCAGTCTCGCTAGACATGATAGGGTTGCCACTCGTAGCACTATTTTACGTTGGGTAGAATCATTTCGAACACGAGGAACAGTTATGAACAAAAAACCACCAGGAGCTCCTCGCTCAGTTCGGACACAAGAAAATGTGAAAAGAGTTTGCCAAGCCATACTCCATAGTCCTGATCGATCTGCTAGAAGACACTCGGCTGATCTACGCCTCAGTAATCGCTCAGTAAGGTGCATTTTGCATACTAACCTAAAATTTCATCCCTACAAAATGGCCTCCTCGTTCCCCTGACCTATCCATGTGTGACTACTTTTTGTGGGGTTATCTCAAATCACGTGTGTATGTGCATAAACCACGTACACTTGAAGAATTGAAGGAAGCTGTTCGTGTGGAAATCGTCGAAACACACAGAGGCATGTTGCAGAGAGTTGAAGCCAACTTCCGAGAGCGCCTTGAGAACTGCATCGCTGAAAACGGCAGTCATGTGGGAGATGTTGTTTCCAAGCATTAATTTTGTTAAATGACAATATTATCTGAGTGTTATTCTGTAATTAAAATATTTTTTTAATCACTCCTAACGATATATTGTTAATGTGAAAATCGTTCATCCTTTATACCTCACCCTGTATTTTAAGTTACAGCGTGAGGCAGCATAACATCACTACATGGTTGTCCCCAACGACAAAAAAATGTGCAATGCCTAATTAAACATTATAATTCAATGAGCTTCTGTTTATGAGTCTGACATGCTGCCTGCTGAAGGTGGAAAAAACTTGAACCTTGCAGCAGCCACTAGTATTTGTTCATCAAAGTAAGTGGTCAACTTCCTAACTAAAGTCTCAGACTCTAACTGTTCTAGTTGTTTTGTCAGGAAACAATTTCACTATGAGCCTGTAAACTTCTGTGTCCACTACGGAAAGAAAAAAATGCTTTGCTCTTCGCCTTGCAACTGATATGCCTCCATATGATTCATCAATTGAGCTAAGTATTCCGACCGGTTGTTATACTTTTTGTTGAAACTGCGGAATGGTGGAATGGCTAATGAAGGCTGAGGCTGCGGTTGCGGCTGCTTTGCTGCTCGTAGATTATGCTGCTGTTGTTGTGCTAGCTGTGTCGAGGCTTGCAGAAACTGACGGATTTGTTCGCTCTGTAACTGAATAACACGCATTAGAGAACTGTCTTGTGAAGCAGAAGCCATGGGTGTAAGGAATACGGATCAGCCACCGTAGACAAAATAACACACTCGTCCCAGCAGTGGCGTCCGTCCTGAGTCAAAAGTCCACACACTATTTTACTAAACATACAAAAAGAAGTAGCAAGAAATAAATAACAAGTATCAAGGGTGAGTGGGTGGACAAAAATAAAAATTAATCCTGTGACTTACTCAGATCCTTTCCCTCCTCTGCGCCAGCTGTTGTACCTTAATTGTCATACAACCACAGGAGGAGGTTTTACTCGTCGCCATCCTCCATGATTTATAATGCGCTGAGAGAAACACTAACGTATGAGCGCGAACGAGGGGAACACTGAATCACTAGTAATGATCAGTGACACACATTTATTGACGAAGACTCTGTACAAATCGGCTCAGACAGCAGATCCTGAAGTTCAACTATTATCCCAAAAGCTAAGGCTGGATAATAAACAGTTCTTGTCCCACTAGAATGTTCACTGAAGACAGGCTGCTGTGGACTCACTAAAAGCAGACGGTGAGGCGCGAAGTACACAAGCAGAAGGCAGTCTCCCCGGTAGTCGAGATGACTTGGAACTGCCCGCTCTGCTGTGGCGTTGGCGCATATAACTTCTCTGGCGGCGCCACCGCTGCGACTTCTTGCGGCAATTGCTGGGCTATACGCCGTCTCTGGAGTGGTTTGTCGACCTATCGATGCCTGGTGGGGTGTGCTGTTCTTACGACACCACAGACTGTATACGTGCATATCGCTGTCCCACGACTTTTGGCACCTCAGTGTACGGGCGGAACCTCTGCCAAGGGTGTTGCTTGCCGGCCGCAATAGCCCAGATCAGTTCACTTCTTACGCTAACATCGACTAACAAGGACATTGCTTTCACATTGTGCCGTGCTCCGGATTGCGCTTGTTGGCTGTTCTGTCATTAACGCTTGTAGCCCTTTGTGTTTTTCTCCATGCCAATCCCCATGTGGTGTTTCAGACTCACCGTTTCCCAGTAGATTGAACTGCAAGTCGAATTTTCTGGGGTTGTGACATTAATGGCGACAAGACGGTTTCGCGGTGACATCAGGTCTCTGCTGATACAAAAGATAACTTTAAATATTTATTCTTAATGAAATAACTTAACAGAAAGCTACGTCTACAATGGTTGAAGTTTTATTCAAACTAATTTTCGTATTTACAATACCGTTCAGAAATTAAACAACTGAATAACGTTAACAAGTGAGGAACTTGTGGGAGAATGCGTTAGGCGGGTTAGCTCTGTGAAATAAGCGTGTAAACCACAGAAGTGCATTCAAGAAACGGTAGGATCTGTGAATGGTGCCCTTGGCAACCTATGTATAGAAAGTGACTCTTGTCACTGAAAAACGCTGATATTAGCCATGATAAGAAATGTGATCGCAACTGAGGTTAGAAATTGCAGAAAATGCCTCATGCAACTTTTGATGCCATACGAAGTGAGTACTGTTACTGTAGGACAGTGATATTAGCCATGATGGGGGCGGAGCTCGGAAATGAGGATACAAAAATGGTGTTAGAATGAATATTCAGTTATGGATCCTCTGGCTGTCGTGCGGCCTTAAATTTACATCTTCAACTCATTTAACACTGAAGGACGCCTGAAAATAACGGTGGCATCTGTTATTAAATTAAATGACGAGTGACAATTGTTTTGGATCAACAGCAGCAATTTCCGTCGCCACAGTTATTGTCGGTGTATAATTAAACAAGTTACGTTTCAGTACATCCAGTGTTTAGGAGACATACAGAGAATAAACATACATCATTGGATAGAGTATCTGTCCAAGTTTTTAACTCGATTTACACCTGTTCAGTATGAGCACCGTTTGCGACATGAAAAACGCTAACGTGTGCGTGAAGTTCACTGAAGTTGTTGCCGTACATGCCCAGAAAGGGCCAACGGACAGCAGACTGGTTTGCAAATCTGTTCACTGGCTTGCCTGTCTGTGTAAAAACAACAAGATCTGTGAATGTAAAGCAGTATTACTACTGTGAATATTTATGTCTGAATAAAAAAAATGTTATTCGCTACCATTGTTATTTCACACCATTACGGTCGCAGGTTGGAATCCTGCCTCGGGCATGGATGTGCGTGATGTACTTAGGTTAGTTAGGTTTTAGTTGTTCTAAGTTCTAGGGGACTGATGACCTCAAAAGTTAAGTCCCTTAGTGCTCAGAGCCATTTGAACCATTTGTTATTTCAGAAATCCAAACCCTCGCAAATGTGTATAAAGTTTGTGCAAAATGCACAAAGTATTAGTTTGAAGCATGAGGAACGTGACATTTAAAACAGAGAAAAGCAAAATACGTGAAAGAGTGACATAGGAATTTGCCTATCGTGCTGCCCATGTTGGGTTACAGGAGCAGATAGCATGTGACTGTGTCCACTTTCAAAGACATATAATAAACATATCTAAAATTACATTGTCGATGCTTGAGGAAAATCACAGGCGCAATATCTGGGCTAAACTACATGGAGCAGGATGAAATCAGTAAGAGAGGTACGCAAATATTATGAGTTAACCATTCATATATTTCTCATGCAACGTAAAAGTAATTTTACATTTTCAGAAGCAGACAGAGCAACACTACTTTCAACATCTTCTTCTTGAGCTGATGGAGAGCAGCATACCCATAGAATTCCAGGCGTTGAATAGCAGCAAACTTGAAGATTAGACGCATCCATGAGATCTTCTCCTTCCCCTTCATTTAGGTGATGGTATCTGTGTGGTGGAATAATGGAAGCGACGTGGCCATATCTTTATAGGGTATGCCAGGATCATCCCAGTGAATTCCTTGGTAGAAATTGCACTCTTCCAGGTTTCAGCACACTTAATGACCTTCAAACAACTCTGTGATGCAGTGTTTGCTGAGAATGTCTCTATTATTTCGGCATCTTCTGTGTATGATACGAATTCAACATCTTTAAATATCAACTGTGTAAGCTCATCGTGATAGAGACCCCGAGCGTCTGCAATAATGTTGACTCATTGAGATACCATTGTGGAATACTCTGGGTATGACACAGCACCTGTTTATACAGTTCATTGCACAACATCGGTGAGCGGCAGTAGTTAATCATGTGGTCATGTAGAATTAGAGCATATTCTGCAGTGTGTTATAGGAAATTTGCCGAAGATTCAAATTCAATTCGTACGTCTATAGGTCCAAATTTAACTATCTCGATCTGTGTTGAGCAGTCCGTTACGATAATCGGTGACAGCTCCTTGAGTTTCCATGGGCTGAGTAGACATCCTCCTGCTTCTTCTTCGGCACTTTCACAGTAAGAAGCACTGAACCTCGTATACACGTCAAATGCTAGTCTGTATACATTTTCATCCCACTGCAATTGTAAATTGTCAAATGGGTAGAATTTTGAATTCAAGTAGACTCAGGCATTAGTTAAATTAGAACTGTCGAATACAGTGGAATCATTTGCCACATTCCCTCTTCTATCACTCTGAAACGCAAGTATGATGGATCTAGGTGTCTCTAGCTGCGAAGAGGTTTTAATAGCCTTCATGTTTGTCTGCTTGCAGTTGTTAACACTGTGTGCTCGAAAGCCTCCCAAGGGCGAAATGTTAGTGAAGAAATGTACCGGGTTCAAATGGTTCAAATGGCTCTGAGCACTATGGGACTTAACATCTTAGGTCATCAGTCCCCTAGAACTTAGAACTACTTAAACCTAACTAACCTAAGGACACCACACACATCCATGCCCGAGGCAGGATTCGAACCTGCGACCGTAGCAGTCCCGCGGTTCCGGACTGCAGCTCCTAGAACCGCACGGCCACCGCGGCCGGCAAATGTACCGGCATTCAGAACTTTTAAAAAACTTCAAACGCTCCTTGTCTGATACACTGATGTGAGGCATTTTCCATACTATCTTTCTGATTGTGATCACATTCTCCTCTTGAGTTCCTTGAATGTATGAGTTATTACCGATCGCATTCTGCATCAGAATGAGTTCCTGTTTTGCATTCATAATAATCTGCTTCATGTCCTCAAAGTAGCTCATAAGCATTACTAGAGGTACGCATGTATTAAATCGTTTGTACTCTGCAGCTGTTCTATCCACCAGATCGTCTATGAACCATCATGGATTTTCTAAAACATTCACATCTGTTGGTGACGCAGAGATGTATGTTTTAAGGGTTGATGTTGTGCTTTCATTGCTTGTACGGTCAGTCTGAGGCCCACTGAGTTCATCTCTTGAAACGTGAATGCTAAAACATAACCTGTAATCTCGGATCCCACTGCAGCGCTGCCACCAGTTTTCTTGAATGAGCCCTCCAAAGATATGAAATTCTTGCATGGAAGGTTCAGCATGTCTTGGTGCTGGATGACAATTCTTATTAATTTTGGTTGAAGCTAAAGGTTTATGTGAGAAGTATTCCTGGTCTTAAGTTTGCTCATCATACTCTACTGAACTGGTTATATTGAGCGAGGACATTATTGCGAGGTTTCAAGCCAACTAATTTAAGGAATTCGTAGTTCACACGTGTTATCACTTTGAGGTTCGGCAACGAAGTGGTGTGCGGTGAACTGTATGCACTGGTTTTATACCATACGTCCATTCTGCTTTTGATATAATCGTACGATGATTTCTTCACCGCGAAAGTAAACGAGCTGATTATTCTGGTCCACATTACGTAGCTCCAGATAGTCCACTGTCTGAACTGTCGCTGGAAGGTATATTATACTGGTAGGAGCTCAACAATCTTATACCCTTTTGAAACCGAGGGGAAGATCAGTAAATAGTATGAATCAGGCAGGCGTTCAGATAGGAGTTCGTTGCAAGTTACACTCGACTCGGATCGTGCTGGCAGGCAGTATGTTCACAGTCTGATCTGACTTGTTAAATTTACTAGGATCCTTCTTCAAAACCTACCCTTTTGTGAAACCCAGTAGGCGCCCTATTGAACCTTTCTGATTAAAGTCAATCGTTGCATTTACAATCCTTATTTCAGATTTAAGTGTATTGATGTTGGCACGTAGCTCAGTAGCTTTTTCAGACTGTTTTAAGACTTCGTTTGAATCGTCGATATCGTATACACCGTGTTATATTTCCACAATGTCTCTTTCACCATTAATGTCCAGATGCAGTTTGTTGTTAGTTCCCGTGATATTTGGGATGCTATTCTACGTTTCCAATCCAATCAATGCAACACTCCATTCACGAACGCTCATATCAATTGGCGGGAAGTATTTTGCGCGTAATACGGATGAAACTGAATCTGAAGTTCAAAGCTCTTCCTTATATATTCTTCTCCTTTGTAAACTTCTAGAGAAACTTGATGCATAGATGCCCGGAGAGGTGTGTATTAAAGTCCTGAAGGCCTCGAAAATTGTACAACACGCGTCTTCTGCGAGTGAAGATTCGTTGTAATTCTTCTGGCTGTGCGATCCTCCAAACGAGTCGAAATAGTAGACGGTATTTGCATGTTTCACAACATACGACATCCAGTGGATGCCGGAACATCCAGCAACATCTAAACTTGCAATACCACATTCACAAGTTTTCCACATAGTCTTCAGTAATTTACCCCGCACAAACACACCACTGAATCTTGGAATGTTGAATTTTCTTCTATCAATCTTAAATAGATCAGTATTCGTGAGTGCCCGATCTGGTAGGACTGCAGACAGCCATTTTTTTATTTATTTATGAATAGATCAAGTCCTTTCCTGTACGGTTTCAAGTATATTCCTCTTCCGATGGCTGCAGCTTCCATCATACGATTATATCTTCTTTGCTTCTTCTAACTGTGCTTTGGAGTTTGAGCGTTCTTGACTGTTCGGGCAGTAGCTGCAGCACGACCATTGAGGGACCCCACCCCGAGAGATCGGACAGGGCTGGGACGAGGAATGGAAGAAAACCACCAAACGTCTTGGGTACTGATAGAACTCGAGGTGCTTTAACCGATCCTTTTCTTCTTCTTCTTCTTCTTCTTCTGCACGTACCTTTCTGCTTCAGAACGTTTTTAGCTTCATACCTCGCTGTCAGGATACAGTTCCTTAAACGCCTTTGCTTCCCATTCTTCTTCTTTAGTGCACAACGTGCAGCGTTCATAACTCGATTGAAATGCATCACCCCTAAACCCAACTTCATTTTTCCACGCATGATGTTATCAACTCCAAATGTTGCAATGTGTTGACCTACATCAATATACTTTCTTCTGCCTATAGCCTTAGCCTTATCAGCTGAAATACGGTCTGTAACGTGATGACTTGGGAGAACTTTATTTGCAGCGTATGTAATGCCGTTTTCTACACACGCTTCGTGGAGCAGATTAATCCCCTTATCAGCTCGTGCCAAGCGTTGCTGAAGCTTTGTTCCAGGTCCACAGTAGTCATACTCGGAATGTGTAATTACATTGGCAGTTTGTCTAGAATCTTCTACTGCGTCTTCAAGCACGCTGTTATGCTACAGCGGTGGTTGTGGACTGCGCATCCCATTATATAGCAAATAGCATCAGTCCTGTTTTCTGCTGCAGAAAAACCAAACCATTTGACTAGAACACTATTTCCTCGATATCTTATGACTCTCTCTACGAGAAACACTTCCAGTTATGAGCTTTTCTGTAACACTTTGGGGTAGAAGCAACCTGCAGTTTCTTCGCTTTTACTACCCTTCAAGATATAAGTTCTAGGATTCGTTCTTTGCCGCGCGGGGTTAGCCGAGCGGTCTGAGGCGCTACAGTCATGGACTGTGTGGCTGGTCCCGGCGGAGGTTCGAGTCTTCCCTCGGGCATGGGTGTGTGTGTTTGTCCTTAGGATAATTGAGGTTAAATAGTGTGTAAGCTTAGGGACTGATGACCTTAGCAGTTAAGTCCCATAAGATTTCACACACATTTTTTGATTCGTTCTTTGCACTTTTGAAACTGTAAATATCTCCGTTGACAAGTTTGGCAGGTATGATTTCTCAGATGCTGTCTTGTGTTTTGAGACAAATACCAAATCACCTACATTAAATTGCTGTTTTACGTGGATCCAGTATTAGTAAGATAGTACACACACCCATGAGTCCATTACCACGAACATCGATTGGTTTCATTTTTATTGTGCTATGTTTGATTCTATTATATTGCGCAGTTATTTCTGCGCGGATATCTGTCCATTTGTATGAAACGCGAAGTTTAAAATGTATCCACATGTGACCTTTTATTGTTCTGTTCAGACGTTCCACGATACTCGTTTCCACGTGGGTGAATTTTGAGAAGTGATGTACTCCGTACCGCTGCAGTATGGTCTTGAAATACCTATTGTATAACTCTCCACGATGATCGATTTGGAGGTAGTCTAGGCATCGATTCGTCCCTATCTGCAGCAACCGCTGAAAGGTGATACCCAAGCAAATGTAGAGTATTCATTATTCTCATGTAGATATTCCCTCATACCTACAAGATCAGTCTGCCATAAGTCACCCAAATCTTTAACCGTAGCATGGATACGTTTTGCTTGTTGGTTTGTGCAGAAGTCGAACTACTGTCTCTGTACTTGTTCGATTATATCTCTCTCTGTAAGCTCGGAGATTATTGAAACAACCTCATGCAGCAGCTGATGCCATGAGCAGACGTAGTCTATCTATTAACTCGGTGAGGTCGTCGTGATATATTTACTACGGGAATCGATTGTTCACTGCTTTATGCTCAATGTCAATACCATCACCGCTGCTGGTGTTGTTTTCTCCATCGAATACTGGTTTTGTAATGTTTTATATTTCTTGTTCCTCTGGCTTTTTGCGATCTTATGCACATCAGTTAGATGCAATATTCCGCGGTATGTTTCCCTACCTTTAACGGAATAATTTATCGGTTTATTCGTAGGCCTTAGGACAATAACGTTCATTAGTGCAGGTGTTCTCACAAACTGCCTACTACCAAGCTGCATTGTGCAATCAATTATATTTATAGACTGCGTGCCCAGCATGTAGTTTTTCCCTGCTGACGCCGGATGTCTGACCAGGGGCATGACGGTTAATGAATTCATCAATGGCAACACCATCATTATCGTATGGTTTTGATTTTGCTGAGAGTTACCTGAGAGATTCAGTAACCGGCTTAAAGGTCTCTCTTAGCGATTGTTGTCGATCCATAATCCCTAACTTTCGTAATCATAATTTCTGTCGAACGGCGTTCCGCACCTGAATGACTTTCAGCTTCTTCGACGTCTCGGTGTAAACTAATCAGACTTCTCTGTAGCGCGAGGCTTTATATACCTGCTCTTCTGCCACTTATTTCCCCACAACATTCTCAACCTTTTCAGTTAAGTCGGCTATTTTCTTACCAATTTCATTAAGTAACTCATTTAATGCGTTGATCATTCTCAGAAGAGTTTGATAATACGTCTCTAGCTCCCGGCACATACCTCCAACGTTATGCACAATAGTCTGAGTTTTCGCTTCCATGTACAAGCGAAGCTTCTGTCTATGTGCACCCATTCTCTAGGGCTGGGAGCCAGACATGGGCGTGACTTCGTTCCAGGAGCAGCGCATACCGATGCACTCACCTCTTTTACTACGATGTATATACAGAAACTCTTGGGAGTTTCACCTGTCCCAGCATCATTCAGTTTTCTTGATTTATCAATAACGAGAAACTCATACTGTGAATGATACCAGCAATCAACACATATCTTCACAAAATCGTTGAATGACATGTGAGTTTCTATACGTGCTTAGTGAATGTTTTTTAAATTCAGGTTGTCTTTGAATGCTGCAACGAAGTTTGCATTATCCCTAAGCAACTGTTTTGGAATTCTGGAATATGTCTGACTTAGATAAAATACGTCAGCACCCATATGACAACCGAAACAGAAATATTTTCGAATTTGGTGTTGTTTTTCCATAGCAACATCGTCAAATATGAACACAATGTTTGACTTTACCTTTTTAAGTGATGGGATATTACTGCTTCACAGAATGTCGTGATGTAACGCGTTTACACCACGCAATATCTCCTATAACAGCTGATACTTGGGTTGAAACGGTGTTTTTGAAAATACACAAACGTATTCAAATCAGACTTCATCTACGTGTGTTAGCAGCGTCATAAGAACATTAGTCTTACCACAACTGGATGGATCTACAGTAATTGTTCGTATATTATCAGGATCTTTTCTCTTTTTCAGCTCTTCTTTCACACCTTCACAGAACCTACAGCAAAGTCCGTGAAGCGGTTTGTTTCACCCGCCCAGCCATGACACCATGTCAGGTACTGACAAGTAGTGTGCATATATAGAAAGACACACACACACACACACACACACACACACACACACACACACACACACACACACACACACATAGAGAGACGGCCGCTTTGGCAGAGCAGTTTTAGGCGTTTCAGTCCGGAACCGCGCTGCTGCTACGGTCGCAGGTTCGAATCCTGCCTCGGGCATAGATGTGCGTGATGTCCTTAGGTTAGTTAGGTTTAAGTAGTCCTAAGTCTAGGGGACTGATGACCTCAGATATTAAGTCCCATAGTGTTTAGAGCCATTTGAACCATTTGAACACACACACACACACACACACACACACACACACACACTTGCAAGGATGGTAATGATGTGTGCAGCCAATATAGCTCTTTCACTTAACCACAATGGCTACACAGAGAATGAATATAAGTGCAGTGTTGAAAATAATGGTATTAATAAGAGTTGGAGGTTATGTGTACACATTTATTTAAATATCATACATCAGATGCAGTATTTAAAAAAAACCATATCACACTGTTTCTTTATCTTCTTTGCACCTGTACAATACTTCCCAAATAAAGCTTTTTCATGTGCAGTAAATTCTATGTACACCTCCTTCAAACCAATGGGCAACTCACAATACTCTGGGTTTTCACACATACATCTCACCTGCTTCTCTTTCGGCTCTGCGCTGGTGCAGAAACAAAGGTACAGTTGCAAAGCATCAACATATACGCTATGCACATGTAGGAAGTTTACTACATCATTGTATGCAGATTCTAATTTTGGCAACCATCAACTCAGTCTCTTCAGTGCAAGAGATGTGAAGTATCCACACAGTGTAAGTTCAAAACTGTGGCATGCCGTAGATAAACACACATTTCACCCAATTTCATAAATATTTAAGAATCATCGTACAATATTGTAGTAGATGAGTGTTACACCAGTAAGGCGAATGTTTATTTATTTACTTATTGTTCCGTGGGACCAAATTAAGGAGAAGTCTCCATGGTCATGGAACGAGTCAATACATGAAATTATAACACGATAGTAGAAACAGATAAAGTCAAATATAAGAAATGTATTCAGGCGACAAGTCGTAAGTTTAAATAAAGAAAATCTACAATGTAACACTGGAATTTGCTTAACTTTTCAACTCTTCCAGGAGCTCCTCGACAGAATAGAAGGAGTGAGCCATGAGGAAACACTTCAGTTTGAAATGGTTCAAATGGCTCTGAGCTCTATAGGACTTAACATCTGAGTTCATCAGTCCCTAAATAACCTAAGGACATCACATACATCCATGCCCGAGGCAGGATTCGAACCTGCGACCGTAGCAATCGCGCGGTTCCGGACTGAAGCTCCTAGAACCGCTCGGCCACCAAGGCCCGGCTCTTCAGTTTAGACTTAAAAGTATTTGGGCTACTGATAAGATTTTTGAGTTCTTGTGGTAGCTTATTGAAAATGGATGCAGCAGAATTCTGCACTCCTTTCTGCACAAGAGTCAAGGAAGTGCATTCCACATGCAGATTTGATTTCTGCCTAGTATTAACTGAGTGAAAGTTGCTAACTCTTGGGAATAATCTAATATTGCTAAGAACAAACGACATTAAAGAAAATATATACTGTGTCTGGTAGTGTATGACTTGGATAATACTCTGTCGTCATCTGCTGTTAACGTAGCGTTCTGCACAACATGTTCTGTCCCAGTCGAATTTACAAATAGGCACTTTAACTCCCTTTGATACATTTTCTATTTCTATCCTCACCTGCAATACCCAGTCAGGATATGCTTCTATACCTACATTTACATGCTTAGTTGCACTAGAAGTTAAATTGTATGTAGAACTGGAAAGCATGACCACACTTGGTACCTTCTTATTCACAACATCTGAACTCTGTTCCTGCGCCAGCACAGGGATGTTCTAGTGGGATGAGTTGTATGTCAGTAGCCAGTACTGCCCTCCACCTTGTTGTTGTTGCTTAGGACTACCAGCAGCACTTGAGGCATTGGGAACAGACTGGGCATCCACATCACACAAATCGATGAGTGGGACAGACAATAACAGCTCCTTGTCCTGTTTGAACATGTGGACAATGTGCGCTACAGGATTCCACATGGTCGCTACAGGTTCAGACATGGTGGCGATTGCTGCTCTTCAGGTCCAGAGGTCAGTGCAGATCATGACAAGATGGCAGCTGAGGTTACTGTGAGCTCAGATGTGGAAGAGGTCGACATGTTGGTGGTCACTCCAGAAGACCTTGACAAACCTAGGGCTAATTCTGAAGAAGGAGGAGGAAGCATCACATGCAGACCAAGACACTAAACAACCAATAATAATACTAACTACAGACAAAGATGTAATATGCCATACTTACTTTTCCATTTCATCTTGTTGTGTAGGGCTGTGCTGGATCTCGACTGCTGTTGCTGATGCTTCATGGTTGTTCTGCTGCTACTGGCTGACTGAGTGACACTGAGGCTGCGTAGTTGCTGAGCTCACCTCATATCTCTTCCAATGTTGTCACCAGATACTATGATACTATTGGATGAAGCCTATCACATTACCAAATTCAGCATTCCTATTGGTTCCCGCCCTTTCTTTTTCAGGAGCGCCACCTAGGATTACGTCACAGAAAGGGACGGTAGGGGAGAGGGGCGTGGGAAACGGCCAACAGCGCCCTTTAGTGGTGGTGTTGTGAACCATGTCAATTGGTTTCCGAACATCAAGGTGAACACACAAAATTTGATATTCCCACCAATTAATTTGAATTTCCCGCCATTTTTTGAATTTACCATCAAAATTTCAATGTATTGCCACTTCCAGGGGTGAGGATGGAGGGAAGGGGGAGGATCTGGGGAAAACCCATTATGTTATTAGGAGGTGGGGGCTGATTAATTGATCAATTAATTAATTAGCGTGATTAATTTGATATCAGTTTGATATTGTCCAAGTAAACAGTGAAGGAGAATGTACTATTGGTGACCGAATTATCTGTGGTGATTATTGATCTTATGCAAAAATGGTATGAACTTACCGACCAACTATTACTTACCTCCCAAGTCATTGAATATTTAAGTAAACTTATAATAATATTGCTAAGATAGCATGATCCTATTTATGTACGCATTTGTATCATTTGTACTATCGTAGAAATTGAAATAAGTTTATATTAGTGGTTAATAGGCTTTGGACTCTAAACATTTGAACATGAAGGTTTTGTGAGATGTGTTAATTATTACGCTCAGTGTGCCAGATAAATTTCCAGAAAAAATTAAAAGAAACGCGTCATGTTAATAGACAGTAGTAGGAAGCGACTGAAGCAGTAGTTATTTCATAAATTTCTATTTTTTACGGAAATAAAGTGAGACTCTGAAGATGATGCATGAGGGACGAAACACATTTGGATAAACAACTGAAAAAGGAAATACATTGTGCTTTGCAGGTGGTGGTGTTTTTAAAAGTCGAAAGAGTCCGCGTTTTCGTTATTACAAGGTGCTGGGTTAGGGCTGTTTCCCCTCGTGCGAGAAGCAGACGTAAATTCCTTTGGGGAAAGGGGAGTAAAGGCAGCCCCTCTCCCCAGAGTGTGGTATGCTGCTCGACACAGCTCCGGAAATAGAGTTGTCTGCCCTCAGCTGTGCGCGGCGCCCTCTTCAAAGGACAGAAGCAGCCCCCACCGGCCGGTGGCTCGGCGAATTGAAACAAGGCGCCAGGCATGCGAGGTTAGCGCACGACCGACGCCTGGAATTACGCTAATTACATACAGTGAGCGCGCAGCTTGGCGGCACGGTCCTCCCCTGTAGTACACAACATACTCGCTAGCACAGAGCGGCAGCTGCCTTTCACTGGAGGACGTTGCTACACACCTTGCTACTGAATGTCGAAATATCTTCCGTGCTCCGAAGACCATAGATTTGATAGCATATGATACCGTCAACCAATGGCGAGATCAAGCGTCATCATTTGGTAGAGGAGAAATTAGATCTGTTTCTATACTGGATTCCACACTGTGTAGAACCCAGAACAGCTACTGCGAACTCTTTCTGTCTGAGACCTAAAAATAATGAAAGTATGCAGCAGTTGTGGTACAGATAATTATAAATAACTAGGTTTCCGATTCTTGAGTATTCTCTTCTTGTGTCTGTAAAACACACACACGCGCGCGCGCGCGCACACACACACATACACACACACACACACACACAGACACACCCACAGAGAGAGACAGTGAGAGAGGGGGGGGGGGGGAGACAAACAGCAATGCTTCTGTTATCCCACGAAAAGGAATAATAGCCTGCTGTATATTACAAGTCCTGTATGATTCGATTTGATATTGCGGTGCCTATTGTGGCGTCCCCGCACTCCAACCGCGTGCTGATATTGTCGACGCCGTAGAGCTGCTGCTGCCACAGCTCTCGCAGTGGAGTTGAGACACGATGCGCGATGACGTAGGTCCCCGTTGGTGAACGTTAGAGAGAAATGCGAACTCGTACGATGGAGGCTTCTTCTGATTTAAGATTGAATGATTCATTGCCGGGATGTGCAGTAGTTGTTAAATCTTATCTCATCCGCACCGTACACACCACCAATTGCGAGGAAACATTGTAATTATCAGTCTTCTCGTACGTTGTTGGCTATGGAGATGTTGAACCTGTATGAAGAGAGATCCACAGATACTCTTTGATCACGTCTGAGTGAACCTACGCCGTAATGTTAAAAAAAATGTTGAAAAGTTCTCTTTTCAATTAATGAAGTAGGTATTTTAATATTCAGATTAAATTGTCCCTGCTGAACAGTCGTTGGTTAACTATCATTGATTAAATCACTTAATAATGTAGTCCACGCTTGATATTTCACTTGGAACGAACAGTTTATTGTTCCTTGGCCACTAAATACTTTATAACTTTCGCACCACACGCACACGCAGTTGGTTGGTAAAGTCAGTTCTATCAAAATTAAGTTTCTTGACAATTACGACAACTTGACTCTTCAGCGTAATTGTATTATCTTCGTGAAGTCCTGTAATTGTGCCCTACTCGAGACTAATTGAGTGTAGTCCTTTGATATACTGTCCACTCTTCTTTTAGTTCCAACTATTTGAAAGTCAAGTCCAATATTCACTAGTTTCGTCAATAAAGTTCAATTAACCTGTTATGCACGGTTAAACGCGTCTGTCAGTTCCTGTCTCTGCTTAGAAAATCAGTTTCCGAAGTTCGTGAATCACGTCACTCAAGAAACACTTCTGAATGCAAAACAATCTCGTCGCGTTCCGTACTCTCAATAACTAAGACAAGAATTGTTCTCGCACGTCTTTACAGGACGAGAGCCAGCAAGCGACTTCTTCTGTGAAAGAGTGTTGTAGGCACATTGAATTTCTTCGTTGCGCTTACAACTCTCTTCCACATAAAAG
Source organism: Schistocerca piceifrons (assembly GCF_021461385.2). Taxonomy (NCBI): domain Eukaryota; kingdom Metazoa; phylum Arthropoda; class Insecta; order Orthoptera; family Acrididae; genus Schistocerca; species Schistocerca piceifrons. The sequence goes on from NC_060138.1 coordinate 431,381,752, forward strand.
TTATCTCTGACTAACATCACCTTGGACTTAGCTTTCAAGATATTAATTGCAATTATCACTTGGATATTTGTCCATTACTTAAATCTGAGGTTTCTTCCTCCTCTTTTCATAACAAAAACTCTCAGTGATGTATTATGTTGTTGTTGTCAAAACTTCTTGGTGTTAGCTTATCGGCAAAGATGTCGTATTTGACAAGATAACTCTTCCCTACTTCATATTACGATATTTTGTCTTAATTGACTTTAAGGGGGTCGTTGGGGTGTTATACTTTGCTGTTCAGAACTACGACAAGCATGTACGTCTAAAGGAGCAGGTACTGCAGCGACTAAAGCTGTTATGAAGTACAATACACCAAACGTATTCGCAGTATAGTTGAATGACAACAATGAAAATATGTTCCAGACCAGGACTCGAGACCGGATTTCCTGCTTTCCGTCAGCGGTCACCTTACCATTAAGCTATCACAGCACGCCCCACAGGCAGACCAAAACTTCCATTTGTCATCAGTCATACGTCTACGACTTGCAGTTATGCACCCGTTATGTATATTCTCGTGGAGGGGGGACATTTTAATTGAAATTCGCTTGTCAAGTGCCCATTAGGCTATGCGAGCATGCATCATGACCAGACCCATGGCTGACGATATCTGGAAGTTTTGGTCTGTCAGTGAAGCCTGCTGTGATACCTTAACCGTAAGTGCAACGGGAATTCCATGTTAAATGTAGAGGAGAGAGCGGATAGGTGGAAAGAACACACTGAATGCCTCTATGAGGTGGAAGATTTGTCTGATGTGATAGAAGAAGAAACGGAAGTCGATATAGAAGAGATATGGGATCTAGTATTAGAATCAGAATTTAAAAGAGCTTTGGAAGACTTAATGTTAAATGAGGCAGAAGGAACAGATAACACTCCATTAGAATTTCTAAAACCATTGGGGCAAATGGCAACAAAACGAGTATTTATACCATCTGACTTCCGAAAAATATCATCTACACAATTCCAAAGACTGTAAGATTATAGCGCAATCAGCTTAATAGCTCATGTATCGCAGATAATGACAAGAATAATATACAGAAGAAAAGAAAAGAAAAGAAAATAGAAGATACGTTAGATGACGATCAGTTTGGCTTTATGAAAGGCCAGGGCACCACAGAGGCAGAGGTACCCATGTGATTCATAACTATATTATGATGAAAGCAAAACTAAAGAAAAATCAAGACACCTTCATGGGATGAAGAAAATAAGAGGAAGCTACAGGGAGAGAGGGGTAGTGCTGACTTTTTATAAGAAAATTCGCTCGTTCCGTCATTCGCACACTCGTTGTCTTACAAAAAATTTCTCCGAACCTACACTTATTTACTACTTTACCCACGTTTTCAGCTATTACTAACTATTCTCTTATAAAAATCCCATTTTTTCTGAAAAAGTGATTGTAAGAAAAATATTCGAATTTAAGAAAATAAGGGAAATGACCCCTAGCTCAATATTTTCTTACAACTTGGTTTCCTACGAAAAACGTGGGCGAAAAAATCTGAAAATTCTCCTAAATAACATTTTTATTGAACGCAGTTCTCTGAAAGGGCGAAGCCTTCAGCACGTTTTGAAAGTAAGCAGTCTAGGGACTTTTTCTGATGTTATTCTCTTTATTTCACTAACTCCAGATGGCTTTTTCTGCTGAACGTCACTATTGCACTGCGACATAGATGCTAACGGTTGTCCATCTTCTGCTGCATCTTTTCCACTGCAAACTGATATGCTCTGGTTGAGCTGCTTCTGGCTGTCGTCTTCGTCTTCCTCTCGATGGGCTCGGGCTGCAAACGACAAGAAGAAATAACAAAGTATTGGCCAGCTGAATCAATCCGATAGTTACTTAGCCTTGCCTCGCAGGGCAAGGAAATAACGTTCACAAATCATATATGTAGTTAGTATCCGAAGAACGAAGTTGATTCGAGGACAAAAATGAGACACCTGTCAGTGGTTTCCTGAACCAAGAAACTGCAGTTTGATAGAGCGCCGTGGACGGAAGTCGTGCTGTGCTGAGTTTGCCATGAGCCTCTTTAGAGACTGGAGCTACTATCTTATCTTGCTGAGCCTTTGCCCTTAGTCGCCAGCTGCCTTTTTATCTTCCATTACTGCTTGCGCTGAGGAAACTGCTACTTCTTGTAACAACTGTTCAACTGATTTTAAAAATTCAAAATACTACCATGATCTGCATTGTAATGAGTAATGGGATTCTATTTAAAGTTATTGACGTGGTGTGTATGTATTATTCATGTGCTGCTGAGCCTGACTATAATGAGTTTCAATAATTCATTACGAGACAGTAAAATGTATGCACCAAAGAATTAATATATTACACCACAACCTCTACCCATAACAACACTGGTGTTGTAAATATTTTTATTTAAAGTCACTGATTAATTATTCTGAGAAAAATTAATCTTACACACCAGCCACAAGAATTATTTCATTTACATTAAGTCTAAGATTGTTCTACTGAATGTTATTTTTACTGATATAATAGAAAAATAATAAATTCCTATGGGTACTTGTCCTCAGGGTTCAAATATTCTAATATCGATTGAAAGAATTAATGTCTGATTATTACTGCAGTTAGAAATTGCCACTCCATATGCTCATGTAATGGCAGCAAATAAAGCAGTCTGGGCTGCTGCTGCAGACACAAAACTTAAAAAACTTGCATAGTTTTTAAATATCTATCAAATGAGAAATCTCAGTGGTCAAACTTAACAATCTTAGTGTTTTTCCAAACCTAATTAATATTTTGTTTATTTAATATGTGAGCAAAATGGGGAAATTCATGCATGTCCAAATTCATGATTTTTGTAGAAGAAATATTTGGAGAGGATATAGTAAATTAAATAAATCTGGTCTAGTTACATTCATTACTAGACATTGAGGAGGAACTCTTTTCGAACCAGTTGCGCCACTTTGATGATGAAAATTTTGAAACTAAAGAGGATAAACCATCGAAAAATTATTTCCGGCTTGTACCAATGTACTAATGAAACAAAAAATAGGACACAATTAATCAATATCTAACCAATAAAGCATTTGCAGGCAGATAACAAACCTAAATTTTGAGAATAATATAAGCCTTCTTGACCCAAACTTCTTTATGAATTCATCAAAGTAAAAAATTATGAAAATTGTGAAAGTTAATCAAAAAATTTCATGACTTGAAAGTAACTGTTAAATGTTTTTGTTAGTACAAAATGTAAACAAGTAAAAATATAATGAAGTCTAAGTTTCAGACACAAAAGTATATGACCACAGGTTCAAGAGAGCCAATTAAAAAGTTGAAGACTGGTGAACAAGATATTTTATCAGAAATGACTAATTTTCAGGCACATGGATCTGGTTTGGATATTAAAGAAAATTGCTGGCTTGCAACTAAGAATTAATAGATATATTTCATTCACTGGATTATATAACATCGAATTAGCAGATAAAATAAAAAATAAAGTAAAATGTGTTAATCTAAGAACTAATGAACAAAATTTTTTTCTGTGGCCTATAAAATCTGCATCATATCTTGTAAATAAAAATGCAGAAAGAGTAACAAAATATAAAAATGTTGGAGTTGATCTTTTTCAGCCCTCAAAAGTATTGAATCTTGTAATGGTTGATAATATTCCAAAATTGAGATTAAAATTAAAGTATCTATCAACATCTATTTGTTTGGTGAAAAATATCAAATATATCCATTAAAAGTTGCAAAATGTAAGAAAGAGTAACATGTAAATGTTCCTTTTCTTCAGGAATGGTAGTAATTCACACTATTTTTGTATAAAAAATTTATCTAACATTGTTTCAAGTCAAATTTCAAAACATGAAGTAAAATTTATTTGTGATATGTGTTTACTACAATAATAAAGAAAAATCAGACAGTGAGACATCAAACTGTTTAGTCAACAAGCCTTAAAAGTAAAATGACCAGAGAAAGGATCATATGTATAGTTTAAAAGTTATAGCAAAACACAGAAATTTCGGTTAATTATTTATGATGATTTTGAAAGTGCTCTTAGGTGGATAACTGTCAATCAAATACAGAATCAAATTGTGTACTGAAATATCAAGAACATGAACCAATGGCTTTTGTTACTACATAAAGGACATTAATGGATATTATAAAGACCCAGTTTTATAGAGCAGACCAAATTGCCAGAAAAACAATTGGATTTATGAAACAAGAAGTTGAAGATATTGGAAGAATTTATTTTGAAATTGAAAAATGAGACCACTAACTCCTGAAGAACAATCAAGATATGCAAAATTAAAAATTTGCACATTGAGTAGATTTCGTTTCACTCACAGATAAAAATAGATTCATCATGATGATCAGTTAGTTGGAAAATATGTAAATCCATTACATAGTAATTGCAATCTAAAACACAACTGAGTTTTGTAACAATTTATTTACATAATTTATCTGGATATGACTCACATGTGTTTGTGAAAATACATGTTTATGATAAATAACAACTTGATTTGATACCCACCAATGAAGGCAAATATATTAGTTTTGGTAAGATGACAGAAAACCTGAAGATGGGATTTATTGGTACATTCAAATTAATAGCCTATTCACCTGACAACCTTTCATCACATTTGAAAAAGAATCAAATGATAAGCATTAGGAATTTTTTTTCAGAATATTTATTCAATCTAGTAATCAGAAAAAATGTCTATCCATGTGACTACATGTATTCTTGGAAGAAATTTGAACAGACATAGCTCCCAGCAAATGAAAAATGTTACAATAAATTTGATGATTGTCAAATAAGTGTTTATCATTATAAATATGCAAAATTAATTTGGGAAAAATTTAATATCAAAAATCTTGATGACCATCATGATTTGTTTCTTAGAATTGATATATTGTTATATGCTAATGTGATTAAAAATTTATAGACAATCCTGTATAAATGCTATTGATTTGGATCAATCTTTGTATTTTAGAGCACCAGGATTGTCTTGGGTTGCAATGATGAAAATGCTAGCAAACCACTAGAATAATTATATGATTATGATATTATTGTTATGGCTGGAAAAGTAAGAGGAGGTGGTACATCACAATGTTGTAAAAGATACATAAAAGCAGATAATAAATATATGAAAGATAATGTTGTCAAAAAGATATCAAGTTTTTGGCATATTTAGATGCAAACAATCTGCATTGCTTTGCTATGAATCAATATTTATCATATGAAGGATTTGAATGGGATAATCCAGATTGTTTTGACTGTACAAAAGTAAGTGAAATTTCAGGTAAATGTTGATATGGATATATATTTGAAGTAGATCTAGAACATCCAAAAGAATGGCATGATTTGCATAAAGATTTACAACTTGCAACAGAGAATAAGCTTCAACCTAACACTAAAGAAAACGAGTTGTTGACTACCTTGGCTGATATAAATAATTATATAGTTCATCACAGAAATCTTAAACAATACTCGACTTTAGGAATGAAGATAACAGAAATATATACAGTCTTAAAATTTAAGTAGCCAGACTTGTTGAAAAAAGTACATAGATTTAATTATAGAAATGAAGACTAAAGCAAAAAATTATTTTGAGAAAAATTTCTACAAGTTGATGAATAACTGAATTGTTTTTGGGAAGATCATGGAAAGCATATGAAACAAATAGATAAAAAATTAGTGTCAAATAAAGAGGAAGAACTACACTGAAAGGCCTATGAAAACACTGAAGAGCCAAAGAAACTGGTACACCTGCTTAATATCGTGCAGGATCCCCACGACCACACAGAAGTGCTGGAACATGACGTGGCATGGACTCAACTAATGTCTGAAGATGTACTGGAGGGAACTGACACCATGAATCCTGTTGGGATGTCCATAAATCCGTAAGAGTATGAGGGGGGTCAAGATCTCTTCTGAACAGCACATTGCAAGGCATTCATGGAGATGCTCAATAATGTTGATGTCTGTGGAGTAAGCTGGCCATCAGAAGTCTTTACACTCAGAACAGTGTTCCTGGAGGCACTCATTACCAATTATAGACGTGTGAGGTGTCGCATTGTCCTGCTTGAATTTCCCAACACCGTCGGAATGCATAATGGACATGAATGGATGCACGTGATCGGACAGGTTGCTTATATATGTGCCACCTGTCAGAGTTGTAAATAGTCCTTTCATGTGTCCCATGTCATTCGAAGACCACACGCCCCACACCATTGCAGAGCCTCCAGCAGCTTGAAAAGAGCCCTACTGACATGCATGGTCCATGGATTCATGATGTCTCCAAACCTGTACACGTACATCTACTCGATGCAATTTGAAACGAGTCTTGTCTGACCAGGCAATATGTTTCCAGTCATCAACAGTCCTGTGTCAGTGTTGATGGGCCCAGGCGATTTGTAAGCCTTTGTGTTGTGCAGTTATCGAGGGTGCACGAGTAGGCTTCAGCTCCGAAAGCCCATATGGATGATGTTTCGTTGAATGGTTCGCATGCTCACACTTGATGTGGCCCAGCATTGAAATCAGGAGGAATTTGTGGAAGGGTTACACTTCTGTCACGTTGAACGATTATGTTCAGTCGTTGGTGTTCTCATTCCTGCAGTATCTTTTTCTGGCTGCAGTGATGTCGCAGATTTGATATTTTACCGGATTCCTGGTATTCACAGTACATTCGTGTAATGGTCGTATGGGAAAATCCCCACTTCATCGCTGCCTCTGAGATGCTGTGTCCCACCGTTCGTGCGCCGACTATAACACCACATTCAAACTAACTTAAATCTTGATAACCTGCCTTTGTAGCAACAGTAACCGGTGTAACAACTGAGTCAGACACTAGTGGTCTTACAGAGGCGTTGCCGACCACAGTGTCGTATTTTGCTTGTTTACAGACCTCTGTATTTGAATACGCATACCTATACTAGTTTATTTGGCGCTTCAGTGTAGAAGACTTTTGATTAAAAAAATTTAGCGACAGAGCCCGCAGATGAATGTCACGTCTTCTCAATGAGAAACCGTCTCAAGTCCGACAGGATTGTGAACGAATATTAGGAAGGGAACAGCACACAGTGGACGTTTGGAGTCGAATATCTTGACAAAGGCCATTGATTATAGTGAAACATAAACCTTCACGTCTTTATTGAGTCAAAAAGATACTGAAATTGGGGTTAGCATCTGACTCTTTAAGTGTGTAGTATGGGGTCCGACGAGTCGCAATTTTACCTTGTTTCAAATGATAGAAAGCGTCGAGTGCACTGATGGCCCAGTGATGTGTTTAACTGCAGTGTATGAGGCTGTAGGCTAGGTCGATGATTGTCCTGTTGTGTTTTGGGGGTGTTTTCTGTCCCATAACTCAGTTGACTTACTCAGGTTACCATCAACATGAGCTGAAAAGTTTATACCGACGTTCTCGGTGATCAAGTGTTACTCTTTCTTCTAGATCCTCATGCTTCTAGGTCCTCACGCTACCTAGGAGATGCTGTGTCCCATAGCTCGTCCGCCGACCGTAAAATAACGTTCATACTCACTTAAATCTTGATTAGCTGCCATTGTAGCACCAGTAAGCGATCTAGCAATTGCTCCAGACACTTGTGGCCTTATATAGGCGTTGCCGTGGTATTCTGCCTGTTTACATATCTCCGTAATTGAATACACAATCATATACCAATTTCTTTGGCGATTCAGTGTATATTTAATGAAAGTCTTGTTGCTATCTACACGAATAAAACAAAAATGAAATTTAATAAACCCATCTTTATGGGTATGAGTATACTTGATTTATGTAAAGAACTGGTGTATGATTTTCACTATATAAATATGAAATGAAATTATGAAGAAAATAGAGTTGTGGCATCAAGATATAGAAATTACACCTAGAATATAAAGACAAAAACTTTTATGAAGACTTGAAGTCGATGATTGACTTCTTTGATACAAATGATTATCCAACAGATAATATTTATAGTAGTCCACAAATAAACAAGAAAGTTTTAGGAGAAATGGAGGATGAATGTAACAGCTAAATAATGGAAGGATTCTGTGGTTTGAGAGCAAAAATGTATGCTTATAAAGTCGGTGACAAGGATTGAAGAAGTGTGTTGTTAAAAATGAAATTAGCTTAGAAGGTTAAAGTATTGTTTGTTCAACAGTAGAAAGCAGTACAGAAAAATTAATACGAATCTAAGAGAAAAACACTAAATCTACATAACTGAGGTAAAAAAGAAAGCAAAGAGTTCACATGCTGATAAAAGATATATTTTGGAAAATAAAATAGGTATATTACCATATGGACATTACTCATTGTTATTATCTTTTTCATAAACGATATTTACAGTCCAAATAATTTTTTTCTGTGTATTGGAAGTTGTATTGAAGAAGCTGAAAAAAGTAATTGCCTCTCAAGAGATTAAAAGAATAAACGAGGTAGAAGTAAATATTTGGTGTAATGTTAGTGGCTGTGAATATTTGAGTACTAGATAAGGAGAGAAATTATGTTTGGAACTCGATAATGTATGTAAAGTTATATTACCAGACAGATATTCAGTTTTCTGAAGAAGTAGAGATGTAATTGGACGTAAAGGAATAAAGAAACGCAAAAACAAAAATAACGAATTTCTTGGTCTGGACTTCACTTTGATTCTTTTAAATTTTATTTGTTTGCATTAAAATTTATAATGTTAAATTGACAATACCAAACAGAGAAAGCGGTTTGGTGAATGTCTGAATAAAAAAAACTGAAGAATTTTATGAAGATAAATATTGAAGAAGTGGATATTATAGTGTATGTAAAAATTTGTAAAAAATATTATCAGAAAATTAAAGTTACATGTGAACGTGGTAGAAGTGCAGACAAACATTCACTCATACAATATGAAAAAAACACCAATTCATAAGAGTCTCAAGACTGTTAAAGGAGAAAGAATTAGGAAAAGTCTGGGTAAATAACATTTATATATGAGAGGGTTCGTGTCCCTTATTTTATTTTTTTTAGATTCGATTGCATTTCTTACATTCGTTTTCTTTCAGCAAAGTCAAATCTTTTACTTATGTTTACCTTTAGGGAAAAAATAGAATTTTTATAACAAATGAGCCATAGTTGAAAAAGTGGGTAAAGCAGTCAATAAGTGTAGGTTCTGTGTAAGTTCTTTTATAAAAAGTGAGCTAGAACCTAGACATATTCACTGCTAACATGTACATAAGCTAAGAAGGTATAATGAGAGTGGGTGATCAAGAACGAAGTACTAATATTAAAAAGGATGTAAGACACAGATATAACCTTTTGCCCCTACTATTCAGTCTATACATTGAAAAAGCACTGATGGATATAAAAAAAAAGTTCAAGATTGGAATTAAAATTCTGTGTGAAAGGACATCATTGATAAGATTCTCTGATGACATTGCTACCTCAGTCAAAATGAAGAAGAATTATGGGATCTGCTAATGAGTACAGAATATGGACTCATAGTAAACTGATGAAAGACGAAAGTAATGAAAAGTAGCAGAAATTTGAACAGCTAGGGCGTCAACATCAGGATTGACGGTCGCGAAATAGATGAAGTTAAGGAATTCTGCTACCTAGGCAGCAAAAAACCCATGATGGACAGAGCAAAGATGACAAGAAGCACACTAGCACTGACAACGAGATCATTCTTGGCAAGAGAATTGTATTAGTATCAAACATAGACCTTAATTTGAGGAAGAAATTTCTGAGGATGTAGGTTAGGAGCACAGAATGGTGTGGCAGTGACACATGAACTGTGGGAAAACTGCAACAGAAGACAATCGAAGCATCTGAGATTTGGTACTACAGAAAAACATTGAAACTTAGGTGGACTGATAAGCGAAGGAAGGCGGAGTTTCTCTAGAGGGTCGCCGAGACAAGGAATTGCATGGAAAACATTGACAACAAGAAGGGACAGGATGGTAGTATATTTCTTAAGATATCATGAAATAACTTCCACGGTACTAGAGGGAACTGTAGAAGGCATAAACTGTAGAGGAACACAGAGATTGGAATAAATCTAGCAAATAATTGAGGATGTAGACTGCAAGCGCTACTCTGAGATGAAGAGGTAGGCGCAGGAGAGGAATTCAGGTGGGGTGCGTTAAACCAATTAGAAGACTCATGACTAAAAAAAATAAAAAATAAAAAACAGCGACCGTTTGCGATTAGCGGGATATCCGGGTCTGATTCCCAGTCCAGCACAAATTTGCATTGTCATAATTCCACTACAGCTGATGGTTTTCTATATTCGCAAATTCATATACATTTCATGTAGTCCCATATTAGTCCCAGGCAGAATCATTTATAATTATTATAGCGCATTTGTAGCGCAGCATGAAGCAGTCCTGTGCGACATAATACCAGTTTCAGTTAAAGTGCTCCGACTCAATCGTTTGCCGAAATGGAAACAAAGGTATTATTATTATTATTATTATTATTGTCATCATTACTACTATTACTACTACTACTACTACTATTATTATTATTATTATTCTGCTGTGCTTGAGAAATTACATACTAACAACAGTTTCATTGCGCTTTAGACGAGTTAGAAAGAAGTATGGTTTGGCACTCTTGAATTCAAGTTGGCAAAATATTTTTTTGCAAGTAGCAGTGCATGACTGGTATATGGAGGAGGAGGAGGAGATTAGTGTTTAACGTCCCGTCGACAACGAGGTCATTAGAGACGGAGCGCAAGCTCGGGTGAGGGAAGGATGAGGAAGGAAATCGGCCGTGCCCTTTGAAAGGAACCATCCCGGCATTTGCCTGAAGCGATTTAGGGAAATCACGGAACACCTAAATCAGGATGGACAGAGATGGGATTGAACCGTCGTCCTCCCGAATGCGAGTCCAGTGCTGGTATATGGCACAAGTACTACACTGTCCAGTCACATTAATGTAAGCACCTTTTGTAGTGCAGGCCGCTACGAGATGTGCGAGAAAAGAGTCAGTGAGGTTCTGGGGATGTGGACCCATGCCGACTCCAGTCCCGTGGACAGCTACGCTAGATTTCTTGGTTGACGATTTATGGCACAAACAGCCCTATCAAAATGATTCCACATGTTCTTGAGCGGGTTTAAATCTGAGGATTTTGCTGGCCAGAGGGAATATGGAAAACTCATCCTAGTGCTCTTCGAGTCATGTAGATACACTACAAGCCGTGTGCCACGCTGCGTTATCCTGTTGGTAGATGCTATTATGACTAAGAAAAACAAACTGCATGTAAAATGTCGACATCACTCAGGGAATCTATGAAAACATTCCACAGATCGTAACGCTCCTTCCTCTGGCCTGGACACTTCCGACGACTGTTACAGGGTGTTTGAATTTAGTACAATGGAGTATAAAGCGTGGTTCGTTGGAAGGGCACCCGTCGCCACTCAGTGGACGTGTAACTGCTGTATTGGCGTGCCAATTCCAGCCTTCGTCGCCGACGAACGGAAGTTAGTAATGGGTGCATGAACCAGACACCTGTTTTGGAGGCGAATACTCTAGAACCGTTCGCTGAACAGTCTTTGAGGAGACACTGTTGGTAGCCCCTGGTTCATCTGGGCGGTAGCAGCTCAACAGTTGCATGTCTTTTCGCCCATACACATCTCTGCAGTCATCTAATGTTCGTGGCGCACCACAGTTCCCTGAGCGCCGGTTTTGGACAGCGCCATTTTGCCATGCATGATATAATTTAACCAAGGCGGAATGCGAACAGTTTACAAACTTCCACACTTATCCCAGAATCCAATGATGATGCCGGTTTGTACGTAAAGTAAATCGCTCCGTTTTTGCATTATGAAAACGACTGAACCAGTACGTAAAATATGAGGAAACAAGCACTCTTGGCTGGAGTGTTAAAATTTTTTTTATTGTTTCTTAATAACGCGTTTCACTTTTATTTAAGTATCTTCAGCCAATCCGAAGATGTCTAAATAAAAGTGAAACGCATCATTGAGAAATAATAAAAAAAAATTAACACTGCAGCCAAGATTGCTTTTTTCTTCATAACGACTGCACTGTTTGCAGCGTTCCCCCGACACACTTTATATGCCCATTGCTGTTACTGCTGCCACCTGCCGTCTGTGAGGGGTTATTGCACGCTGACGTCGAATATGGGCACTGCTCACATTAATGTGACTGTACCGTGTAATAGAAAATGTAAGAAATAATTTTTCGCTGCCATTCTTTCATTAAAGTTTCCCTGTTATCTTTCTGCGTCGGATTTGTTTGTATATTCAAGCTTGGACGACTTTTTCTGTCGTCATCCAAAGGATTAACTATCGTTTTAGTACCGCACTCCGGCTGGCTGGTGTGGCCGAGCGGTTCTAGGAGGCGCATCAGTCTGGAACCGCGCGACCGCTACGGTTGCAGGTTCGAATCCTGCCTCGGGCATGGATGTGTGTGATGTCCTTAGGTTAGTTAGGTTTAAGTAGTTCTAAGTTCTAGGGGACTGATGACATCAGATGTTAACTCCAACAGCTACAAGGAGTCCACAAAGTCTGGGTATACAGGCAATTCTAAAAAATTTTAATTAATATACTATAGCTTACAAATATTAATAAATATTAGTATATAAATGAATAATAATAAAGTAAATTCTAATAATTCTAATCAATTTTGATTTTTGCCTGACTGAGTGATGGCTTTGTCTAAAGAAGAACGAGTAGAGTTGGTATACTTCAGTGGACGAGAAGGATGGTCGTATCACAAGTATCGCAAAACTGACGAATTTAACCTTCGACACCCTCATCGTCAACCTATTTGCTTTACTGCCGCCGGGAAATTAGTCAACAACTTTAAAGAAACAGGCAGTGTGTTGTACAAAGCCTGTTTGGGACGAGTAAAGACTTCACAAGAAACGAAAGAGGCTGTATTGGCCAAGGTTTATGCTACCCCAAGGAAATCACTTCGTCGGACATCCACGGAACTGGGTGTTCCAAGATCAACCATCCACTAAATCTTGACAGAGAGAGGTTTCATCCGTAGAATTTACAGATGTAGCATCACTTAAATGAAGATAAGCCCGCTAGACAAATGCAGCTGTGTGAATGTTTTGTAGATAAATTCGAAGAAAATATCAATTTTACTAAAGATTGTGTATTTTTCAGTGATGAAGCTGATTTTATATTAGTGGTGTAGTAAACAGACAGAACCTTGGGTATTAGTCTCAAGGCAATCCACACTGTATGAGTCCATCCAAACATCAGGGCTGCCAAAAGATGATAGTGTGATGTGGTTTGAGGATAGCTCATGTGCTAGGAGCTCTCTTCTTTGATGAACATGTGACGGGTGAGACTTATCTGAACATGCTGAGAAACAAATTGATGCCTCAAACTTAGAGTTTTGGTGAGCGACTGCCAGACTGGTTTCGGCAGGATGGGAGACATGCCCATTTTGCTGCAGCTGTTAGAGATTGGCTGAATGACAATTTTCCTCATTGGATTTGGAGAAGAGGTTATGTGGAGTGGTCCCTCGTTCACCAGATCTTACTCTGCTTGATTTCTTTTTCTGTTTTATGCTGTAAGAGAAAGTTTAAGCGATGAAGATTACAAATTTAAACCATCTGACAGAACGCATTGCCAGTCAGTATGCTAAAACCGACGACAATTCAGTCCTATTCCATCAAGTTCACCTTAAACTATTGCAAAGCGCATCAAATTATACATTGAAAAGTTCGTTGATTTTGTTGAAAATATAGTTTATTAACATTAAAGAGACTAAAATGTGCTTTATTGTTATTTATTGCAATTCCCTATGTTCCCAGACTTTATGGACATCCTGTATAGTCGCGACACTCATTACTGTGAAAGTTGTTACCGTCTCACAATAGCCTATTCTCACACTCCAGCCGTCTTTCGATTACACGAATGTTTTTACAAATGAATCTACTTTGGGTTCAAAAGCAAATGTGTTGAAGAGTCTAGGATTTTGTGGCTGAGACGTGGGAACAACTGCGGAATTCGTTTTTTCTGTGTGTTGGGAAAGTTTTATTGCGTTTGACGTTGTATTATCATATCTTTGTATTTAACTTGAGCTACAGTTGTGGCCTCTAACTTGGTATACGTTAAATAAAGTAGGTATTGCATTCCATGCAAGTTTCGTACGTCCCACATTTACTGATCTGACAGGAAATGTAGCGAACAAAACATCACGTTGTTGAGTAGATGTACGTTTTTCTGGAAAAGGTGAGGTCTTCTGCTGATTATCAACCATTATTTGTTCTTAAAAGACAGCGAAATTCTTCTGTAAATATCAGTAGGTTACAAGAGAATCGTAAATAAACTATCCCTTAACGTACCGTTTCATACCTCCCAGTGTCCTTTCAAACTAAAGAATCACAAATGAGGTACCATTCTTTAGTTATTGTCGACCTGTATGGCATTGCGTACGCACTCCCTACTGTAATATCTAAGTTACATATTTATATAAGCGATGCTATTCACGCGCACCCGATATCATATTCAGATTCGTAGCTCACTGTCAGTCTGGATCACTGTTGTCGAACTTCATAACGAAGATGAGCAGCAGTGTCGTGACTGTATGCGCTAGACAGTGCTAGTACTGCAAGTCGTGTGCTAGCACTTCCGTAGTTGGCCGAATTATGTCACGTAGATGTCACAAAGTCACGTAAGTTCCATATGCTACCGGAATTCATATAGATGTCTGTGACGGAGAAATATGTGGAGCGACGCTGATGGTAGGGCGTACACCACTAATGGACAGTCGCTCTCCTGGATGAAGTAGTAGTTGCACATTCTGATTTCAAGGACTTATTTAATGACAGAATCTCATGAATGGGTTCATATTTTAGTATGATCAAATATAATTGTATGTTTGTATATGAGACAGTGTTCGACAACAGTAGATTTATGAAAATTGCGGTATTTGTGTGTCGTTAGTGCGATTTCATTGCACTCCATACAACACCGTAGCATATGAACGTTCCGTGATTTGCTGACGTCTCCATGGCATAATTCAGGTAACTCAATGAAGTACCACGTGGACAAATAGTACAACAATTTATTCCCTGAAATTACGACAGAGGAAGTCGTCGACAGCTCGAGTATACGACATCGCCTTATCCAGGGGCAATGGTGCTGGAAGGGCGTACAACCATAGAAACATTTCCCAAAATCGTGACGGACGATGACTCATCAAATGCACGTAATAATTGACATTACATGAAGCGCTTGTGACCATCACGTTACATGCATCCTCTTATTCAGGTAATTGTATTTTTTATATTTTTTTCATATTTATTAATATTCTTCCAGAATGACTTATGACTCTTGTCGCCTTTATTTGTGTCAACTCGCTTTGCATTTTAATGGTAACATTTTACTATTTCCTTTGAGGAACCCAATGAAAATACTTTTTATGTACTTACATAACAGTTTATCGCATTAATTTTGCTACACAAGATACTCCTGTTAAAGATTTTCATAGATGAAGTTGTAACTGTTATAGGTAAAATAGGCATCACGTCCGAAATATGTCACTTATGATGGATATTAAAAGAGCACCAAACAGCCGCAGTGGAGTCGTTGCTTCAGAAGTTACACGCACGGATGTGGTACCGTAAAATGGAACCCCAGGGACAGTCCAAAAGAATTTCAGGTCAGAGAACAGCCTGTTATAAGGAAGTATCTCAGTATAAATGGCTGAAGTGCTGCAAGAGAGCGTGTCAGAAATTTTATAATTTTGCTATGAAGTCACCTCATAAATGGTTTTATTTCGTTACTATTTTGCAGAGAGGTTTATTTTTTAAGAATATGAAATCGGCTGTGTGGCATTTTTAATCTTACGGTGACTGAACACTCATTGGAGAGTAACAACGTTTGCTGTTATCTCTTTCTTAAATTGCAATGACTGGGGTGATGTGAGTATTGGACACCGTTGTCAGAATGAATCTCACAGGTATTCATTGATTGACGAAGTAAAGCTCTTTAAATGCCTTGTATTACTTGTTGTTGCTGTACTGTTGGATTCACTATTTGAAAAATTTTCGTACCATGCACTGTCAGTCTGTGACAGATCTGGTGATATGCAGAGCAGAATTGCTGTTAATTAAAACCCACGTCCTACCAGCATTACAACGCTTGCGGACACTGACAATTATGAACCTTTGTGACATGTTGAAACTGAGTACAGGATCGTGCGCGCGAAGGGAGATCTGGTTCTCATGGCAAATGCTCTGGAATTGCGCGTTTTTGCGAGTGTCTTATTCAGTCTGCCGCTACTCCTTGCTCTTCTGCTACTGATGCCTTGACAAAAAACTAGATAATAGTCCTAATCCTCTAGCGTGTTGGAGAAATTTAGATTGCATACCGTAGGCTGCACAATTAGAGATCCAGTTTGGAATTCAGCTCACATACTGAATATGACGTGTCATTGATCCCAGTATACGCTCTTCTACCCGAACTTTATACCTGAATAATATTTTGGGAACGCTATCGTTGGACCTCATGCGCACTAATATTTTCGCTGTTCATTCCTTATTTTAAAGAATAGTGTAAATCGGGAACTTCGTAGTTTCTCATAGTAACGTCTATGGTCAGTCAGTGGCTGGCGCCACAACTGTTATTTTTTCAGAAATTTTACACTGCTTACACTTACGTAACACATTTTTACTGTGTCCGTAAATATCTTCCCGCCTGAAACATCGAGAAATGTAAAATACAGTTAAGTCGCAGCAGGTAACCTCTTGTATAGTATTTCAGTGTCAGGCAAGGTCAGGTACTTCTGTTATACTAGTGGTGTAACATGTGAGTCTCAGCAAACCATGAATCTCCTAAAGAAAAAGATAGCTTTGACAATACAATCAAAAAGTATGAAACTTCACGGGTTGAGTAATTACAGTTGTGTAACTCTGCAATTAGACACTGGAAGGAGTTCCTATGTAAGACTTTATGGATAGATTCACTTAATGCACGAAAATTTTTATTGGACATAAAAATTAGACATAAATATTTTTTAAGAGACAATAAGACATCTTCTGCAATGTATGAGCACTGTAATTAGACATTAGAGTTTCTGTAAATAAAAGACGTTTTAAATCGTAAATGGAAAATTTCATTAGTTGCAATAATGAAAATACGATATTTTGTACGACACAGAGCGCTAGAAATTTACGGCAAATCTTAAAGCAATAAGTAAAACAAATAGTAATAAAAATATACACAAACAAAAAAAATATTTGTTTGGGGGGACGTGGACCTCAAGAACTTCACTCAGGGAATGGAATGAAATTTGAAAAAAAAAGAAAGATAGCACGGTGAAGTGAACATACAGCAGCATTCAGTACATCCTTAAGCAATGGACCAAATCAGTAAAGATTGAAAAACAAACTTCTGTTTCAGATTTTTATTTATTAGCTGAAATAGTGACTGCTAAGCAGAGCACAATTATCTATCTTTGCACGAACGGTCTATAGCTGTATAGAATAAAATAAGTATTTATTGCAGCCACACTCAAAAACAAGTGATGAGTATGTTTTCTTCCCAGCGAATTGTCAACATGGACGAGCGAAACGAAAAATTCTAGGATTTAATTTATCATGTTTTCCTGGTTCTTGGGCGTTTGAAAGTTAGTGATACTGGTTACATGTTTCTTGTATTTTGATATGCACGATTAAGAAACACTAATTCAGTCTATTGGTTGTCGTGATGTTATAAGCGTCGATACATTAGTAGTTTAATACACTGTTGCTCTATTACGCTTGCTCGTGCAGGTTCTGCAATCTGCTGAATCCGATGGACCGAGTTCTTGCTCTGCACTGCTCGAGCATAGTTGACCTCACCAGTACCACCGCATCTGAGCCCTATTGCACAACGGTGAGACCCAGTACCATAGCATCATCAGCAGTAACTAATAAATCGACACGCTTGGCAAAGTTTTCGCAAACAGGAACAAACAAATTTACGCACTATTACAATTTTTATTAAAATTATCAGATACCACCGACGATAAAATTTTAGTCAGCCTCTGGAAGCCACCATTTAAGTCTTATGCTAATTATCTGCTCTCAAAAGGTAAGGCCACGATTTTTTCCTGGATAGGCAGAATCAATGCCAACGGAACAAAGTAATTGCCCCACAACAATCACCAATATTGTGCATCGCTGTAATCAAACCTATCCGTCAGATAACGAGTTTCTATGGAGAAGTCTTGAGCATATGCCGCTTACGAGTGCGCTGGACGAAGTGCTTTTTTTTCGAGCGGTGTCGCCCCTGAACTGGGTCGTATAACGAATGTTTATACGAGCCAGTCAGGGGCCAGTATTTCCTTCCACGCTTCTTTAGCTTTTAATATCACATGATAGTAAATGTGGCTTTGAAAAGCAATTAGTCTATCTGGATGGACTTGGTGGGAGATCAGTTCTCTTTGTTTATGTGTTCTTGAATTTAGGTATCAGTTTTTATATTAAAGATGACAGACACAATTTAAATGCAGCGCTGTGAGTCGTTCTCTCCATTTTTGGCAGACTTCAGGGTTTTTTAATTGTGCAACTGCAGGTGGACGATTAACACCTACCCCAGAGCGATTAACTGTTTCGCATTCCATCTGCCTATTTACAAAGCGCTGTTGGCTGACTTGAAACCCTAGGCAAGCTTGGCTGGCACTTCCCACTCGCGCACCCGCCCTCACGTCATTTTTAGCGCTCGCTCTCTAAATATAGTGCTTCATTCCATAACAATGTCCAAAGAGTGATGTATTCTGCATTATGAGTTCATATAGTTTTGGAAGCAGCAGTTCTCAGGTAATCAGCGATGGTCTTTGTTGTACAAAGAACAGAGGAGCATGGCGATGAAACTACGTGTAAACGGGCTATCAAAAATTTCCGTCTGAGGCCGTTGTCACAGAGTATAGCATACAACGTAGCGCGACTGCAATGCAGCTACATAGCGTGATTTTTTCCACCGTGTACAAACTCTAGGGATTGATCGATGACAGGATACGGAACAAAAAACGTTTAATGAACTTACGTCCGGAAACGCTTGGTTTCCATGCTGGAGACTATATTTATTCAGTCACGCATTATTACAGAGGCTGCGGCCTAATACGCGCTGTACCATGCAGCCACAGTTACAGTATGTTTTGAAAATGGTTTCCATGTGCCTCAACGCTTGCGTCTACGCATGTTTCCTCTCACACGTTCACATCGGCCAGGATGCATCCGAACGACGTCAAAGGCAGCATGAATATGCTGCTCCAGTGTCTCCACACTTGGAATGGGGTCTCCATAGGCGATACTTTTGAGATGGCCCCATAACCAGAAACCGGACGGTTTGAGACACAGTGAACGAACAGGCCATGCAAATGGACCTCCTCGTCCGATCCATCGAGCAGGGCAGACACGATTGAGATACGTCCGGACTTTAACTGTGAAGTGGGTTGGAGCGACGTCATGTAGCATCCACGTACCCCTTCGGAATCACCAATGGCACTTCTTCCAGCAAGGAAGGCAAAGTTGCCCTCGAGAAACGCCGATAGTTCCGGCCTGCTACACAACATGGAAGGAAGACTGGTCCCAAAATGGACGGTCGCCAATTATCCCGGACCACACATTCCCGCTGCACCGATGCAGATCATTCGCTCCCACAATACATGCGGTGTTCTGCAAACTATCCCGTAGATGCCGGTTAGGACAGTTAAAGATACCACTTCGCGTAAAGGTGGCCTCATCTCTGCCTAGTATGGATGACAAAGTGGTTGCCTGTTGAAGAAACCAGAGATAAAAGTGCTTCCGATGTGGAAAGTCTCTCGCTAGTAATCCCTTCACAATCTGTAATTGATAATGGTAGTAACGACTATCATGGAGAACGTTCCACACGGTCGTCTGGCTTACCCTGTACTGGCGGGCCATCTGCCTGGTACTGACACGGCGGTCGCCTTCCACAGGGTTAATCACATTTTCCTCCAAGTTTGGTGTCCGAACATTTAGGGCACGTCCTTCATGATTTCGTGCTTCCTGAAACGACCCCGTCTCAGGCAAATGGTGAAATGCTGTTGCAATCATTGAATGCTGTTGTTGTCGTCAGCGGGGATAGGTCTTCTGATACAATCTTGTTGCCCGCCGCCCATTGCCATTTGCATTTTCGAAAGTAAATACCCTGCTGGCAAGCTCTCGATTCGAATACGGAACCATCGTGCGCAACACTGTATCACATCCACTACAAGGGAGTGAATCGGACGCTACATTACCAAAAACTAGAGAGGTAGGAGAGGGCGCCAGGGCATGCAGTATGAGGAACAGTATCACCCTCTAGGAGGAAACCATGCATACTGTAACTGTGGCTGCATGTTGAGGGCATATTAGACTGCAGTCTCTGTAATAGTGTATGATTGAATAAATGGCCTCTAGTATGTAACCATACATTTCCGGACATAAGTTCATTACACTTTTTTTGTTCCGTAACCACTCGTCGATCAATTCCTAGAGTCTGTACACGGTGAAAAAAATCACCCTGTATAAGAACCGATATCTTGGCGAGGGATTAGTGTGGCAATCGTATCTTTCCGACGTGCATGTTGTAAATGCGAAAAGGCGAATTATGGCGACGTTAACGCTAAATGGTACCAAACAGAACTGCTTTAGAACGAACACCGGTAGGCATCCAGCAGAGAATGAAGAATGCGTATAAAGAAGTATGTATGTCTATAAACACCGCTGTGGAATGCTGTACCGAGGGCTGCTGCTGCTTCATGATAACAAACGCCCCCATATCGCTAAACGTCGTGATGCAGAAATTTCACCAACTCAAGCGGGAGACACTCTAGCAACCGCCTTATAGTCCTGATCTCTTCAAATGCAATTATCACGCCTTCGGTCCCTTTACAAAAGGCTTTGGAGAATCGACGATTCTAGTCAGACGAAGACATGCAGCCGTGTTTTACCAAAGTATCGCCCGCATCTCGTGGTCGTGCGGTAGCGTTCTCGCTTCCCACGCCCGGGTTCCCGGGTTCGATTCCCGGCGGGGTCAGGGATTTTCTCTGCCTCGTGATGGCTGGGTGTTGTGTGCTGTCCTTCGGTTAGTTAGGTTTAAGTAGTTCTAAGTTCTAGGGGACTGATGACCATAGATGTTAAGTCCCATAGTGCTCAGAGCCATTTTAACCAAAGTATCAGTAATCACAACTACGCAACAGACCCTACATATAATGGAAAGATACAAACGAATATTAGGTTTTAATGTCCCGTCGAGAGATCGTACACAACCTCGGTTTGAAGAAGGAAGCTGCAGAATATTGATACTGACTTATTCAGTGCGTCCATCGCCTTAAACGATTTAGGAAACGGTCGAGAAACGTACAGCTACGGGGCCAAACGGGGTCTTCCTGAATGAAAGTCCAGTGTCTTAACCACTGCGCCACCTCGCGCGAATAGACACAACGCAGGCGGCGCCTTTACTAATATACTGTCAGTACGATGGGCGTTTGAAAAGTCCATGCAAAAATAAAAACTACTAAGGTGTTTGGGGTAAATCTTTTCTGTTTTCCGACGTAGTCTTCTTTTAGACCTATACACTTCGTCAAACGCTGTTCTAATTTGTTGATCCCTTCCGAATAATAGGAATTGTCCAAGTCTGCAAAATAGCTACTAGTTGCTACAATCATCTCCTCGTTTGATTAAAGTCTTTGTCCCGCCGACCATTTCTTCGAATTTGGGAACAATTATTAGTCCGAGGGAGATAAGTCTGGAGGGGATGTGAAAAGAGTTGGAATCCTATTTCCATTAATTTTGTGACCACAACTGCTGAGGTGTGTGCTGGTGCATTGTCGTGGCGGGAAAGACGATTTTTGCGGTCCAATTGCCGGCGTTTTTCTTATAGCTCGGTTTTCAAACGGTACAATAACAATGAATAATATTCACCTGTAATAGTTTTACCCTGTTCCAGGTAGTCGATGAGGATTATCCCTTGCAGATCCCAAAAGACAGTCGCCACAAACTTTCCGGCCGAAGGAATGGTCTTCGACTTTTTTGGTGCAGATTCTCCCTTGGTAACCCATTGTTTAGATTGTTGTTTGCTCTCAGGAGTATAGTAATGTATCCATATTTCATCCATAGTGACGAAACGACTCTTTAAGTCCTGCGGATTCTTCCTGAACAGCTGCAAACCATCCTTTCAACACTTCACAGGATTAGGTTTTTTGTCAAGCGTGAGCAATCATGGAACCCATCTTCCGGACAGCTTTCTCATGTCCAAATGTTTATGCAAAATATTATGTACCCGTTCATTCGAGATGCCCAGAGCACTAGCAATTTCACGCACCTTAACTCTTCTGTCATCCACCACCATATCATGGATTTTATCAATGATTTATGGAGTCGTAACCTCCAAAGGGCGTCCAGAACGTTCAGCATCACTTGTGCCCATATGGCCACTCTGAAAATTTTAAAAACACTTTTAAACTGTTCTAATCGAAGGTGCAGAGTCACCGTAATGTTTATCAAGCTTCTCTTTAACTCCTGAGGCGTTTTGCCTTTCATAAAGTAATGTTTAATCACCACACGAAATTCTTTTTCGTCCATTTTTTGACAAGTACTCGACTTTCGTGATTCACACGAATGCCAAACACAAATAAGTGGACCAGTATGGCTGAAATTTGGTTTGAGTTCTTTCCAAAGATGCTACTAACTAAACATAACCTCGATACGCACCGGTGGCGCCATCTCTCGGACTTTGCACGGACTCTTTTTTGTGGCGGCGTTCGTAGCGACAAAAAATTCGCTGTAGAAACGGCTTACCAAGTCACCGCCACACTTTTAATAGCGGGCCGACCGGTCCGCTGGAACAGTGAACAGAAAGATGAAAACCCAAACACTCTGATTAAATAAAAGTCGGTACTTATCTTTATTGATGAAGATACAGAAACACAATAGTGAACTCCGTGTCTACAGAGATCTGTCTAGTTCGAGTCGGAGCGGCTAGGTCAGCGTCGGCTGACGACAAACAACAACTCTGCTGTGATGAACACACAACTGACTAGCAAGTACACAATTCGGTGGCGAGTATACAACTGAGCGGCGAATACAGAACTGTCCTAGCGCTCGCGACTCCAGCGCTTAAGAAGCCAGAAGCCAGCGGTGGCGCGCGCAGACTTGCGGGATTTCCTGTCTCGCTGGCGCTGCTTATGCGGACGGCGTCCGGACTTTGATGCTGCCAACCTTTTGGCAGCGGGCTCGGGTGGCATTACTGGCTAGGATATAACACTCTTCAAAGCCCCTCGTACGTACTGGAACATTTCGGGTGAAACACAAAAGTCATGATGTGACGGAAAGCGTGTAACAAACCATCCTTGATGTTATTCAAAAGCCCCGTGCAGTGATCTTCACGTTTCTATCATCCTCCCGTAATTGCTGCACAATTGTCAGACCATATGGCTTAAGACTTTGCAATATCCGCTGGAAACTCCTCCTCCCTTCATGCGCCTGTTGGGCCGGTTTACGTGTAGAATTCCTTAGGCTCTGATTTATTCTTCGGAGAATGTCTACAATAACTTCTGGAGTGCGAACTGAAGGAATTCTCTGTCGTTTTGCATTTTCTACAGATCAGTAGGTGCGCTAGTTTTTATACAGACTCGGAACTGCTCTATTTGCTGGTAGTCCTCTATCCGGATACTTGATCCGGAAAATTCCTTAATTGAACCTGCTTTCACATATTCTTTCACAATTTCATTCTTCCTTCTATCTAGAAAGTAATTTTGCAGACCGCAAAGAGAAACGTTTAACTTCACTGATATACTGAAATGCTGACAAAAGAATGCTAACAATCGATTTTGCATAAAACTATACATTGTTGTAACGGTTTACTCCACTTCAGAAGTCGAAATAGTGCATTCGCATTCGAAGAGGAGGCGAGCTACTTTTAACTATTCCACCCTATATCACTATACGACACACAGATCCGGAGATGTTACGTAATAAACACTGAGATGCGTGAAAAACTGCCGCATCATGCATGACGTTTAAATTTATTATTTCTGTGCTACTCACTCTATTCGCAAAAAATCTCGCAGACAGCATTCACATATGCCGCTATATGCAGCTACCGCTATTTGGAGCTACAAAATTATATCATGGTACAATGCATTGGTCAGGCGATATGACATCATAAACGCTGATACACGTGAAAAACTGCCGCATCATGCAAGACGCTTAAATTTATTATTTCTGTGCTACTCACTCTATTCGCAAAAAATCTCGCAGACAGCATTCACATATGCCGCTATATGCAGCTACCGCTATTTGGAGCTACAAAATTATATCATGGTACAATGCATTGGTCAGGCGATATGACATCATAAACGCTGATACACGTGAAAAACTGCCGCATCATGCAAGACGCTTAAATTTATCACTTCTTTGCTCCTTAATGAAAAAATCGGCGTTTGGTGTGTTGTAACACGAACGCGCACCTCTGGACCGGTATTTCTTGACACTACCCTCAACACGTTTGCATATATATAGAATTTTTTTTACATCCGCTCAATTCACTGAATATGGAAGACAGTACTACTTCTTCTAGCAAGAATAGACGACATGATGCGCGTCTAGGTATTCCTGGAACGTGTGCATGATGCCTTCACTGAGGAACGAACTGTCACCAAACATTTATGGCCACCACGCTCGCCGGATCTAACAATATGTGATTTTTTTTCTTGTTGGGACCTGAAGAGCAAGGTCTGTGAAACAAATCCACACACAATATGGAACTGAAAGACAAGTCAACTGTGAAGTCGCCGCCGTGGTGATCCGAACTTTACGCCGGTTGTACCTGAATGTGCTTATACATGCGCAACTGTGCATTGATGTTCCAGGGGGTCACTTCCAACATCTTCTATAAATGCTTTTTTCACTGCATTTTTCATTGTAAATAAATGGTATTTCCATTTCAGTTCTTCATTTCTATAATTTCATTGCATTTCCTCTTTACTTGCACGGGCTATTTTTATCTGCGTCACCCTGTACAATTTTGTAGGTATGTTCTGCGGCATCTATGGATGCTGCCTACAAAACATGTTGCGAATATAGTAACAAAGAAGTAGTAAGTCTAAACGTAATGCACAAAGGAGCTCATCTGCTACCTTTTGTGTTTCATGCTACAATCTAAATCTTTGATCACCTGATTTAATTGAGTTGCATTCCATTACCATTGTTTTAATTTTATTGATGTTATTACGACTCTTTACCTGCTCGTATAGCGTAACCAGCAGCGCGCTAGCCTGAGAGATAGGAAAATGCCTGGCTGTTCTCCAATTTCTGTCTCAGAAAACATGGTACACAAACAGCTAAAATACGATCACATACAGAAGAGAGTTCACACAGTTCACAGACAGTTTTTGCACTCGAGTTGCCTCCCGTAGATAATGACGTGTGTGGTGACACGAACGGCTTCTGACAGCAAAGTTGAATAAAATGAACTGACCAAATATTAAGTACAGCGTACCCCATACTAGACAAGATTAACTCTAAGAAAAAAAAGATCTGACAACCTCTTTTAACATACTGTCCGCTCTGTTCAATTCGTTTTCCAACTTCATTGACATGTATTTTAATCTTGTAATTCTTTTAGAATATCGTTTTCATTGTAAGGACGGCGCGTTTTTCTCATTCGTTTCGTCATCTGCTTATGGCACACAATGAGGCCATGTATGAAACCCACACACGTGCATGATGAAAATTTCAGTCCCGTGCTCATCGCTTTAGAAGGCAGCGACTCTTTCCCGAGAGTTGGCAGGCTGGAGAACTCCAATACGTTTTTGCGGTTCGATTAATTTCTATGCGGTGTAAAATAGGTCAAGACCCCACGGTCCAGAGATTATGATTTTTGGCTAGTAATCGAAAAGTCATGGGTTCTGGGTTCGAACTCTTGAATTGATTACGTTTTGACTAAAAATCATCAGCAATGACAGCCGAAAACTCCCAGAATTAGGAGTCACTCTTGTTCTGTCAATGGGCTTGTCAAAGAAGTTGGAGGAGCCGACAGTGTTTCGGGGAATCTCTTGGCCTTGAGGAAGGAAATTATCCCTAAAAGGTGGAAGGATTAGCAATAATTAATGGTGTCAAGGTGCAGGAGGCAATGAAACCACTGGACTATAAGAAACATTGTCTGTATCTACAGAAAGTATGTCCGGCAGTTGCAAACGTGTCATAATGATCTCTCCATTGCCACAAGATTTCGTATTACTTCCCCCTTCGGATCTCCGGGAGGGACTGGCAAGTGAGAGGTAACCATGAGAAAAAGACTGAATAACCAACGAAACGGTAATACACTACTCGTCGGAACGTGAAACATCAGAAGAATGAGAGTGGTAGGAAAGCTAGAAAATCTGAAAAGGAAAATGTAAAGGCTCACGCTAGCTACAGTGGAAATCATTGAAGTGAAATGAAAAGTTGATAAGGATTTCGGATCCGGTGATTAGAGGATAATATCACAGCAGCAGAAAATGGTATAATAGGAGCAGGACACGTCATGACGTCATGACAGGGAAGAAGGGCAAAGAGTAAATTACTGTGGACAGCTGAGTGAAGTGATAGGGTCTCGCGGTTAAGGCGCTGTCCGGAACTGCGCGACTGCTACGGTCGCAGGTTCGAATGCTGCCTCGGGCATGGATGTGTGTGATGTCCTTAGGTTAGTTAGGTTGTAACCTCCCCACAAAATTTTGAAAGAAATTAAATGTTAATGAACATCGTGCTGTAAAGTGTAACCTCCCCGCAGAAATAAAAGAAAAGTCTATGATAATGAAAACGAGCCAAATGTTTGCTCCCCACAAAATTATAGAATAATAATGACCCAAATGTAAACTCGACACAAAAATTAAGAAATCAAAATTGATCATTAAACCCACAATAACAGGGCAGCAGCGCTGACCTTAGGCCCTGTGCAATAATTAATCTGATAAATTGATTCCGGGAGGAAAAGCATAGGAACTATTGTTTCAATTGGAATGATTCTTTTTTTTTTAAACGATTGCTTTGAAAACAAAGTTATTATTGGGGCATTTCTTGAACAAATTAATTACAATTAACATACATTACATTATCAGATATGCGCAATGCTGCTTCATTACCTTATTTAACAATATACCTCGTCCCGAACCTTGATCAGAGACCCATGTCGACCCCCGCCGACTCCTCACACACTACTTCCGACTGAGTACAACTCGCAACTGAACTCTCGCGCGGTCAAGCGCAGACTAGCAATGATAAACAACTCTCTGGTCAGAGATTCTGTCATGCCTCGCCATCGCTGGTACTGAATACATACACGTTTCATAACCCTCCACTGGGGTGGAAAAGCAAAGCTAAATTGTTGTATCCAATCCAGTGTTCTGTCATTTTTAAACACTTTAAATTTTCTCACTGACAGAAAATGTTTGTAATCAAAGTTATCGTCTCTGTATGATGGAACAGGTTCATGATTGTAAGAGAATCTATTTGTCTGTGTCTGTTCGGAATCTAAGTCACGTACTCTCTGTAGATTACCTAAATTATACCCACTGCGTGAGTCTGACAAATGTTCGCAAAGTGGCGTCTGCTGTGATGTGTTATTAACTGAAATATTTTTTATCTCTGTTACCTCTTGCTGTAAACTTGACAATTTTCTACGCAATGTATTATTAGACGAATTGATCTCACTGATTGTCTGCTGTAAATTTTGGAATTCAGGTGTTTGGTTAAACAAAATCGGTGCAGTATCGTCTGATTTGCTGTCATTATTACTTTCAATAACATCAATACGACTGGCCAATTCATCACATTTTTCAGTCAGTATTTTTACCTGATCATCGGTTTTAGTGTTAGAGGCATTAATCTGTTTTTGCATTTTACGTGTGGTTTCGTTCAGTTTTTTAACGTTAGCTTTGATGTCATCGTAATCCTGTGTTAGTTGTATTTGTTCAAGTCTGTCGGTCAATGTTTGAATATCTACTGTGTGTGTATCTGTTTTTGATTTAAGATCAGAAATTTCATCACGTAATTCTGTGTTCAACTGTTCGATGGTATTAATTTTGTCCGATACTGTAGCAATATTGTTAGTATCTTTTTGCCTTCGCAAACATTTTACGTTTATCTTCTTGTCTCTGCGCAGTGATTGTTTCCATGACCTGACGTTTTACTTTATTTTGATCCTGTATAAATTTGCGGAAACGCGTATTACTGTTTTGTAGGTGAAGATTAAGACATTCGTCAATTTGAGTGTTCTGTTGGTCGAATTTCACGTCAATCTTTGCATCCATTGTGCGCGAAAGTTCTGCTGTAATTACTTTAAACTCGTCGCGTAATTGTGTCGCTTTTTCAGAGCATTGTTTACCGACTGCACTAATTTCCTCTCTAAGTGTTTCTGTTGTAGCTGTTTGCAAATCCCTTAATTCTTGATCAACAGATCTAAATTCTTCGCTACTTTTCCTAGCACAAGCCTCAATTTCTTCATGTAATCGTTCCTTAGTATCATGACATTGTGTGGCAACGGCTCTAATCTGTTCACTAAGCTGTCTGGAAATGTTGTCTAATTTTTCATTTAACTGTCTGGAGTTGTTGTCTAATTTTTCACTAAGTTGTTTGAAATTTTCATTATTATTGTCTAGTTTTTCTTTCTGTTGTTTGAAATCTTCACTAAGTTTGTCTTGTTTTTCATTATTTTCATTAAGTTGTTTAGTCATTTGTAGCAACATTGCCATAATTGGATCTGACCCAAAATTAGCATTTCTATTCTCTGTGCTGTTTGATGGTGTACCTGCAATTGTCACGTTTTGTGTATCCATTTGGATATTCTGTGATTCTCGAAAAGGTTTGCTAATTGGATGCACACTGTAGTCACTCCCTCCAAATTAAATAAATCTGTCGTGCTTTGAGTACACTGTTCATTTTCATTAGAAAAATTTGTCTATTCATCACGTGAATTTTCCAAACCGATTGTGTTAAGCTGGGCAGCGCTCATTACAACAGAACGCCCCGCGTCATATTGTCGTCAAATGAACAGAGGACACAATTGAATTCATCTGTTCATCACTAAGATTAAAATCATTATTAGCGGTTGATACGTACTGATTGTTAGTAAACGGAGAATTGTCATCATTGCACTGTGTGTCACAAGCACTATCGGTGAAATTATTTAAATCAGTAATTTCATTCATTACACTTCACGATGTACTATTAATAGTTTTTCGCGGCATTTTTACACAAATCACACTTATTCACAAACGAAACAAACACAATGGAAAATTCAACAAATACAAGTACAACAAAGAGCAACGAATTGCCGATGACCTGAGAAAGAAAGGGACAAAATTAGTAAAAGCGTTGCGCAAAATCCTAATTATTTAATTAAATAAGGGCAGATATTGACCACTTCTCAGAAGATTCACAAAGAAATACTATCCTGGCAGGGTCGCCAAGTGTAACCTCCCCAACAAAATTTTGAAAGAAATTAAATGTTAATGGACATCGTGCTGTAAAGTGTAACCTCCCCGCAGAAATAAAAGAAAAGTCTATGATAATGAAAACGAGCCAAATGTTTGCTCCCCAAAAAATTATAGAATAATAATGACCCAAATGTAAACTCGACACAAAAATTAAAGAAATCAAGATTGATCATTAAACCCACAATAATAGGGCAGCAGCGCTGACCTTAGACCCTGTGCAATAATTAATCTGATAAATTGATTCTGGGAGGAAAAGCATAGGAAATATTGTTTCAATTGGAATGATTCTTTTTTTTTAAAAAACGATTGCTTTGAAAACAAAATTATTATTGGGGCATTTCTTGAACAAATTAATTACAATTAACATACATTACATTATCAGATGTGCGCAATGCTGCTTCATTACCTTATTTAACAATATACCTCGTCCCGAACCTTGATCAGAGACCCATGTCGACCCCCGCCGACTCCTCACACACTACTTCCGACTGAGTACAACTCGCAACTGAACTCTCGCGCGGTCAAGCGCAGACTAGCAACGATAAACAACTCTCTGGTCAGAGATTCTGTCATGCCTCGCCATCGCTGGTACTGAATACATAGGCGTTTCAAGGTTTAAGTAGTTCTAAGTTCTAGGGGACTGATGACCTCAGAAGTTAAGTCC
The DNA here is from genome assembly GCF_021461385.2 of Schistocerca piceifrons. Taxonomy (NCBI): domain Eukaryota; kingdom Metazoa; phylum Arthropoda; class Insecta; order Orthoptera; family Acrididae; genus Schistocerca; species Schistocerca piceifrons. The sequence continues at coordinate 431,411,837 of NC_060138.1, forward strand.
CATAGTGCTCAGAGCCATTTGAACCATTTGAAGTGATATGATTGTTCTCATCAGGATCAATAGCGAACCAATGCCACTAACAACAGTTCAGGAATACACACTGTTGTCATAAGCAGAAGATGAAAAGATAAAGAAAGTATTTTACGACACTGAACTGGTATTCCGCGAATCGGCAAAGGAAGGAATATCCGGAAAATACTGACAAGAGGAAGGGACGGAGTGATAGCACACGGGTTGGGACATCACGGAATAATTTCCCTGGTGCTGTAGAGAGCTGCATAGGACAGCGGTGGAGGAAGACGAGATAACTATGGATGTAGGGTGGAAATGCTACTAGCGGAATTCGTGGACGGGCCGCATCGAACTAGTTAGAAGGCAGATAGGGAAAAACGGTACAATATCTGCAGGGGAACTGTAAAGGCTGATGTTGGCCAGCTGGCTTGCTGCATTAAAAATTTTAAGGCATATTCTATTGTTTCATCAGTTTAATAATAGCTTCCTACTGATGCGACACTTCGACGAACAACCTGCATTTTTTCCTATGGGAAAGATGCGCCAACAGTTTTCGTGAGAATATGGCAGTTACTCGACCAGTAACCTAGGGAAAAAGTCCTCGTATTCCCCATGTTTCAAAAGAGATGGTTGTCCTAATACTATTCTGTAACGTGGTACTACATGAACTTGGAGTTAAGCTGCTAAAATACCCAATTCCACCCCTGCTGGACGCGTGTGAAATTTAGAAAGTCTCGGAAGTTCTGCCACATATCTACCGAGCGATTTCGTACTTTTTTTCCTTTTTAAATTGTTCTCCGTTTCGATTAAGAGACATATATTTCTCCTACGTAGTTCAAAAGCCGCTGGACGCAACGCAATTGTTTCTGACCGTGCGACGAGTTGCTATTGATCGCGGACGTCTGTTCTCTCCTCGACAACTTAACACCTTGCGTATTGCTCGTTTAACACTCTGAATTATTTAAGGCTATTACGAGAGTGGGTGATATTTTTTTACTGTTGCTTTATCTTTTGGGATGCAGAGACAGCTTTGTACGGGTGTGGGACGGGGAGGAGGAGGAGGAGGAGGAGGGGGGAGGAGGGAGAGGAGGAGGATGGCTGTACAACAACCGTGCAGCTCGCAGCGGGCGCTTGAGGCAACTTCGCCCGCCTCACAAAGGGCTTTAGATGAGAATTCCTGGAGCGCATCGGCTATGCAGAAAGCATCCCTTAGCAGGAATTACATCTTTTTCCCCACTTGATTGATCAAAAGCTTCCATTGATCCTGCGGATAACGAAGCAAATGTTTAAACTGGTCTCGAGTTGCGGACCGACTTTTGTACAGCAGTCTGGACGCAATTCTAACGCAGCGGCAGCCCCTAACGAGTGAGCTGCTTAATGAAAGCGGAGCCACTGGCCGGAAATATCTCCCTGCTGCGAGTGCTACTGCTGCTGCTGCTGCTACTGCGGACTGACTACGCCAGCTCAAAGGGACGAGTTGCTCGCACTCAAGATGGCCGCCTCCCGCCTACGACGCTCCGCGTTTTCTTACATCATCAGAGGCGGATGTGGCAGGGGGCTTCGTTGTCCCCGTCGTCAAAGCAGGTTTCGGATAGCTACGTCTACTGACATTTGCCCATCATTCATTATTTTCCTGTCTCTATTTTTAATATTTCACAAAGGAGGAAAATATTAATGATCTTACGTACTTGAACCAAGGAGTGGGTAGAAAGTTTTGCAGCACGTATTATTATTTTGTAAAGTACTGGACTCCATACATATTATAACAATGTGTGCGTGTGTTCCACATGTCCTCCTAAGCCACCGGACAAATTTCAACCAAACTTGGTACAAATATACCTTACTGTCAGGTGACAATCACTGTGGGAGTAAGAACCACCAATCTACAAAGGGGTGGGGGTGAAAAAGAAGCGAAGCCCGCGACTCTTGAATTCGCCGACTGCACTCATCCAGTATTTGCGAATTAGAGCACATAGCGACTCGCAACAGATTTTACACATAATTTAGAAACCTTAAATGATTTCTCCCTGAAAACCCCTACAAAATGATGAAAGGGAAAATGTTTATCGCTTGCTACTTTTCTGCTGATCACGCAATAAAAGTACCCCATGAGGCATGACATTATAATTTGTTAATTCTTTTTTACTAACCTGTATTCTCGACATATTTTACAGGCAGTATACACATCCACCACTGAATGTAACTGCAAAATTATATCACTGTACGACACATAGATAAGGAGGTACCACATAAGCAGTGAGATGATTGAAAAACTGACGCATCGTGCGTGACGTTTAAAGTTATTACTTCTTTGCTACCACACTACTGGCCATTAAAATTGCCACACCAAGAATAAATGCAGATGATAAACGGGTATTCATTGGACAAGTATATTATACTAGAACTGACATGTGATTACATTTTTATGCAATTTGGGTGCATAGATCCTAAGAAATCACTACCCAGCACAACCACCACTGGCCGTAATAACGGCCTTGATACGCCTGGGCATTGAGTCAAACAGAGCTTGGATGGCGTGTACAGGTACAGCTGCCCGTGCAGTTTCAACACGATACCACTGTTCATCAAGGGTGGTGACTGGCGTATTGTGACGAGCCAGTTGCTCGGCAACCATTGACCAGACTTTTCAATTGGTGAGAGATCTGCAGAATCTGCTGGCCAGGGCAGCAGTCGAACATTTTCTGTATCCAGAAAGGCCCGTACAGGACCTGCAACATGCGGTCGTGCATTATGCTGCTGAAATATAGGGTTTCGCAGGGATCGAATGAAGGGCAGAGCCACGGGTCGTAACACATCTGAAATGTAACTTCCACTGTTCAAAGTGCTGTCAATTCGAACAAGAGGTGACCGATACGTGTAACCAATGGCGAACCATACCATCACGCCGGGTTATAGCCCAGTATGGCGATGACGAATACACTCTTCTAATGTGCGTTCACCGCGATGTCGCCAAACACTGATGCGACCATCATGATTCTGAAAATAGAACCTGGATTCATCCGAAAAAATGGCGTTTTGCCATTCGTGCGTCCAGGTTCGTCGTTGAGTACACCATCGCAGGCGCTCCTGTCTGTGATGCAGCGTCAAGGGTAACCGCACCAATGGTCTCCGAGCTGATAGTCCATGCTCCTGCAAACGTCGTCGAACTGTTCGTGCAGATGGTTGTTGTCTTGGAAACGTACCCATCTGTTGACTCAGGGATCGAAACGTGGCTGCACGATCGGTTACAGCCATGCGGATGCCTGTCATCTCGACTGCTAGTGATACGAGGCTGTTGGGATCCAGCACGGCGTTCCGTATTACCCTCCTGAACCCACCGATTCCATATTCTGCTAACTGTCATTGGATCTCGACCAACGCCAGCAGCATTGTCGCGGCACGATAAACCGCAATCGCGATAGACTACAATCCGACCTTTATCAAAGTCGGAAACATGATGGTACGCATTTCTCCACCTTACACGAGGCATCACAACAACGTTTCATCAGGAAATGCCGGTCAACTGCTGTTTGTGTATGAGAAATCGTTTGGAAACTTTCCTCATGTCAGCACGTTGTAGATGTCGCCACCAGCGCCAACCTTGTGTGAATGCTCTGAAATGCGAATCATTTTCAAATCACAGCATCTTCTTGCTGTCGGTTAAATTTCGCGTCTGTAGCACGTCATCTTCGTGGTGTAGCACTTTTAATGGCCGGTAGTGTATTTACGAGCTTCCATCAGGAGCTACTTATTTACAGATACCCCTGTAGCTACTAGATTATTTTTGTAATTTCTTGCGTGTTCGACTGCTTACTAGACACAACCTCTTTAATAACAGCATAGCGTACAGTACCGCCGTTGTTATCGACCCTCGTATCGTATAGGCTTTTGTTTGTTTTACTTATTGTAGCTTAGTGTTTGTTAGACCATCAGTGAGAGAGCACTTCGAATTCCTGCTGCTAATAAGTCTCTTACACCCTTCGTTTGTTACATATTTTTATGAGCTTCAAACAGAGCGACTGCAATAATGGATAGGAACTGTGATTGCTGTGTAGAGATGCGATCTGAGTTGGCGACCCTTCGCTCAATGCTCCAGGTTGTGTTGGCTTCTGTCACACCACTTGAGGCTGCTGCCAAGGGGCATTACTGTGGGGGGGGGGGGGGGGGGTGGGAGGGGGCAGATGTGGGGATGTGATGGACATCGAGCATGTCCCACATGTCCCCTGATTGGTCCACTGCTGTGGCTGCCCTGGCCCTCACCTGTGGTCCAATGGGAGATCATTTCAAAGTGTGACAGGCAGCAAAAGCTTTCCAAGGGGCCGATCATAGGGCCTCCCCAGTTTGTTTGACAAACAAGTTTGGGCGTTATCTATAGCTGACGATGTCTCTAAGCCGGATACGGTCATCCACCCTGTTCCAGAGGAAGCTTCTCGGCCCACAAGGTCTGGGTATTCACAGAGGGTGGGTTTGCTAGTAATTGGGAGCTCCAACGTTAGGCATGTAATGGGGCCTCTTAGAAACATGGCTGCCAGGGGGGGGGGGGGGGGGGGGGGAGGAAGCCAGTGTGCACTCCGTGTGCATACTGGGGGGAGTCATTTCTGATGTGGAAAGGGTGCTTTCAGATGCCATGAAGAGTACAGGATGCAGCCAACTACAGGTGGTGATTCATGTCGGTAGCAACGACGTGTGTCGCTTTGGATTGGAGGAGATTCTCTGTGGTTTCGGGCTGCTACCGGGAATGGAAAAGACTGGCAGTCTTCCTTTTGAGATTAAGACGGAGCTCACCATCTGCAGCATCGTCGATAGAACCGACTGTGGTCCTTTCGTGCAGAGCCGAGTGGAGGGTCTGAATCAGAGGCTCAGGCGGTCCTGTGACCTTGTAGGCTGCAGATTCCTTGACTTGCACCATCGGGTGATGGGTTTCCGGGTTCAGCTTAATAGGTCAGGGGTCCACTACACACAGGAGGCGGCTACACGGGTAGCGGGGGCTGTGTGGAAGGGACTGGGCCGTTTTTTAGGTTAGAAGGTCTCAGAGAACCACAGAAAGGGCTTCTGTCTAAAAGGGGTCAGGTAAAACATAGTAAGGTACTTGCAGAAACAATCGGTATTGTAGTTGTAAATTGTCGTAGCTGTGTTGGGAAAGAACCAGAGCTCCAAGCCCTAATCGAAAGCACTGAAGCTCAACAGTTATAGGTACAGAGAGCGGATTAAAGCCGGAAATAAGTTCAGCCGAAATTTTATCAAACGATCTAACAGTGTTCAGAAAGGATAGATTAAATACAGTTGCTGTCAGAAGTAATTTGCATTGTAGTGAAATTGAAGTAGATAGTTCCTGCGAAATAGTGTTGGTAGAGGTTATACCTGACAGTCGGACTAAACTATTAATTGGATCGTTTTACCGACCCCACGACTCAGCTGAAAAGTTCAAAGAAAACTTGAGTCTCATTTCAAATAGGTACCGGACTCATACAATTATAGTCGGTGGTGACTTCAATGTACCCTCGATATGCTGGCAAAATTATATTTTTAAAGCCGGCGGCAGGCATGAAACTTCATCCGAAATTGTACTGAATGCTTTCTCAGAAAATTATTTTGAACAATTAGTTCATGAGCTCACTCGCGAAAGCATACTTGCCCTCTTAGCAACAAATAATCCTGGACAAATAGTATCGTGGTGAATACAGGGATTGGTGACCACAAGGCTAGGCTGAATACAGTAAGACGTGTAACCATTAAAAATGCAAAGTATATCTATTTAAGAAAGCTGATAAAAATGCTCTTGACGTCTTTTTAAGAGACAGCCTTCAATCCTCCCGATCTGATCATGTAAGCGTAGGAAAGTTGTGGAATGATTTCGAAGAGATAGTATCGATAGCAATTGAGAGATATATACCACGTAAATTAATAAGTGATGGTACTAATCCCCCATGGTACGCAAACGGGTCAGATCGCTGTTGCAGAAGCAGCGAAAAAAGCATGCCAAATTTAAAAGAACTCAAAATCTCCATGACTGGCAAAATTTTACAGACGTTCGAAAAATGTGGCCTACTTCAGTGCAAGATGATTTTAATAATTTCCACAACGAAATTCTGTCTCGAAATCTAGCAGAAAACCCAAAGAGATTCTGGTCTTACATGAAGCACAGCAGTGGCAAGACGCAGTCAATACTTTCGCTGCGCGATAACAACGGTGAAGACACTGATGACAGTATCACTAAAGCAGAGTTATTAAACACGGTTCCGCGTAACTCCTTCACCAAAGAAGACGAAGTAAACATTCCTGAATTCCAATCAAGAACAACTGCCAAGATGAGAAACATAGAAGTAGATATCGTCGGTGTAACAAAGCAGCTTAAATCACTTAATAAAGCCAAGGCCTCCGGTCCAGATTGTATACCAGTCAGGTTCCTCTCAGAGTATGCTGATACGATAACTCCATATTTAGCAATTATACACAACCGCTCGCTTACAGAAAGATCTGCACCTAAAGACTGGAAAATTGCTCAAGTCACACCAATACTCAAAAAGGCAAGTAGGAGTAATGTGCTGAATTACAGACCCATATAACTAACGTCGATTTGATGTAGGGTTTTGGAACATATATTGCATTCGAACATGAAGAAGTACCTCGAAGAAGCGATTTATTGACACATAGTCAGCACGGATTCAGAAAACATCGTTCGTGCGAAACACAACTAGCTCTTCATACTCATTAAGTAATATGTGCTATCGACCGGGGATGTCAAATTGATTCCATATTTTTAGACTTCCAGAAGTTCCTCACAAACGTCTTCTAACCAAACTGCGTACCTCTGAAATATCGCCTCAGTCGTGTGACTGGATCCGTGATTTCCTGTCAGAAAGTAGTAATAGACGGAAAGTCATCGAGTAAAACAGAAGTAATATCCGGCGTTCCCCAAGGAAGCGTTTTAGGCCCTCTATTGTTCCTGATCTATATTAACGACGTAGGAGACACTCTCAGCAGCCGTCTTAGATTGTTTGCAGATGATGCTGTCATTTACCGTCTTGTAGTCATTAGAAGACCAAAACGAATTGCAAAATGGTTTAGATAAGATATCTGTATGATGCGAAAAGTGGCAATTGACCCTGAATATAGAAAAGTGTAAAGTTATTCACATGAGTACTAAAAGAATATTTCGATTACGCGATAAGTCACACAAATCGGAAGGCTGTAAATTCATCTAAGTACTTAGGGATTACAATTACTAATAACCGAAATTGGAAAGATCAATACATAGTGTTGTGGGTAGAGCTAACTAAAGACTCCGACTCACTGGCAGAACACTTAGAAGGTGCAACAGGACTACTAAAGAGACTGCTTACACCACGTTTGTCCGCACTATTCTGGAGTATTGCTCTGCGGTGTGGGATCCGCATCAGGTGGGACTGACGGATGGTATTGAAAAAGTACAAAGAAGGGCAGCTCGTTTTTTACTATCCCGAAATAGGGGAGGTATTACCACAGACATGATACGTGAATTTGAGTGGCAATCATTAAAACAATGGTGTTTTCCGTTGCGGCGGGATCTTCTCACGAAATTTCAGTTTTCTTCTCCGATTGCGAAAACATTCTGTTGGCACCCACGGACATAGAGAGAAATGATCATCACGATAAAATAAGAGAAATCAGGGTTCTCACGGAAAATATAAGTGCCCGTTTTTCCCGCGCGCCAGGCACCTTATTGTGAACAGCAGAGTAATCACGTAGATGTACATGTACATGTTTTCTGTTAAGACCGACTGTGCTGTGCTCCATTGTGAAAATGTGCGGTTTCGTTTTCTTTTTTTGCAGTCAGTTTTAACTATGATAGAGGGGCATTTAAACCATTAACCAAACTGTTTCTTCTGTATACAGTGTTTCTCAGTATACATACTTTTTTACACAAAAATTGTATTCATAAAAATGTGTTGCTTTGTTTCCTTCCTAGCAGTCGGCTTTCGTAGAAAACAGGAAAGTTGTGTTTATGGCTTATGGTTAGACCAATATTAAAGAGAGGGAGAGAGAGGATTGGGCGTAGGAAGAGATGAAGAGAGTAGAAGAGCAGATGGACAAAGAGAGCGGTAGGAGGAAGATGAACTGTAAGAGGGGAGAGAAGGAGATTAGGACGTATAGCAAGTTTCCATACGTATTTAGCAATAGCTAGGAATTAGCTAGTGTGGTTATGAAGAGAAACAGAAAATGAGCTCTAACGTGGAAATAAAGTGTTTCTGGTCACATGTCCGTGTAACATATTTTCTTGTTTTAAGCTTGAAGAGTGTTACCTGGAACCTGGAAGTATGACGATGTCCTCTTGTTACACTCCCCCCCCCTCCTCCTACAGCTGCCCATAGGCAGTGCGTCTGCTGCTCCGAGAAACTCGCAGTTAATAATGCGTATAGAAGCCTTCTTTTCTTTATTTCATTTTGTTTGCGTCATCAGACTTCTTACTGGTTTGATGCGGCCTGCCACAAGTTTATCTTCTGCATGAGCTTCTTCACTTCATAGTAACACTTGCAACCTACGCCCTCAATTATTTGCTGGATGCATTCCAATGTCTGTTTTCCTCTACAATTATTACCCTCTGCAGCTCCCGCTATTGCCGTGGAAGTTATTCCCTGATGCCTTAACAAACGCCCTGCTATCCTGTCCCTACTTCTTGTTTTCCATATATTCCACTCCTCGCCAATTCTGCGGGGAACCTCCTCATTGCTTACTTTATTAGTCCACCTATTTTTCAATATTCTTCTGTAGCACCACATCTTAAATACTTCGATTCTCCTCTGTTCCAGTTTTCTCACAGTCCATGTTTCACTACCATACAAAGCTCAGATCCAAACGAAACATTCTCAGAAATTTCTCACTCAAATTAAGACCTATGTTTGGTACTAGTAGACTTCTCGTGGCCAGGAATGCCCTTTTTGCCAGTGATAGTCTACTCCGTTTGCCATGCGTCATTTTGCTGCCTACCTTCAACTATTTCGTAGACACGAATTTGAGATTGAGCTTCTCGCTGTTCTATTTTCTGCTACTTCTCATTACTTTCGCCTTTCTGCGATTTACTTTCAGTTCATATTCTGTACTCAGTAGACTGTTCATTCCATTCGACAAATCCCGTTATTCTTCTTCACTTTCACTGAGGTTAGCAAAGACATCAGCGAATCTTATCACTGATATAGTTTCACCTTGATCTTAATCCCACTCTTGAACCTTTCTTTTATTTACTTCATTGCTTCTTCGATGTACAGATTGCTTCTTCGATGTACAGATTGAACAGTAGGGGTGAAAGACTGCAACCCTGACTTACACTTCTTTGACTTCGAGCACTTCTTGGTCTTCCACTCTTACTGTTTCCTCTTGGTTCTTGTATATATTATGTATTACTCCTCATCCCTACCACGATTTTTCTCAGAATTTCGAACAACTTGCACCATTTGACATTGTCGAACACTTTTTCGAAGTCGATATATCCTATGAACTGTCTTCATTTTTCATCAGTCTTGCTTGCATTATGAAACCGAATGTCAGAATCGACTCTCTGGTGCTTTTATCTTTCCTAAATCCAAACGAATGGTCATCTAACAGATCCTCAAATTTTTGCCATTTTTATGAATATTATTCGTGTCAGCAGCTTGGATGCATGACCTGGTAAGCTGATTGTGAGATGTTTCTCTCTTTTCAGCTCTTGTAGTCTTCGAAATTGAGTGGATGATGTTTCTCCGACAGTCGCATACATTCTGCACATCATCATGAATAATCGTTTTGTTGCCACTTCCCCAAAATATTTTAGAAATTCCGATCGAATATTATTAGTCTGGTTTGCGTTATTTGATCTTAAGTCTTCCAAAGCTATTTTAAATTCTTATTCTAATACTGAATCCCCTACCTCTTCCTGTTTCTTCTTCTATTACGTCATCAGACATCTCCTCCGCCTCACAGAGGCCTTCAACGTACTGTTTCTATCAATCCGCTCTCTCCTGTGAATTTAACAGTGAACTTCCCGTTGCACTCTTAATTCCCTTTCCTTTAATGTAAAGTTGTTTTGACTTTTCTATACGCTGAGTCAGTCCTTCCGAGCATCATTTCCTTTTCGACTTCTTCATATTTTATTCTGCAGGCATTTCGTCTTAGCTTCCCTGCACTTCCTATTTATTTCATTCCTCAGCGACTTGTATTTGTGTATTCCCAAATTTCCATGCACATTTTTGTACTTCCTTCTTTCATCGATCATCTTTGTTCCGTTATACATGGTTTCTTCGCAGTTACCTCCATCGTACCTATGTTTTTCCGAACGTCCATTATCCCTCAACTGAACTGCCTATTGAGATATTTCCTATGGCAGTGATATAGCTTCAGGCAACTGCAAACGTATCTCCTCATTCCTTAGTACTTCTGCATCCCACTTCTGTGGGCACTGATTTTTCCTGACTTGATCCTTAAACTTAATCACTACTAATTTGTGGTTTGGGTCTTTATCTGCTCCTGAGTTTAGTTAGCTTTAAGTAGTTCTAAGTTCTAGGGGACTGATGATCACAGATGTTAAGTCCCATAGTGCTCAGAGCCATTTTTTGCTCCTGAGTACGCCTTACAGTCCAGTATCTGATTCCGTAATGTGTGCCTGACCATGATGTAATCTAACTGAAATCTTCATGTATCTCTCTGCCGCGCATCTCATCCTGCTGTGATTCTTGAACAGAGTTTTCGCTGTTGCTAGCTGAAATTTATTGCAGAACTTTATTGATCTTTCTCCTGGCTCATTCCTGCTACCACGCCCATATTCTCCGGTAACCCTTTTTACTGCGTCTTACCGTAAATATGCAGTCCTATCCCCAGTGACTATTAGATTTTCACCTCTCTTTACGTACTGAATCACTCGTTCAGTATCCTCATATAATTTCTCTGACTCTTCATCCGCCGCTAGCGATGTCGGCATGTACATCTGAACTATCGTTGTCGGTGTTAGTTTACTGTCGATTTTGATGAGAACTGTTCACAGTAACTCATTATCTGTCTTACCTTCCTATTCATAGCGAATCCTATTCTCGTTACATCATTTTCTGCCGCTGTTGATGTAGAGGCCTACGGTGGTTTGGCAGTGGCCCAGAGAGGCGGGTGGGTGAGGTTTCCCCTGCCCACTCGTCTCCAGTTAGCCGAGCGCAGCGCCCGCAAGGGGATGCGTGACGTCTGCAGTGCAGCCGAGTGGTCGGTCCGGCAGAAACCGTGTTAGGTTAGGCCGCCGTGGACTCCTCTGGAGGCCGGCTGCGGCAGCGGTGGTGCATCGATAATGCCCGGCCTGGCCTGGCCTCGCGTGGCTCCTGCCGGCAGGACAATTTGATCACGTCACGCCTGGAGGCCAGGGAAGAGCGCTGCGCTCGAGGCGCGGCGGCCATTGCGGCGCTGGCAGGGCTCGAGAATATCAAGTATACCTTAGGGATGGCGGTTATCGCTGAAACAGCCGGTTTTCCGTTATGCCGTTTTTTAAACAGGAGTTTAACCTGAGTACTCAAACCACTAAAAATGGCCGATTTCTGAAATAACCAATTTTCTGGTTTTCTGTTCCTATTATTTCCTGTAATATACATATAAATCTCAAAAAGAATGAACAATTTTGACGTTCTCAGGTTCAAGATACATAGAGTCAAAATCTTAAATTAAATAAGGAAATAATAGAAAATTTAGTACATTCTCCGTTCGCTGCTTTTCTCGAAACGTGGTAAGTGGTTGAGTATTACAAAAAATCACCAGTATTGACCTATGGGTTCGAATATTTTGAAATTCTGCTCAAAAATCAGAGATAATACCGCTATTTGGTTATTACGAAGAGTCATTGCTAAAGGGTGAAAACTGTCGTTCAACAACTTCGTTTTTCGTGTTAAATTGTCCGTTTTCAGGGGCTACAAGCAAATACAGGCGTATTATTTAGACACAGGCTACTTTCTAGTTTTATTGTATACTTTTGCCAACTTTTTAATTTATTACTGATATAATTTCCTTCCCCTTATTCTTTTCATTTAAATGGCAGACGCCCGCAGCTCGTGGTCATGCGGTAGCGTTCTCGCATCCCGCGCCCGGGTTCCCGCGTTCGATTCCCGGCGGGGTCAGGGATTTTCTCTGCCTCGTGATGGCTGGGTGTTGTGTGATGTCCTTAGATTAGTTACGTTTACGTAGTTCTAAGTTCTAGGGGACTGATGACCATAGATGTTAAGTCCCATAGTGCTCAGAGCCATTAAATGGCAGACCAGTCTTTAATCTTTTAAGGAAATGAAGCACTGCACTTCATAGCTACACCACTCCGTAAAAATATTTTCAGAGTTAGTGCAATTTTGCAACACAACGGATGTTCGGTGACGATAGCGATAATTCACAACATACAGCAACATTTTCTACAACAACGCACTATTTCAAACCAATGCTAAATTTAGGAATAAAAATTACTCCTTTTTTTAAAAATGGTTTAGTTAAAAACGAAAAAATTTAGCAGTGTTGCTACGGGTAATCGATATTTTGGTATTTTACTCTGCGTTTTTGACTCTGTTATTAGAAAAAAATTTTAAAAAATCACCAGTTATGACCCAGACCAAACAAACATCTAAAAATACCGGTCATGCAGAACTGAAACATGGGTATTACTATTTTGAAGGGTCGATTTTTCCTATCCGTAGTAAATGTGGCGAGTAGCTGCGCGTGAGGCGGAAGTACCTGTTAATACTGTGTTACAGTTAAGTGAAGTTCGTCTAAAAGAAGGGCCCAGGCACTTGCAGTTTATCTTCGTTGGTTGAACTTGGCGGATAAGTGACACTGGCTAGCAGTTCGCACCGAGACTGAATTTTTCTGCCATATTTAGTTTCATATTTTTTCTTTCCTTTTCTGTAACGAATATTTCATGTGTTACCTGAAATATATTAATTTTTGTCTATACAGAGCGATTCCGTAATGATATTAAAAACTTTCAGATACGATGGAGAAAGGTAAAGGCATACGTCTGAGTTAGGGGACCCTGGTCTGGAAACGATGGAGACGAAAGTTATAGGCGAAAATCCTTTCGATACATCTGACAGTAGAATTCATGTACCGTATTGTTGCTAAATTCGTCATGGATCGGCAGTTCACTTTGGACAGAGGGTTCATGAACACCTGGATTAGAGAGTGGACCTGGATTAGCGAGTGGATAGGAAGAGGCGACCTTGTCTTGTCGTCATCGCGTTCACCGTATCTCATCCCAACTGACTTTTGCTAGTGGGTTCATTAGAAAAGTAGACAGCATATTCGGTCTCTCTACCACCAAGTGAAATGCGCCGTTACTAGTCCATCAACAGGGGAAATTATCCGAGGGTATTCGGGGGTGTTCAGTGGTAATTCTGTACGTCATGATCAGGGTTCGTAAGTTGTGGCCCATAGTTCGACTGCTGTGCGAGACTAAGGGGGAACATGAGCCGTATTTTACTGACTATAAGACACGCCTTAATTTAAAAAAAAATATTACGTTTTACCATTTTTATTATTATACTGCAAAACCAGACCAAAAAAATTCTTAGTTTATAAAACCGAACTGACCTGCTGAACCACTTTCTTCTTCTTATTTTTCCTCTTCGTCTTCATCGTTGTCCTCTTCATATGTAAGATGATCTTTACTGCCTTGGAGAGCGTTGCTTATGCCGCATTTCTTGAAAGATATAACATTCTCTCACTCTAGACCACGCCTACTTTATCCACTGACACACTAGTTTGATTGTACTTCGTTTTAAAGCCCCCTTCGGTTTGAATACATGATGGGTTTCAACCACCATCCATTAGATCCATTCCTATTTCATATACACAATTGTGAAGTCTTCCTCGAATAAAAGCAAGCTCTTTATTTTCCTGTCTCAATTTCTTTTTCACATAATTTTCCAAATTACCACTAAAAGATTTAGCTCAAGAAGAGAACTATTCTTAAATAAAGAATATTTCCTTCTCTCCCATACTCCGTTAATCCATAATTTCATACCAGCCTCGTCCATCCAACTCTTGTCACGTACTTGAACAACAACACCTGGCGGTATTTCAGAAGGTTTTGGCACTGTTTTGTGGCTGAAAATGATCATTGGATTAAATTTAGTAGCGTCATCACAACATGAAAGGACGACAGTATAGTCCATTTTTTCATGCTTGTTTTTATAGTTATAGTTTTAGGACCTTTCATGGCAATAGTTCTGTTAAGTGGCACACAAAATGTCGGAGGAGTTTCCATCCATATTCGCTATTTGGCTTAGTTCCACACTGGTTTTCTTTCGATGTTGAATAATAAAGCGATGGAAAGATAATATTATCTCTGCATACTGTTGTGACATTTGCTGAGCCGGCCGATGTGGCCGAGCGGTTCTAGGCGCTTCAGTTTGAAACCGCGCGACCGCTGCGGTCGCAGGTTCGAATCCTGCCCCGGGAATGGATGTATGTGATGTTCTAGGGGACTAATGACCTCAGATGTTAAGTCCCATAGTGCTCAGAGCCATTTGAACCATTTTTTGACATTTTCTGAGATATTTTGGTTTTGGTTCGCATGCTAAGTCCATGACACTCCATCCTTAAAGTCTGTTAAGTTGCACTATAGCACTAGCTTACGAGACAGTATTTGAATCATTTCTGTATTAATTCCAATGCCAGTTTGAAGGTGTCCTTGAATCCATTTAAATACGTCATCTCCTAGTTTTGACCGTTTCTCAATCCCTCTTCTATTTCCTCATTTAGTCTTCTTCATTTTTTTCAGTTCTTCTTCTAGCCCGCCAATGCGAATGGTTTTTTCGTTGGTGGAGGGCCGAAATGCCGTTCAGCTGTTCTGATTCCATGTTCCTCTGCATGTGCTATTACTTTCAATTTACAGCCCGCATCATATGAAAACCTTTTATTTTTTTCCATTACAAAACTAGCTGCTAGCAAAAATTTGTACTGTTACCGAAAACGTAAGTTCAGTAGCACCGTAGATTGCAATAGGTTGGACAGTGTTCTGGGTTTGTGATGGCAGGGCGCAAGGGAGCCATGTGTTAGCAAGCTTGTGAATTCCCGCAACTCATGTGTGTCGCATCGGTACAGTGCTGCTGCTAGTTGAATCCAAAATTGCCTGATTGAGATAGGTTTCCCCCCGACATGGAATATGTGGTCATTTTTACGACTGGCGGGAATTTTAAATCACACACTGGACATTTTTGGTACTAATTTCGAGTATAAGACGCGCCTGAATTTTGGAGACAATTTTTCAAAGAGAAAAGTGCTTTTATAGTCCGTAAAATACCATAGAATTTAGATTATACCTTTCGACTCTGTGATTTCTGGACTAGGTTGCATACCTCAAATCGATACATTTACCGTTCTCCATCATCCGTGGAAGTTTGTAACATGATCATGGAATCTATTTAGGTTCCTTACTTGTACAGTTATTCGTGTATCAAATGGTTAAAATGGCTCTAAGCACTATGGGACTTAAAATCTGAGGTCATCAATCTCCTGGACTTAGAACTACTTAAACCTAACTAACCTAAGGATATTACACGCATCCATGCCCGAGGCAGGACTGGAACCTGCGACAGTAGCAGCAGCGCGGTTCCAGACTGAAGCGCCTAGAACCGCTCGGCCACAGCGGCCGGCATTCGCGTATCAATTCTATGCTCTGTGATATTAAATTCTATGTAACTCATAGGAACGGGTAGCTAAAGTAATGTTTTTCTGGAGATCGAATTTATGAAAATGAGGATCTGAACGATTCGAGGACTAAAAATTAGTGAAAAATATGTTTGAAGGTGGAGCAAAGAATGTGTATTTCCAGGTGATTCAAGCTGTTGAGATTCAGCAAGAGGTTTATGAGCACAGACGAGCTGATGTGTGACCTGTAAATAACGGAAGATTGTGATCTTTTCTGAATTACGGTTAGGGAAGATTCGACGCTTACTAACAATTTTGTGAAAGCGAGGCACGTCTAATTGTTTTACTGATCAACCGCAATGTCTGCCATGCAACGTCAACCAAATACTGATCAAATAGTGCCTGCTGAAT
Organism: Schistocerca piceifrons; assembly: GCF_021461385.2. NCBI lineage: Eukaryota > Metazoa > Arthropoda > Insecta > Orthoptera > Acrididae > Schistocerca > Schistocerca piceifrons. Next base: position 431,427,872 of record NC_060138.1, read on the forward strand.
AACTTCGCTCAGACACTGAGGAACCACAACCAAATAGCCTGTACCAGAGCAGAATGCACGGCGAAGCTCTGTAAACCCTTGGTAACTTGGACCCAAGCGATCACTGGCGTGACGGCTAATTATCCTCTTGCGAGCACAGCTGAGAACCACACTAGCATAGCCCCGCCCCTTCGGTTCCATCCTCTATCGGAAAGTGACATGCATAGCGTCCACCAGGGCACCGCAATCTGTAAACGGCGGCGAGAGATGGAAGCAAACAGACAGCCTGCACTCGTTACCTGTAACTTAGTACCCTACTCGGCGCTCAACGGTCCCTCCTCCGTGGCTGCAGACACGGACGAACTGTTCGCCGACCAATATCAGCAGGAAGACCATTCACTTCCTCGTCCCAGGCAGACTCCTCGCCGAGACTTTGTACTAGTAGGCCCTGCTTCACTTTCCCTTCGGCCACAGACCACACCAAAAAAACAGCACTCACAGAAGGCCTTCTGAGATATCGATAGGCAGATTTTAAATAGTGGTCTGGAAAACAATGTGCCTCGTAAGTCAATAAAGGACGGAAAGGAAACCAGTCTGTTGTGGCAGTTGAAGATAGCACAACGAAAGCCAGAGTTTTAAATTACACGTTCAAGAAATCGTTCAAACAGGATAATCGTACAAACATAGCATCCTTTGATCACCTAACATACTCCCACTTGCACGACATACACAATGTGATCAAAAGTATCCGGACACCCCCAAAAACATAAGTTTTTCATATTAGGTGCATTGTGCTGCCACATATTGCCATGTACTCCATGTCAGCGACCCCAGTAGTCATTAGATATCGTGAGAGAGCAGAATGGGGCGCTCCGCAGAACTCATGGACTTCGAAAATGGTAAGGACATTTGGTGCCACTTGTGTCATACGTTTGTACGCGGGATTTCCACACTCCTAAACATCCCTAGGTCCACTGTTTCAGATGTGATAGCGAAGTGGAAATGTGAAGGGACACGTCCAACACAAAAGCGTACAGGCCGACGTCGTCTGTTGACTGACAGAGACCGCCGACAGTTGAAGAGGGTCGTTCTGTGAAATAGGCAGACACAGGAATTCCAAACTGCATCAGGATCCACTGCAAGTACTATGACAGTTAGGAGGGAAGTGAGAAAACTTGGATTTCATGGTCGACAGGCTGCTCATAAGCCACACGTCACACCGGTAAATGCCAAACGACGCCTCGCTTGGTTAAGGAACTTAAACATTGGAGGACTGAACAGTGGGAAAACGTTGTGTGGTGTGACGAATCACGGTACACAATGTGGCGATCCGATGTCAGGGTGTGGGTACAGCGAATGCCAGCTTGTAAGTCATTTTCAGCCAGGTGTCCGGATACTTTTGATCACATAGTGTAACTGCGAAGTATTTGAAAACAAATAAGTCATCACCAGGATGGAATCCCTACTCGCTTTTTCAAAGAGTACTCTACGGCATTGGCTCTTTATTTATCTTTCGTTTATCGCTAATCCTGCCCAGCACGAAGTCTTAAGCGACTGGAAAACAGCGCCGGTGACTCCAGTTTATAAGAAGGGTAAAAGAACGGAGCCGTAGAATTACTTGCTCAAAACCCTAACATCGGTTTGCTGGAGAATCACAGAACATACTGTCCTTTGGAATATAATAAATTTTCTTGATACCCAGAAATCTAAGTCCACGAATCAGCATGATTATATAGAACATCGCTCGTGCGAAATTGTTTGCCATTTTCTCACATGGTATACTGCGAACTATGGATGAAGGACAATAAGCAGATTAAAAAAAAAATGGTTCAAATGGCTCTGAGCACTATGGGACTTAACATCTGAGGTCATCAGTCCCCTAGAACTTAGAAGTACTTAAACCTAACTAACCTACGGACATCACAAACATCCATGCCCGAGGCAGGATTCGAACCTGCGACCGTAGCGGTCGCGGTCGCTCGGCCACTCCGGCCGGCAGCAGATTCCATATTTATGGTATTTATTTCTGGAAAACGTTTGACACGATGCCTCATTGCAGGCTGTTGAGAAAGGTAGAAGCATATGGAAAAATTTCTGTGATATTTGAGTGCCTTGACGACTTCTAAATTGTTACCAAGTCTTCTTCACGGTTGTTGGCGAATTTAATTGATATTGACAATTACTTAACCAGCTGATGTCCCCTGTCCATGAACGATCAACAGAGACATAAAAGAACATGTTGAGTGTCATTTATCGTGTGGAATAACAGGCTTCAATTATGTTAGTAAGTTCAAAGAGAGAACCACAGTAAAAAACATTTCACAAACTTATCTGAAATCAATCAACTGCTTTTAAAAAGGGAACATGCCTCGGATCACGGAACGGATTTAAAGGAAACCGACCAAGCAATGGAAAAGGATTACGAGATGGTTTACGACTGGGCACTTTAAACGTAAGGACTCTAACTGGGAAGTTAGAAGAAATTGTAGAAATGATGGAAAGGAGGAAATTGGACATCTTGGGACTTGCTGAGACTAGGTGGAGAGGAGTTGGTGAAAAACCACTAAGTAAAGGATGCAAACTGTACTGGATAGGGAATGAGAGGGGAAGAAATGGAGTGGCAATAGTGGTCAGAGAGGGTCTGCAGGAGGAGGTGGAAGGTATCAATGATCGAATGATAAAAGCCAGAGTACGAGTGAAAGGAAAAAGCATTGAAATCATCCAAGCATATGCCCCACAGGTGGGGTGTACAAAAAAGGAGAAGGAGGAATTTGAAGATGACATGCAAAAGCAGCTAAATGGAGATAATCAGATTATAATAGGGGACCTCAATGCACATGTTGGCACAGACAGGAAAGGATTCGAGGAGATAATGGGACCAGAGGGCTGGGGGAACCGAAATAGAGAAGGAAAATTGTTGCTGGAATTCTGCAAGAGGAATGGGCTGGCGATCGCAAATGCCTGGTACAAGAAGAGAAGTAGCCACAAAATAACTTGGTACAGTGGAGACTGGTCCCAAACTTCAGTAGTAGACTATGTACTAGTGGATAGGCAGATGATGAGCAGCCTCACAGATGTTAAGGTCATTCCATCTGAGGCCTTAGACAGTGACCATCGGCTGTTGGTAGCCACCCTGAGAGAGAAAAAAGATAGGAGGGCAACAGATATACAGGAGAAAAGGTTGAAGACATGGATGCTGAAAGAGGATGAACGGAGGACCCAGTACCAGACACTGATCAGGAAGAAGCTGCCAAAGGAAGATCAGAGAACAGTAGAAGAAGAATGGGGAGATTTTAAGAGGGCTCTAGTTGAGGCAGCTGGGACTGTGTGCGGAAGAACTAGCACAAAGAGGAGAAGTAAGGAAACCCCATGGTGGAACAACATATGTAATGAGGCAGTACTTCGAAAGAACAAAGCCTTCAGAGAATGGTTCCAGACCCAAACAGAGGAAGCTAGGGTAAAATATAAGGAAAGAAAGAAAACGGCACAGACCATAGAAAGGGCGGAGAAGAAGAAGTGGATGGAAAAATGGACAAGAATGTTAGAAGAGGACAGTGAATGGAACAAAAAAGTACTTTACACCATGGTAAGAAATAAGAGGAACGACAGAAGCGAGTGCCTGAGGATCATGGATAATAAAGGAAGAGTTGTGGAGGAAATACATGAGCTCAAAAAGATTTGGAAGGAGTACTTTGAAGATCTGTTGAATGCCGCCAAGCGGGTAACTAACAGCGATGGAGAGCCTAAGGCAGCAGACGATTATAACAGTTGGGAAATTGATGATCTAACTTGGAATGAAGTGGAAGAAGCCATAAAGAGGATGAAAGGGGGCAAGGCACCAGGTTGGGACGAAGTAACAGTGGATATGATACGAGCAGCAGGAGAAGTAGGAACCCAGTGGCTATACAGAGTGCTGAGGTTGGTGTGGAAGGAGAACAGAATTCCTGAGGATTGGAAGAAAGGAATTATAGTCCCGATCTTCAAGAAAGGGGATAAAAGGAGATGTGAGAACTACAGAGGGATCACCCTGCTATGCCACTGTGAAAAAATCTATGAAGAGATCATGGAGAAGAGAATAAGAAGCAGTATTGAAAGTAGACTGCAAGAGGAGCAGTATGGTTTCAGACCGGGAAGATCAACAACGGATCTCATATTTGCGGTAAGGCAGCTGCAGGAAAGGCACTATGAGTACGGGAAGGACTTAATCATGGCCTTTTTAGATATTGAGAAGGCGTATGACAGTATCTGTAGGGACAAGGTCTGGGATGTGCTGAACGCAAAAGGGATAGATGAAGAGATAACACGAAAAGTCAGAAAAATGTATGAGGGAAGTGAGAGTTGTGTGAAAGTGGGGAGGGAACGTACTGCATGGTTCAAGCTGGAAAATGGGCTGCGACAGGGAAGTGCACTTTCGCCTTTATTGTTTATTATTGTTATGGATGAAATCCTACAGCAAGTATCAGATGCAATTGGAGATCATAAAATGAAAGCAGTGCTTTTTGCCGATGACCTGATGTTAATGGGGAAATTGCGAGAAGGAGGTGCAAGAGCAGTTAGATGTATGGGAGGCAACGGCAACACAATATTGAATGCATTTCTCTGCAAAGAAAAGTGAAATAATTGTCACAACAAGGAAGAAGAATAGGCCAAATGTGGATATAACTTGTGGAGGGGAAAAACTACAAGTGGTAGAGAACTTCAAGTACCTGGGAAGCATGATTGAAAGTAAGGGGGGAAAAGCAATGGAAATAAATGAAAGGTGCAGAAAAGCAGGGCAGTTCTACAAATGCATTAGGGGACTTATTTGGAGCAAAGAGGTGCCACAGAAATCCAAGGGAATTATATACCGAACCTACTTTGTCCCCATATTGGCATACGGAAGTGAGACATGGGTAATGCACAAAAGCAACAAAAGTAGAATACAGGCTAGTGAAATGAAGTTCCAGAGGAGCAGGTTGAGTGTAACAAGACGAGACAGATTGCGAAATGTGTATGTGAGGGAAAGACTAAAGGAGGAACCAGTACAGGACAGGACAGAGAAATCAAGACTGCAGTGGTATGGACACATGAAGCGAATGGATGAGGGAAGAATTCCAAAGAGGATGTTTGATCTGCAACTGGAGGGGAAGAGGCCCAGAGGAAGACCAAGAGATAGATGGGTGAAGGGAGTGAAGGAATGTGTGACGAGAAGAGGAGAGAACTGGACGAAGGTGGAAGAGGAGGAATGGTGGAAAGACAGAACACGATGGAGAGGCTTGTGTTCCCGACAGACCCAGCCAGTGGCTGGAAACTGTCCAAGATGATGATGATGATCTGAAATCAAGTTGGTTCCATCATAAATAATACACGCACTACACTTACCTATAACTGTGAATACGGTGTACAATAGTAGCACTAACAAATGTTTACTGCGTGCTGTATCAGTGAACAATGACAGAGGAATGTGTAGTCATTTGTTTTCTGTATTCTGTTTATACTAGCAAAGACTTGCAGTAGAACAGATGAGTTCCTCAGCGGTGAAGATCTGATAGCATTTTACAACGTGTGTTTACTGGCCATTTTTTGTCTTGTTTTGGGCCGTACCATTTCTAAAAATATGGAATACTATTTTTATACACATCAGTGTCAGGCGTCGGGATCAACTGAAAAATAATCACTACTTCTAGAGCGTATTCACTGGAAATCAATGAAGGCACCATACTTTCCAAAAATGTTTTAAATGGCTCTGAGCACTATGGGACTTAACTTCTGAGGTCATCAGTCCCCTAGAACTTAGAACTACTTAAACCTAACTAACCTAATGACATCACACACATCCATGTGCGAGGTAGGATTCGAACCTGCGACCGTAGCGGTCGCGCGGTTCCAGACTGTAGGGCCATACTTTCCTTGTAAAATCAGCAGAGGCAGAGACTGTTGCATCACTCCCTGTCTTCATTACGTCTCTATGTTGGGGAGACATCTTTACATATATCCCTAGGAGAAACATTGAGCGCAAACGTGAAACAGAGTCTCATGTAAGTAACAGGAACCGACGTGCAAGACTTCCTTCAGGTATGTAGAAAATAAAAGGAACTTATTTATTTATAATCAAACTCGCAGGCGAAACTGGTCGTTGATAAATTTATTTGATAATGGCAGGCTAGCAATTGCATAGAATCGGATATATATTATGATCGTGCACTACACTTTGTAAATAGCGACGTATAATAAGCGCTATCTTGAGGAACGGAATTAAATATACACAGATATTACGTCAAGATGATGACAGCATTCAGCAAAATTTGTTACGAGAGCTGCAAATGGAGGACGTCAAGTCTGATATATAAATTACTTACGAATGATGAGAGTATTTTTCAGTATTTGCTCAGTGAAGTGATTTCCCTCATTACAAAACAGGCTAATGCTATACCTGCAGGAGACTGGGAAACTGTGACACTAGAATTTCTTGATACAGGAGTGAGCTACTCTAGTCTACAACACAGCACTCCAATAAACCAAAAGAATTCCAGAAACGTGCGAAGCGATTTATAAAGCTGCAAGGGAAGAATGTGTAAAAGTAAATAAATATTAAGTACACTATATGGGTAATAAGAACTATTTTTATTTGTAAATAATTTAATTAATGGAATTAGTGTACCAACAGCTACAAAATTAATAAAAAGAACAGTGAAGCGCCTTTTAACTTGTGGCATCCAGAGTTCATAAATACATAAAAGAGAATGGAAAGCTAAGAAAGATTTCTTTTATTTTAGAGTGTGACCACAAATTCTATTCGGGCTTGCTGAACAGCTGCCTGTATTAACATCTTCAATTTTTGTAGTCCTGTCTTCCTCAGTTGCGTGTACTATTACGGTACACTAATAGTTTTTACTTTATGGACCGTCTGACTACAACTGAATGAAACACAATTTTCGTGCCACAAGCGTTTCGCCTTTATTTTCTGCAAGGCATCTTTAGTAACCTGGAAAATATACATATTTTTGCTATTTAGTTTACATTCTGGTCAATGTACCTATAGGTTATTAATAATTTTGGTGGTTGATTTTTGCTATTATTTAGTAATATTTTGAACTGTACTTACAGGTTGTGTGGATGATTTCCTACATATTACGTCCTGTTGCATTTTTGGTGTTGTTCCTCTTCCTATAAATACCAATTTGCGGTTTTCTGCCACATTCCACAGCACTAGGAACCGAACACTTGTTTGGATGCAACGTTTTGTTTAGCGTTGCCGACTGTCAGATGTTATTGCCAAAGATTGAATGTTGTTGCCATCTTTCGAGCATAATTATTGAAGTATCTGTGATCTGTTAGCGTATGCATTTTTTTGTAGGTTGGTTGTGTTTGTTTGTGTGTGCGTGTCCAGAGTCGAAGGGGGAGGTTATTTTTTTTATGGGCTGTGTGGTGTGTGTGTGTGTTTGTGTGTGAGTGAGTCCAGTAGGTGAAAGGGGGGAGGGACATTTTTTCCCTGCTTGTGTGAGGGACGATTTTTATCTTATCATTTCTTTTATTAAGTGTAGTAGGGAGCCTGTGCTGATGTGTGTTTGTTCATTTGTCTCATGTTTGTTTTCAGCGATGGCTGTCTGAATGAGGAAGTTCTCTTGCATTTGCATAATTGTTTGTCATGGTTGCTTATTCTCATTATTTTCATTTCATGTTCAATGTTTGTAGGATGGTGGTTATGGTGTTTCAAATCTTCTGCAAATGTGGAATGGTTTGTTTCTTACTTCCAACTCCTGATATGTTCTTTGGATTATGTTTCAAAATCCCTGCATGTCATGCCTTTGTATATTGCAACACAACTTTGACATTCAAGTTTATATATTCCTGATTGTTGGAATTTGTCCCTCTTGGTAGCTGGTTGGCTTAAGTGTGATTGAAGGGTTTGCCCAGTTTTGTATGCTCTTTGGAATCCTTGTCTCTTTAGGATGTTTGCAACTCTCTGTGTTAATTGATGTGTGTAAGTCACAATGTACCATCTGGTTCTTTTCTGTGTGGTGTTGTCATTGTGTGTGTTTGTTGAGTGTGTTTGTAGCTTGTGAGTTCTCTTGTATTCTGGAAATGTGTGTTTGTTTCGTATTTGCGTTTTTATTTTTGGATTAACTCTGTGTACTACATATGTATCATACCCATTGCTCCTAGCTATTTGTATGATTGTACTCATTTCTTTTTCATAATTTCTCTTGTCGAGTGGGATACTGTTCAATGTAACATATGTTTTAGTGCTGCACGCTTCTGGTTGTGGGGATGGTAAGACATGGAATGTATTGTTGTGTGTATGGCTGTTGGTTTTCTAAGGATGTTTAATGTATGTTTGTCATTTTCTGTTTTATTGTAATATTTTGATTTTCGTTTTCTGTTTCAAGTGTGAATTTTATGTTATGGTGAGCTTTGTTGATTTCCGAGTGGGGTTTGTCTATTTTTTCACTTGGCTCGTCTACCAGAAAAATGATGTCATCCATGTATCTGTGCCAATATATGATTTTGAAACTTTCATTAGTGGTTATATTTTCAAATATCTGATTTTCTATATGAGTGATGCAAATGTTAGCTAATGTTTCTGATCTTGGGGATCCCATGGGCAGTCCATCACTTTGTATCTTCAATTCATTCTCAAACTAAAAGTAGTTTTGTTCACTTGTCAATCTGACATACTTGTTATATCTTTTGTTGATTCTGTGCTGAGGTTGCTGTGGAATGAGAGATTTTGTTCTATGATTTCTATTGTTTCTGTGATAGGGATGGAGGTATACATATTTTCTATGTCGAATGAGGTCAGTGATGCTGAGTGTGGTTCCTGTATGTTCTGTATGTTTTCTATTAGGTTTCCTGTGTGTATCACTGTTCTGTTGTTTTCTACTTTATTGCGCTTTGTAACTAACTTTTGGAGGTGTTTGGCTATGTTGTATGTCGGGGCTTCCTTGAAGATGATAACAGCTACCAGTGGCATTCCACCTTTATGTACCTTTGGTTGACTGTGGAGTGTTGGTGCTTGTGAGTTTTTCTGTGTTAGATAATATTTCTGTTTTTCTGTGAGTGTGTGTTCAATGTTTTCAGCGTTTCAGATTTGCCAGGAATTGTGTAGTTGGATCCAGCGCGCCTTGTCGCGAAATAACTGAATTCCTCAAACACTTTTTTTCTACGAACCGACGTAATACTTTCAACTTTTAATTATAAATAAAAGCAAATTCTCTATCCTATTTATCGGTGACGCGGCTGAGCGACCGTTCCGTGCTGAGGCCTAACAACGGCTTTCCGCGCAGAGACTTGGCGCCTCACCAGTAACGCTGAGTTATACTGTAAGGCAATGCTACCCTCAGAGAAAAGGCTCGGTTTGGAAAATCCCGGAGACCAGCGTTAAGTAAGGAGTACCGTATTGCTAAGTCATAATATCAAAGATAGCGCTACTCCTTACAAGAGGATGTGACAAGATAGGTTAAACTAAAGCCCTATCAAAACAGTGTTTGGACTGAATACCGTAACAACATCAGGAAAACGTTAGAATGTGATGTATGGTTCAATAGTAAGAAAATGTTCGGATCCGAACTGCGTTATGCGATGCTAAGGTGAGAAGGAAAGTTAAACCGTGCGCTTTTACTCACTCTTTTCAAATATTAAGACGCTGGCTTTAGAAAGTTTCATTAAACGCGAACAAGATTTGTATCACTCTGTTCCTGTTTTCAAGTATATTTCAGTGCAGATTTGAATGTAATTCCATCTACCGATAAAACTATAACGTAAGAGTTAAGCAAGTACTAGCCAGTTTTGTGTGGTCGTTCACTGAGGTTGTAGTCCGGTACAGCATTGCACAAATTCTATGCATATCATATTACTTTGTCTCCAAGTATTTTAACAACGAGACTCAACAGTGATCACCGTAATCTAGTCGTAGCGTACATGATAGTAATCCAGTAATTGCGTCCGAAGACTTGAAGTCGCCTTCGTTTTGCCAGTGGCCTTGTAAAAGAGGGCGGAGAAGTGAACAGAAGTTGGGGGCACCTCTCTTCCTTGAGGCTGAAAGCTGCCCATAAGAGGCGGAAGAATCAACGATTAACAACGGCATCAGTATACAAAAGCGAATGGAAACCACTATGGTACAGACACGAAAGTTGTATTCACATGACATTTGCCCTGTAACTGAAAAAATATCGTGATTATCTCTCCATCGGCAAAAGATTGCACGTTAATCTCCCATTCGGATCTGCTGGATGGGATTTCAAACAAATGCCAGCAATAGGTTAGATAACATATTGAAGTCACAACCAAAAGATGAAAATAACTACTATTCAAGGATGTTGAACGTGTAATTCAGTATATGCAGGAAGATGGAATCCTAATAATCAATTACGCGAGAACATGGGCTAGGTAGTAGGATTAAGGGACCAGAAAGATTAACTGAGTCCTGCAATACATTTTAATGCAGTGTTCAAAAGTAATAACAGCTATAGTTGTAAAAGGGCTACATACACGAGAAGATTCCATTTCGATTGCATCGTGATCAGACAGAGATTCGGGAATCAGTTAACAGAATCGTGCGGAAATATCAATGGGGAAGGTTTAAAGTGCTGTGGCTTGACGAGTGCATTTGAAGCACTCTGAGAGTATAGATACTGCCATAATGAATAAAACAATAAGCACTGCAGCTGAAGAAGAATGGACACTTCTAAAAAGAACAAACACGTAAGTTAAACGGACAAACATACGTATAATGAACGTAACTGTGAAGGAACATTTGGTGGCAGAAAAAAAATACTTCAGCTAATCAGTGAAAGAAGAAGGAAGGACAAAAATCTTCAGAAAAAGACTGGAATAAAGCAATGCGAATTACTTACGAATGAAATAAATTGGAAATGCAAGGAAACCAAGGTGAAACGGCTGCAGGTAAAATGTGAAGAAATCGAAAAGTATATGATCATCAGAAGGACTGATTCATCAGACAGAAAAGTCAAAACCACCTTTGGTGAAGTTAAAATCAAAGTCGTCAAAATTATCTGTGCGAGAGGAATTGCAAAGTTAAATCTAGAGGAGGGAGTGGATAAGTGGTCAGATTGTACTGCAGGCCTCTAAGAAGGGAGGAACTGTCTGACGAGAAAAAATGATAGATGATAGAAGAAGAAATGGAAATCGATATGGGAGATGTTGGGGAATGGGTATTAGAACTTTGCAAGACTTGCAATCAAATAAGATGAAAGAAATAAATAACATTCTACCGGAATTTCTGTAATCATTAAACAAAGTGACAACCAAACAATTAATAAATTTCCTTTGTAGAATCTATGATTGTGGAGACATACCAGAAACACAGTTCTGAAAACAGAAAGTGTAGATAAATGCGAGAACTATCGCAGAAAGCTTAACAGTTCATGTATTCAATGTGCTGACAATGATTGCTTCTTCTCATCCTGCCCAAGGAACTTATGTAACGTCAAATGCAGTCCAATCTAGGGCCAAGGCCGGAATCCACAACCTCTTAATGCTGAACAGCACGCAGGACAAATCACGGGTCGTACTGCTCCGTAGAATTTCTCTGGCTAATTTATCCCCCAGCTTCCGTTACACTAGAGGAATAAGCTAAGAATTTTTAGAAAATTTTGTTCCTTCTTTAATGCTTAATCCTCAGACTCTTGCCTACATTCGCGTACATTAACTTTTACTGTGTCTTAGCTGCAACAGAAGAATTTTTCCCAATGGAAACCTGTGGTATACATTTATGAATGCTCAAATATTCGTCATGTTCAAGTGCTACCAACTGTTGGACATCACTATGGAAATATCATCAAGTCAGTGTAGTAGTGCACAGCAGCCCGTGATCTAAGCGTCCGTTGCTATTTAATTTCATAATTACAGGACATACTAAGGTAAATCGCCTAATATAGCTGAACATGAGCTTCCGATTTCGTGACACAACAAAATCATTAGGAGATGGACAAATGCCCATATAGTGCAAGACCGTTACATAGGACGATAGCACCATGATCCATGTAAAGTCTTTTGAAACTCTGATAGTACTCTCTAGATGACGCGAGTTTAATGGGAGAAGTATTACTAATACGGTCAGGCCTGTGATTCCGAAATCGACGCCAACGGATGAAATGAACCCGTGCCTAAAAAAGTAGTTCACGTGGCAGCTCGTATTAGTATCAAGTTAACAACAAATGTGGGAACCCAAATCTCGGGAGACTGAAGAGTGCAAGATTTTGCCAAAACCTTTTACAAATATGAGAAGGCACCTATCCAATAGATGAAAATTCTGGCGAAATCATACTGACAAATGAATTGCGTAAAGTCGTTGAAATATCTGAACATCTCGGAAGTGAAATATACCAGGATACCGTCGAAAATTATACCAATTAGAATTGTTACACGAGCGGGCTACACTAGCGACGAAAAGTGAAATTGCCAACGGTCTTTGTCGGAGAAGATGGTACATGTCGATCGACGCCATAACTGAAGAAAATGAAATATTCAGTTCCTCGGTACTTCAGGAATAATTACAATAACGTCTCTATTCCCTCGGGATTTTATTAACTGGTTCAATCATAATTGGAATTGTTGTTCATTATTAAAGGATCTTCAATCTTTAATCAGACTGCATAATTTATCAGTCTGCATAACTTTTGATTCTTATGAATTTTTTCCTTCGTCTAAATTCTAGGGCAGGCACACCGCTCTCGTATTATACAGTAAATATGTGGAACTCATAATAATTAGTCACGTTGCACAAAATACAACCTCATGTCGCATAACATCAAAAACCCGTAGAAAGTACCGGAAACTGCTCATGGCGGTCTCTAGTTGGCATTACTTAATGTGATTCTAAAGTCAATCATTGCATTGGATCACTGACCTGATAACGACCTGTGTTGCTAGGTATACTACCCTCTAGCAAATGGCTCTCCCCTACTGTACACGCACAAGAACAAAGATTGCCACATTTGCTATTATTCGTGATTTTACAGTTTTAAAGGGTAGACCAGGGTAGAAATTATTTTTGAGCCTAATTTTTTATTGCCTTAAAATGTTCCATAGGTCTATTTTTGAGATTCGTTCATATAAAGTTTGCCATCAATTTAAAATATTGTAAAACCGCGATTTACTGCAAGGGGGTCTCGTACATCCGAGCTCTGGAATGCAACCGATGTAATACTGTAATAGTTACCGACGGAGCAGGGATCCTGTTGGTTTCCGATAGTATCACAGAGGGCATTAGCATCATTAAAATACTATTCTCAACAAGATTTCTCTTCGTAACATGATTCGTTTACAGTAACCAGTCTGAAAGCACGTGCTTGCCTCGCGTCTGCTTAACTGTCACTTCGCTTCTTTCTTTAACCTATTTCATTATGTCTTTTTGTAACTTGTGACTTAGCGTGTTTTCTACTGTAGGTCGCAGGATTTTTGAGATATATTTTAATTTCGAATTTTGGTGTACGTTTTTTGTAACGCCTTTTTTTCGAAAAAATTGACTTTTATTTCAGAGTGCCGCCACTTTGTTAAAAACCATTCTTTTAAAACATCCCTACGCACTACGTTAAACAATATGACCAGTTTCAAATCAGTTTTTTAAATTTTGTTCTAGGTTGAAAATTTTGGCATTCAGAGGTCCTCTGGGTGCATGTTTTTTACTTCAAAATTACATAATATCATCTGGAAGTTGTGCAATCTCGGTCTAAAGTCAGTTTTGTAATTTTTTTATTTTACTGAAAAGAGTCATGAATGTCACTTAGAAAATCAAGTGGTCTGTCCCCTTATGGCCAACAGTGTATGTGACACAGCTTTCGCACTCGGCCGTTTGTAGTGTGGAGGTAGCTGTCACTGCTCTCGGTTTGGTTGACCGCGATACCTGGTCGCTCTTTGAGCCAGAGTGGAGGTGAACTGGACTGGAAGCCGCGGCCTTCTTCGTGTGCGAATGTGTCTTGTGTGTATGTGTGCTGGCGCGCCGTGGTCGTGCCTGGCTGGTCGCCCAGAGTCCAATCAGTGAGAGAGCGGTCGACCGTTCCTGCGTGAGCACTGCGTCTTCCGGCGCCGGCGGCGCAGACCACGCTTACCGCTTACGTCACGACTCCAGAACTCGCAGTAATTAATGAAACCGCGCAGCCACGATTTCCATACCACCAGACTGGAAGATTCTTGATAGGCTGAAATGTAATTTCCATATTGTCCACGTGGTGTATTCCGCAAAAATCCAGCGTAACACTGAGTGTTACAAATTAATAGCCTCAAGTAGGGCTTTGGAGAGAAGGGGAGCAGCTATATGAGTAGCAAGTGCTCGGATGTAAAACAAGTCCTAAGAAAAGAAGGTAAAGCTGGAAAGTGGAAGGAGTATATAGAGGGTTTATATAGAGGAGATGAACTTGAAGGCAATATCATACAAACAGAAGATGACATAGATGAAGGTGAGATGGGCCATACGATAGTGCGAGAGAAATGTGACAGAACATTGGAAAATCCAAGCCGAAACAAGTGCCCAGGAGCCGATGATATTCCGTCGGAAGTACTGACAGCCTTGGGAGAAACCAGACGGCAGTTATAAGCGTCGAAGTGCATGAAAGGGAGTCAGTGATTAAATAGGGAGTGCAACAGCTTGATGTGGTAGCCTGTCCCCGATCTTATTGAATCTGTACATTGAGCAAGCAGTAAAGGAAACCAAAGAAAAATGTGGTGTAGGAATTAAAGTTCAGGAAGGAGAAATAAAAATTTTGAGGTTTGCCAAAAAAGGGTAGTGGAATGTAGTCGAATTAAATCAGATGCTGAGGGAATTATATTAGAAACGAGACACTTAAAATAGTAGATGAGTTTTTGGGCAGCAGAATAATTGATGATGTTAGAAGTAGAGAAGATATGAAATGTAGACTGGCAATGTCAAGAAAAGCTTTCCTGAAGAAGAGAAATTTGTTAACATCGAGCATAAAGCGTTAGGAAGTATTTTCTTAAGGTCTTTGTGATGAATATAATCATGCGTGGAAGTGAAACACGGACGATAAACAATTTACACAAGAAAAGAATAGAAAATTTTGAAATGTGGTGCTACAGAAAAATGCTGAAGATTGGACTGATGTATCATGTAACTAATGAGGAGATACTGACTAGAATTAAGGAAACAACAAATTTATGACGAAACTGGATTAAAGGAAGGGCTCGGTTGATAGGACACATCAAGGGATCATCAGTTTGGAGTTCGGAGGGGGGGGGGGGGTGGTGGAGGGAGTGTAGGTGGATTTGGAGATGGAAGGGATTGCGCAGAATAGAACAGCATGGAGAGCGCATTCAAACCAGTCTTCAGACTGAAGACCACAACTACTTTTCTTATTCTTCCTTATGGCATCCTATCGATATGTTCTAGCTATTTTCCTCTCTCTTTTTTTCGTTAAATTGTTAGGAGACTAATTTCCCAGCTCAGCTGTGATGTCTTCGTGTCTTTAATTGACATATTTGTAAGGAATGTCCAGACTCGCTGTCGTGTGACATTCATTTTTACTTTTTTATTTTCACTATAGATCTGTTTCAAGAACACATTCGAAATAACGATGAAAAACCTGTCAAAAATTTTTCTCCACTTAATAGACCATCAAAACAAGTAAGATACAATTGACCTCTCATGAAAGTACTTCATAAAATTTCCAAGAGCCCTACCATGAACATTTAGAGTATTTATATACACATAAGAAACCAATGACAAGACATATCGAACGAACAAACGGATCTTAACATCAAAATTATTTAAAAATTTTTATTGAAAACTTTAAAAAGCAAACGATTAATTCAGAGCCCGGTGCACAGCCAAGGATGACGCACACCTATATAAAACCTTAACACTGTTGCTCATATACATATTCTGGAATCATATGTCAGAGAGTCAACACAATAAGTACGAGACTGACACAGTTTACGAAAGGTTATCAAAAGAGGAGTTAATAAAAGCCTACACGGCAAATAAAAAGCGCCTACCCAATAAATACCTGTAAATTAATGGGTATGAACCTAGACTACTACGAACATACAGCATCCATAGATGTACGGCCAACAGTGTAACAGTACTTATACTTTGTAAACATATGACATCCTAGCTGCAAAACTGCCAAATTACTGTCATAACAAATTAAATACCGCCTTAATTCAGCACATATGGAACGACAGATAGAATACAGTTTCTAACGATGTTATATGTACGTCAGTGTATCTAGACAATATATATGGTACGCAAGTAGCAATCCATGCTCAGTGTTGTACTGTAACATAAAAATGTACATTGTACCGCAGGTCACTCCATAGCGGCAGTTTAGACGAATCAGATCTGTAGTGAAAGGACAAAAATAAAAATAAAAATGAGTATCACACAGCAGCGAATCTGGACACTCCTTATAAATATGCCACCAGCTGACTTTTACTAAGCTGCAGGCCCTATGGGTCATAAATCTTCATGTCTTATTTGATCCCTCACACAGTTACCTGTCACGTGTCTCATAAATTTCATTTCAGTGGCTTGTAAACGTATTTTGTCTTGCTTTCTTGTCCATGACACTGAGCCGTTTGTCAAAACAGGTGTAGCCAATAATTTACTTCTTTTTATTTTTGTTTCTTTACGCACGTCGTTGCTAAGTATTTTTCGCTATGTACCTCACACCATGTGATATTTATTTATTTTTTCTCTATGTTGTTTTCAAGTATGTATCTTACATCACTGCCTTAGAAGTTGAAACGGGAACGTGTTCTGAAATACCATCATTTAGCACTGTATTCGAACATACGGTGTCTTTTCCTTTAAAAGTGGTTATTTTAATCTTCCTGTAAAAATTGTAGCCCTTGCATATCTGTTTTAGGTTATGAATTGCTCTTTTACAGATCATCCTCACTTTCTTGTAAAACGATTTGGTCGTCGATGAACACTATGATGGTAATCCAGTTGTCCGCTCCTATTTTAACGCCTCAGTTGACATCAGTTTTCCATTGTCTAACAGTATCGTCAATGTGGATGTTAAAAAGTGTGGCTTTAAGCTGCTTGTGTGTTTTATGACTTTTTACATGAGTTTTTAGCAACTGAAGAAGCCATAACATACAAAAGTTGCCTGCCAGACAGTAGGAGACTATACTCCTACAGACATGCTATGTTCCGATTTAGGATATTATGGAAAGTTACTCAAAGTAACGGTTTCGTTGTGGTTACCTGTTACTGTTGTATGGTAATACAATCAAGAATGTCAAACTTTTGTAGTACTTAATGTTTGTTGTATCTGCTTCGGCCTGCACCGTGCAGTGTTACAAGTAACTACCAGTAACATTGTTGGTCGGAGAAGTAAGAGGCATTTAAAGTATCGTGTTATGGACATTTACTAACATTGATTTTTCATATGCAGGGTGAATCTCAACTACTTTGACAATTTTTCGGAACTTGTTTTTCGGGTATTTTTAAGCGTTTTAGTATTAGAGAAGTGCGGTCTGCGGTGGCTCACTACAGAATAATTGCACTTCATTTGAAATGTTATTCGCATTTATCTCTGTGCCTGTGCTGCATTGAAAATACAGGGTCCGGGAGAATGAATAGTAGGATTTAAGTCACATAGTAAGATCACTGTTACATCAGCCCGAAATGTGTATGCGAGCGCTGCATTGAGGAAGGACTGCCATTTGTAATTATGGTGTTTTGAAGTTCAGAGCCTCGAGAATTCACTGTCGAGGTATATTTAGAAAATAACGAGTCTCCCATCACAGTTCAGTTTAGAAAATAACGAGTCTCCCATCATAGTTCAGCGACACTTTCGTCACCATTTCGAATTGGAACAACGTCATGATGTCCTGGATAACTGGACCATTATAGGGCGGGTGTTACAATTCATGATTACTTCATTCTTTGCAAAGAAGAGAAGTCGAGGTCGAAGAAGGGCGTAGTGGACCGATGAGTTAGTGAAGGAGGAGCTTCAAGCACTCGTCCGGAGTCCACACCGTTCTGGATTCGTACATGCCATGGCGTTGACAGTGTCAGATCATTTCCTGTGGCTCATTATCCCTCACAGACTGCACTTACACTCATACTAACTGCAGGTTGTACTAACGAATAGGATAACGTTGTCCGACGAATCTTCGCCTTGCGCAACTTGACTTCTTCGTAATTTCTTCCTCTGGGGATACTCGAAGAGTCAAGGGTGCGTCACGCTTCTTCATACCATGGCTCAACTCAAGGAAAGGGTACGTACGGTTGTGTAGGAGATCCTGTTGAGCATTCTGCATCAGCTGATGGAAGCTTTCGTTCGTCGCCTGGAGGCTGCGGGGAAAGTACTGGCAACGATATGTATGGTGTTGTATTGAAAACCGAGTAAAGGGCGTACGTGATATGTAATCGCATATATTTTTCTTCATTTTCAATGTGTGTTCCAATAAATTTCTCAATTTGTTTCGAGGTTCTGTCTTCTCCATATCTTACTGTTCAGTCTGAAGGAGCCTGTATAACGAGAGTACCTACTAGACGAGTACGAATCGTACTTTCGTAAACATTGTAGCACAACATTTGTCTTAATATAGGTAAGAGATGCCCTAAAACTTGCCATGGATGCACAAGAGACAACTATCATGTACTTCTTTGACTTCAGCAAAGCTTTTGGCACTGTCGACTATGACATTTTACTTGGCAAACTTAGCCGCCTAGTGCAGTGCAATGGTGTCGCTCATACCTGACGTCTCGCCAGCAATGCGTCATGTCCGGCACCATATAGTTACAATGGAGGCAGATAGAATCAGGCCTCCCCTAGAATTCGGTATTAAGTCCAACACTATTTTCACTGTACGTAAGTGATGTGTCATCAGTTTTGTCCTACTGCAAATATCACATGTATGCTGATGACCTCCAGTTGTATCTAATTGCAAAACCAATAAACGTGAAGATAGCTATTGAGTATCTCAATACCGACCCGTGTGCTCTATTAAAACGGGGGCAGGACAAAGACTTAAAGATCAACCCATCCAAAACCCAAGCGACACTCTTTGGTCATTCGAGGGTCATTAGGCCGAAATATCGGGAAACCCTACCATCTTCAACACTAAATGGGACAAATGTCAACTTCTCTTCTCCAGCTAGGAGTCTAAAATTAACAACAGTTGAAAATCTAAACTGGACTGAGCTCGTAACTGCAATGTGCAAGAAGGCATCAGCATCTGTCCATGCGTTACAAAAATGTAAAAAGCTCTTCTCTCTTGACCTGTAAAAGAAATTTGTACAGACACTTACACTTCCAATTATTGATTACAGAGATGTTATCATGCAAGGTTTTTCTCATGAAAGATCACGACGTTTAGAACTGGTTATGAAGGCCTGTATACCCTGTATCTGTTATATTCAACTCTTTGACCATATTTCGCCATCATATGCACAGTTATCCTGGCTGCGTACAGACGACCGCAGGTATTTCCATACCTTCTGTCTTCTCTGCTGTCTTATCAATGAACACTGGCCCTCATACCTCTCCTCATCTTAGCGCTTTTGTCTGAACAACATGGCTGAAACAACAGCTCCCTTCAGAGCAAAATCCTTTCTGTCCCACTCCATCGTACAACCACTGTCTCGAAGTCCTTCTCAGTAGCAGGAACCCGACTCTGGAATAAATTATCGCATTATATCAGAGAACTGAAGAACACCTCTGGCTTCAGAAGACAGTTACTGACATATCTAAAATAACAATAAGGATTACCATTGTCCTCGTAAACACTAATTGCTCTTGTACATCCCTCTTTCCAACGTGATGTTCCTCATTTCCAGTATTCTTGGCCGATGCACGCTCCTTAAATTTCCTTTCGCGAGAACTCGCTATATCAGAAAAATCTATTTTTTACACATATGATTTCTTCTTGTGCCTGCTATAATCCTTATTATTATTATGGTCATGATAATAATAATAAAATAATAATAATTATTATTATAATTATAATTATTATTATCACTATTAGTGTCAGCAGCTGCGGTAGTTCAATTACTGCCAGTACTAAGTTTATTAGTACATAGTCAGTATTATTTACTCACATTCCAACTTCATACACACAAATCATTTTAATACTAGCTATCATACTAAAATTGGCACTTCTCAGGTAACTATGATATATAAGGGGCTTCCAAAAAGAAACGAGCCGGAGGAAAAATTACGGAAACCAGTAGTTGTATGCTAGAAGTATTGACCGTCGCTGTTGAGACACTTGTCTCTCTGTGACACAAGGCGGGGAATGGCTGTCTCATAAAATTCCCAGGGCTACGATGTTAACCAGTTCCGCAGGTACAGCTGGACGTCGTCGTCCGAGGTGAACGGTTTTCCCCTCAGAGCCTTTATAAGGGGGCCAAAAATAGCGGAATTACAGGAAGAGAGGTCTGAACTGTATGAAGGGTGGCTCAGAACCTCCCATTTGAATTCCTGAAGGAGTGCCGCGACTGTGTTGGCCGTATGAGGCTTTGAATTGTCGTGGAGCAGAATGACCACACGAGAGAGATTGCCTGGTCGTTTTGATTTGATCGCTTGGCGAAGGGTGTTCAAGGCTTGCGAGTAACGCTCGGCATTCACTGTTGTCCCGTGCTGCAGGAAGTGAATCAGAAGGGGGCCATTTTGGTCAAAGAAGAACGTCAGCATAGGGGCAAACGATTCACCTCGGACGACGACGTCCAGCTGTACCTGCGGAACTGGTTCACATCACAGCCATTCACCGCCTTGTGTCACAGTGAGACAAGTGTCTCAACAGCCAGGGTCAATACTTCCAACATACAGGTACTGGTCTCTGTAATTATGCCTCCGGCTCGTTTCTTTTTGCACGCCCCTTATAAAAAAGATACTGTTTGCATTAAACCATGGTCCGATGTAAGAAAGGGGAAGATGGCCCAAATCAGATCAGTTTAAATAAAAATTAAATAATAAAAATATACTAACGGCGTCCGCTGCGTGTCTTGTGAAACAAATTTTTTCCATTCACTCACGCTGCTTCCTTTTGACGACAGTCGTGCCCACTTTACACTTCGCCCTCGGTCTCGCACTGATCACTACTCGCGTCAGGTTTGTTTTCTCTGCAGTTTCGGTTGCACTTTGACAGTGAGACACAGCAGTATGGAAAACTTTACTGATGAAAAGGGCCAGTATACAGCTCGTGTACGGGGCCAACGTATGCAATGGAGGAGCGGCAGGGTGACACTATTCTGAGATGTTCTCACAGCGACGGCAACCACACCATAGTACGCGTTTGTCTGATGCGAGTGGTGTTGCAATAGGGTACATTTGGTGTTGTACCATTTGTGAATGACTATTATCGACTGTTTCACAGTTGTGAAGATATTTTCGCAGAGGCAAAGTTAGCTGCTTTAGGAAACAGAATAAATCATAATTCCGTCATTCATGAGCCACTAGAGAAACAGATCCATTGTATCAAAACATTCAGAAAATTTGCTTGAACA
The DNA here is from genome assembly GCF_021461385.2 of Schistocerca piceifrons. Taxonomy (NCBI): domain Eukaryota; kingdom Metazoa; phylum Arthropoda; class Insecta; order Orthoptera; family Acrididae; genus Schistocerca; species Schistocerca piceifrons. The sequence goes on from NC_060138.1 coordinate 431,449,269, forward strand.
ACCTCTGCAATTTTATTTGTCGAGTACTTGTACAAATGTACACAAAAGAGGTATGTAAAAATTACTTTGAAAAAACATGCTTGAAAGGCGTCGCAGTAGTTTAAAGTCAAACTACATAAGGAATCTGACCGGTAGCAATACAAAGCAAATAATTTATTCATAACAGCGACATTACATACACCTAGCCACTATCACCACAGATAGTTATAGAAACATGTTGAAAATTAGTGGAGATATAGGACCTTGAATAGTTTTATGGTTAGAAAAGTGGAGAAAAAAAGTTGCGTTGGTAATCAAAGATTAGCATATGCTAAACAGAATGTGTAGGGCGCATTGTGTATCAGAAATGTATTGATGTAAACATTATCAGAAAGCTGGATCGGACTGTATCTAATCAGGAAAATGATGACTAAGAAATTATGTCCTTTTTTTAAAAAAAGGCTGTCGCCATTTGACTGCAATAATTTTTTAATAATGTTACTTAAAATCCGTCTTGATTGCAAATTTTTTTTTATTATTCATATGACTGGTTTCGGTTCATTCAGAACCATCTTCAGATCTGTAAAAATAATACTATTTTTACAGATCTGAAGATGGTTCTGAATGAACCAAAACCGGTCATATGAATAATAAAAAAAAATTTGCAATCAAGACGGATTTTAAGTAACATTATAAAATCACTGATTGCTGTTATCCCATGAGACATTATGTCTGTTTTTGCAAAGCAATAATTTTTATTTTGTTGTTATACAATCCAGACCCTTAAACCATTTTCAAGTACCAAAACTTATTTATATGTCAGAAGACATCAGACTTTTGACATATAAATAAGTTTTTGCATTTGAAAGTGGCCTAAGGCCGAAATATGGATTGTATAACAATAAAATAAAAACTGTTACATTCAAATGGCGGCAGCATCATTCAACAAATTCACCATGGCTGTGGCTCCAGCCAAAACAAAAATTAGATATTATATCTGTATTGTTTTTGCAGTTCACTAATGCCGTGTTAAGTAGGTAATTATAAACGACATACGGCTAGGGAAAATACATTTTATAAGCGGAATTGGAATCATCGTGGAAACAGATTATTACAAACAAATGAAATGTTTAAATGGACGGATGGTATGACTTCATTCGAGAGAGCAGGCTGAGTGATGCTTCTACAGTCACTCTTTTTATCACTTTTAGAAACTGTAAGGGAAACAAAGTATCGATTTTAGTGCTAGTGGTTTGACACTGAATAGCTTCTTTCAACATTAGCCTGTCTTTGCATATCATCGTGATTTGACCAAATCATCGACACTTAAGCTTAGGTTCACAGGGCCTAACTTTAAGGCAGATAAAACCAGCTGCAATATGCTTGGCCAACTATGGCAAATGGAGTCAGAATAAAAGCTGGTGTCATCTAGAGCTAATCGTTTACTCGTTTAATGACATTCATTACTTCGATTATGCCTTCACTGTGCCGTCGCTGTTGTAGTAATTTAATGTCCATATCCATGACGTCCCGATCGGTTACGACTCACTTACAGGAATTTCATACCATGCTCAGGTCACTGATGATAGCGTACTCTTCAATGATCTGGCATTTAATTAGTTGTTCATTTGCTTAGTTTTCATTGTCTCTACCAGGAGAGCAACATTATGCAGTCTCCTGACAAATTTCAATTGCCCTGCAAGTTCCTCTAATCCTTGACAGTTTCTTAAATGTACATTATATACATTTAATAAGAATGAAAACTTTGTTCACCACACAAAGTGGTCTGTTACTGGTGCTGATGATGTCCCAGATGGACTAGCCTTGCGCAGTCTCTTTGAGATTTGGGTTTAAGACTGTCTAAGGGGCCACCCGAATTCCGGAGTGTTGGAATTTAATGAAGGCTTCATGGTCCTAACATGGACAACCGGAGAAATAAGCGTCCAGCCAGACAGCTGCCTGGGGAAGCCTTACCCAACTGAGGTACTGTAGGCTCGCCCACTAACGACTGTTCCGTCTCATCAGTCATTGGCTCCTGGAACACCTTACGATTCTTTTTTTATAGTGGTTTGCACTTTGCACCATCTTCGTGATCTTGTTGGTTTCCCTGAAATGCGTTTGCTATACGCATCGAATTATTTCGTTATTACACAATTTGTCACTACACTGTTTTTCCAAAGAAGCTTGTAGCTATAAACCTGCTTCCAGTCTGTAGCAGCCTCTTGCATCTATGGGTTATTAATGCGTGACATATCTTGCATGGGTCGGTCACTGTGAGAAATGCAAGCCAATCAGGTGGGTTGCCGTGAATTATCAGTTGGCCTGTAGAATGGTGTGAGCCGGAAGGCGCTCTGGGGTTGAATCTTGTACTGTTCAGACGTGGACGCTGGCTGCAGTCTCACCCTGCAGCTTCACACTTTCTGTGCAACGTCGCTACGTGCTCTTGGTTTAAGCAGTGCCTTGCACGCATATCCAGTTACGTTTCTGTGGGACGTGTTTGTTTTTTGAAGTCATCGTTACTTTGCTTGTTCCAATTAAAACGGAACGTACTTTTTCTTTGTGATCGGTTTAGAAAACGGTCATCCGCAAGGATAGCAATATACAGGCCAACTTTAGACGATTGTGAACGTTAGTGGCATTCAGTCCGTCTCTAATTCAAAAACATGTAAGCAAATTATTTTGGTTGTATTATTTTTGTGTAAATTGTGAGAACGTCGTATTCCATGTCTTTCACGTCAGGCCTGAGATTATTTGGAGCCGTTTATACAAGGCTGCCTATTCTATACGTAAAATCATGAACATTAGATTACTTCTATAAAAAGAATCTGCATTTGTCTGCTTATTACGCGGAAATGTCCTCTGTTTGCACTTGAAACCACGTAGTTATGCATACTCATGTCCTGCACTGATCACAAAGAAAAAGTAAGTTCTGTTTCAATTGGAAAAAGCGTGTACGAGAATTTACCTCAAATAACGATGGCTTCAAAAAACAAACCCATGTACAGTAACGCAGCTGGATGTGCGTGCAAAGCATTGCTTCAGACCGCACGGCCGCGGTCGAGTGGCTGCGCGGTTTGAGGCGCCATGTCACTGATTATGCGGCCCCTCCCGCCGGAGGTTCGAGTCCTCCCTCGGGCATGGCTGTGCGTGTTGTCCTTAGCATAAGTTAGTTTAAGTAGTGTGGAAGTCTAGGGACCGATGACCTCAGCAGTTTCGTCCCTTAGGAATTCATACACGGGACCGATGTCCTCAGCAGTTTGGTCGCTTAGGAATTCATACACATTTGAACATTGTTTAAGCCAAGAGCATATAGCGTCCTCACACAAAAAGTGTGAAGCTGTATGATCAGATTGGAGCTAGGGTCGACGTCTTAACAGTACAAGATTCAACCCCAGAGCGCCTTCCGTGCAACCAGAGAAAACTAGCAACTGAAGCGGATTTTTATCCTATAAATATCTTCCCCAGTTACGGATGTTCGCGCGATCGATTTTGTTGTACTATTTACACAAAACGTCTACTAGCTTTGCAACTCTCATTGCAGACTGTTAACTAATCTATTTCTTTCTGAAATACGTGAACAAATTCTACGTTGTGTTTGAGATAGTTAATCGTTGCTACTTTGTATTTTTGAGTCAGTTGCTTTATCACATGACCCTGCCTTAAAATGCTTAACTGCCTTAAAAAGACGTTTCATAGCTTTAGTTGACCATTAAAGTCAAGATCCCCGTTCCTTGTGACATGCGGTCACGTCTGGTAGTGGTCGTTGAAGCATGCCCAGAGCTTACAAACTAGTGGCGGCATTCATCTGTCCCATCTCAGGAAACTCGAGTTCGCCAAACCTGTAACTTGTACCCAGCTAACGAAAGATGAGTCCGCTGCGGTATTCGCAGCTTATAATGACCCAGAGGGAAGTGGGGGGTCGGCACTTGTAACTTCATAGAGATACCACGGTTGTGGCGAGCGTTACCATCACCTTCATCCCTTCCTGTTCGTTTTTGGATACATGTTTTGGTAAAAGTTCAGAAGGAGTGGACGAAGCGGATATCGTTAAGGTTACAACAAGCTGGACAACACGTCTACCGCCTCCTATAGCATTTGTGTATTACCTCCAGCAATTGCCTTGTTCTGTACAAAATGCTACATAACTCGAGAATGAATAAAGCTAAACTCAAATGAAAGGCACCATTGTTTTTTCTGATGAAATTGTCTGTTTGATATACCACATAGCTCCTTTTCCATTTGACATTTAGAAGTTATATTGAAGGCGGTAGCTTCCAGAATGGCCGTCATAGTAGAAATATTACATCACAGACTTTTTGTTCACATCGCACCTTTGGTACAAAAGTGACACAACTCAAAACGTTCATTTTTGTGTTGTTACTACGACACAGTTGAAGAAATGATTCTTCACCAGTCATAAAAAAGTATGTTTCTATAATTTCAAAATTTAGTCGTTAGAGAGCAGTTGTTTCACTTTAATGGTCTGGAGTAGGATCGTGCTCACAACAGCAAAAGCGTTGCGTTGATAGCTAAGCAGTGAATTCCATAGCTAACGGATCGTTATTCAGAACTTCAAAACTGTGTTACTTAAGTTGTGTCGTTCTTTTGGATTGAAGTGGCAAAAAAGCAGCGTGGTACTTCTATTTGTGCCACTTTAATCAATCAAAGCAAGCGTAGGGCGGTTCAGTAATTTGGATTACGACAGTTTTGGAGAATAATTTAGGGAATTTCGAGTTACAAGAGTTGTAATGAATAAGCTAAACTGTTCCGCCTCTCTCTTTTTGTCATAAAAAGTTCCTTATTTTCTAATTTAACCATTGTTATCTTTTCCAAATAAACATCATACTGTTGACTATCATCCGGAGTATCCTGCAATATGACGGGTGAATACCCTGATTACAACATCATAACCTACATGAAAAGGGAACACAAAAGAGTGAGAATATTCTTGAAAAGTGACACGAAAGATCCCAATCTACTTCTACAAAACCGACACAACTGAGGACGTTAGCAAATAATTCTTCTACCCTAAGGCAACTCAAAATAACAACATCATCGCAAATACTACAATTCAACCTACTATTTGCGATAATGTATTTTGAGTTGCCTTACTGTAAAAGAAGACAGTATTAATGAAGTCTCCTTTGTGAAGCCTGCCCGCCCCCCTTCCCCTCTCAGCCGTGGCTCCTCTTTTGAGGGGTGAGGCTGAACTGTTGCACGATCGATAAATCACGTCACGACTCCTGGAATACGACCTTTGGAGTGAAGGGGGCGTGGCACGTTCGCCGTGAGTGGCACTCAGAACGTTGTCCGGAAGATGCAGAGAGTGAAGCGGCACGGACAGCGTAGGTCTGCGAGGCTGTTTATTCTACCTCTAAGGTGACTTCCAAGTGGTCTGGCTGAGCATCTTTAGGACTCGAGGGACGTGCACCGGAAGTGGGAGTGGACACATTATTTCTTTGGCCGAGTAGATTTGGAGACGGGTGGTGGGTCGTTGAAATTCACGCATCTCCTGGTGCCTCCAAACTTTTCTACTATTTGTAACCGCACAGCAGCTTTAGATGCTTGGTGAGCTATTTTCAGTTCGTTGCTTTGGTGCCAAGTCCACTCGGCATTCATGAAGATTGATCTTGCTCGTTGCCGTGAGAGTGATAATTGTGACTGGTTCAGTTCCTGCGGGTGTTTGTGTCTTGCTGCTTCTATATCAGACTCGGTTTAGCCTCCTGTTGTTGTTGTTGTTCCCTATTCCTGTGTCTGCCCAGGTGATTTGAGGAGCGTGTCGCTCGTATGAAGAAAATAATAGCTTCAATTTGTTAACTGTCATAGGATAGTGATTTGACTGTGCGTTCTAAATTATTGGGTTATGTACTTTTTTTACATTTCAATGTGTCATTATCTGCGAGTTTCAAAATAGTTTTTTTCCTGTTATTGTGTACTAAATCATAAAATCAGTTTCTTTAGAGACCGCAGTCGTACTGGGACAAATCTTGTTGCATGTATTTTGGTGGGCTATACGTCGAAGCCAAGCTTGTTTTTAATGTAGTGAGGTTCACCAACCAACTATTAGCGTCTCCCTTCGACCATTTTTATCTGTTCCGTGCTACAGTTAAGCATTTATCGTTGCCGCTTTGTGGCTTAATTTGAAGCTGATTCTCGGTTGGACGCTGAACTTTTTTACAATCAGGTGTAAGCGGGGGTGTAAACTGATGACTTAAGTTTTTACTCGTTTTACTTAAAAGTTAGTTCTCTCTTCATCAGGCTGTCATTGTATGTTATGCAATGGGGTGTGTACCCAATGGGTTCTTAGAAAATGAGGGGTGTGGTAAGCGTCTTCTTAAGTAATTTTTGGGCCTTTCGGCTAGTCCGTTGCCTGATGCTTGGTGGTTTCATGTCAAGCAGCTTTAATGAACTGCTTTTAGGTAAACCTGGATTATTTGTTGTATTTTAGTCAAACACATTCTAAATATGTTTATTATTTGCCTGTTTTGAAGCTTGCTTTCCTGTCATATCATACTTGTTATAAAACACTGGTATTTGGGGCATTCTTGAGTTTTGAACTTAATTGATTGCAATAACCTTTGAAGAAATTGCTTTATCGATAATCAGTAGTTGTTCGTAAGCTGTTTTATTGAATTGGATGGCCAAGGTCCTGTTGATCTAGTTGGTAAAATTACTTTCCATGAGGGTACGAACGATGTTCAATCCTTATTTTGCCCGGTGCAACCTTACGCCAGGCAACCTTACGCCAGTGCATACCAAGTGATGTTTTCTTTTTTTATTGTATTATTCTACTGGAATATGCTTTTTAATTTTTTTCTTGTGACTGTGCTCACCTTCTCGTGGGTGCCAGGAAAAGCAGCCTGCCCCCACCATCCAGAAACTGGCGGGAACGCTTCGGTCTTTTCTTCGTGTTTCAGGTGTTCGGAGACATTTAAGTCCCCAGCTGTTCTACCGTCTTTCCTGTAATGATGTAATGTCTTTGTTTCACCCGCTACAGGGATCTACAAGCAGGAGACTGGCGCCCGTTTTGCTCTCGAAAATAGGCTTGGTGGCCTTTGTACGAGAGACCGGAAGCACTTCATTCTTTGTCGGTGTTTCAAGTGGTCGGCGGAACTTAAGTTTGCAGATGTCTCCTGACTGTAGGAAGTAGAGAGGTTTTTTTCACTGTTAGTCTAGCTGTAGAGAGTTGCTCCAACGAGTCTAGCCAATAGCCCAATGTGGGAGGGGATGGATGGTAGTGATAACAGGACGGCATGCAGAGGAGTAGCCTCCTGTCGATTTACAAGGGAGCTAGCTGCTGTTAGGGGCATTAGGAAAAGCGACCGGCTGTCCCTGTAGTGTAGGAGTAGAACAGAAACAGCACTGGGGAATGAAACACACATTGCACCTATTTACGAGTCTCAAATCGCATCCTAGCAACCAGAAATGTGGGAAATACGTCGTAATACTCTTTAACTTACTTGAAAATGGTATCTCGAGCCAAAAATATGGCAAGCCACCTCCAGTCTAATCCAGCGCCATCTACCAAGTGTACTGTGTACCCGAAGAGCTGACCGGCCGAAACCTTTCTTTGTATTTGCCGATCGCTACAGAAAAGTGGTATCGGGGTAGCGTCTTTGATTCATAATCAAAAACATCTTCGGTCTCGGGTTCGATCCTCGCCACTGCCTAAATTTTGATAAATAATCAGCATTGGCGGCCGAAGATCAGTCTGCTTTCGGCTGCGGTGGGGCGAGGACGTCCGCTGCGCCCCGCCGTGCGCGACCGTGAGCGCTTGCTTGTGTTTACCTTCTCGCTGCGCGAGTTGTATTTGTTCCAAGTTCAGTGCGACTATGGCACACACATGGCGCCACGATACGATCAAAATTACTTTCGAACCAGATCACGCGCGTCCCCGAGCCTATGAAATAGAACAGTTCATACGCGACGATCTACGTTTAGATCCGGCGACTGTCGTCGGAATACAATTTTCTATAACGGCGAGCGTGGTTTATGCTAAAATGACCAGTGCGGAGGTCTGCGCGACAGTGGTTTCTAAATCCTCGAACTCTCTCCGATTCAAACATTCTGACGAGCATATCGGTGCAGTGACGGTGGATCATGCAGGCATGGGCCTAAGGACTGTAAGGGTTTTTGAGCTCCCCTTCGAGGTCCCAGAGGAAGTTGTCAAGGACGCCTTCCGACCATATGGCAATGTTATCAGCCACGTTGCAGAAAAGTGGCAAACTTTCTCGACGTATAAGGTCTACAATGGTGTGCGCCAAATTGAACTTGAGCTCAAGAAACATGTGCCGTCCTATTTGAACATCGGTGGCTGTCGTGCAATCATCATGTACGACTGTCAACCGCGTACCTGTTCCGGATGTGGGCGGGAAGGCCATGTTCGATCGAGCTGCTTACAACGTAGAATTACGCAGATACCAGTGGGAGACTCCGTTTCCCCGACGGGGACTACAATCCTGCCCCTCACGTACGCTCAGACGACGATGAGCACCATAGTTGAGGACGAAACGGGCGATCAGACACATCCATCGACGCCAGAAGTACCAAGGGAGGAAGAGGAAGGACCCTCGGTGCCAACCCATATGTCGCCCCCTCCACAGCAATAACAGCAGCAACAGTCCCACGGACTCCAGACGCAACATAACATTCAGAACGCGATGGACGTGGACGCGAACATTGTCCCGACCCCCTGCTTTCCTAGCGGAAGGTGAGATACGACGCTGGATTGCCTCCCACATTCGGATACGGATGTCCACGTTCGAAAGCAACGTTCGCCTCGACGACGCAAGCGACATCGGCGGACCCCTTCTGACGATTGCCTCCTACACACGGCCGGTCAAGAAGGTGACATCTCATCAGACAGCATGGATGCTGCGCCTGCTGAGGACCTAAGTGGTGTAGACGTTTCACTTGCCCATACTATGAGTGCGCAGTTACTTCTTGCACCACAAACGGGGCAGGTCGCGTCGATGGATGGCGCTCCCTCTACCTCTACCAAAGAGGACGAACGTGAGAGAGATTTAGGTGCCGATCAGCTACACAGCATCGTGTTGCACCCGCTGTGGTCGGACGATGTTGAGGAACTTCCTGAAGAGGGCACGGGTGACAGGGGAGGGGGCGGCATTGGGGATGCCACTCCTAGCGTGAAAGACTCATAATTTGTAACGGGTTTGGTGGGTCCGGCATCTCTTGCAGTTAGCTTTGATTGCCATGGCGTCTACCCTAGGTGAAGAGGCTAGGCAGCACACCTTTCGCCTTGCCACAATCAATATCAACGCGATAAGGGCACCACACAAACTGACAATGCTACAACGCATGCTTGATGCGGCGGACATCGACGTGGCCCTCTTACGGGAAGTATGTGTCGCTAGTTTCCCTGACTTCTACGGATATACCGCCCACATCTCCCACGCCTCTTCTACCGATTATGGTGTGGCTGTTCTGCTACGGGACGGTTTGGCGGCTACGGACGTACTGTACTTACCGAGTGCAAGAGCCATGGCAGTAACTGTCAACGGTGTACGACTCATCAATGTATATGCCCCTTCAGGATCAGGGAGACGGAGAGATCGGGCCCGCTCTTTTTCGGAAGATATTACGCGTCTATTTATGGGCCGCATAGGCGATATGGTGATCGGAAGAGATTTTAACTGTACATTATCTCCATCTGATCAGCCGCCACATCACGTCCCGTGTGCGGAATTGGAAATGCTAGTGCGTGACCTCCAGCTGATTGACACGTGGCGCCACATCCATGGCCCAGCTCCTGGTTACACCCATTATACAAGTCATTCATCAAGTCGGTTGGACAGGATTTACGTCAAAAGCACCCTTTCGACGGCGACGAGAGGAGCAGAGCTCTGGCCCACTGCATTCACCGACCACACAGCCTATATTTGCACCATTGCCCTCCAACCTGCACGTGTGTGGCGCAGTAGGCCCCCCTGGAAACTGAACGTCGCCCATCTGGACGAGCCGGCATGTAAAGATGCTGTCGAAGAGTCGTGGAACGCGTCCTTACAGCGTCGTGGTCGTTACCGGTCGACCCTCAGTTGGTGGATTGAATGTGCGAAGCCTGCTCTTAGACGCACCTTCATGGCTTACGGCCGGGAGGCAGCGGCATGGAGGAGGAGCACGGAAAACTTTTATTACACCATCCTACGGGAATGTCTTGCTATGGAGCCCTCAACTGACAGGCGGATCACAGTCAATCGCGCGAAAGCGCAGCTCGTCTCCTTAGCACGCCATCATTTACAAGGCGCTGTTATACGGTCGCGTGCTCCAGACACGATACAATCAGAAAGGCCATCTATGCACCACGTGTTCATAGAACGCAGGAGGCGCCGTAGGGCACTGGTAACCGACATGATAACCGACGAGGGTCGACACGTGGTAGAACAAGCAGATATAGCAGAAGTCTTCTATGGGCATTACGCTCAACTTTATTCAGCAGTGCTCCCTGATATGGCGACGGTAGACACCGTTTCAGCACATGTCCACGGTACAGTTACACCAGACATGGTACCGACTTTACTGGGAGAAGTGACAGAAGAGGAAGTGCTCGTCGCCATGGGTAGAGGTGCTCCCCATAAATCACCAGGAATCGATGGGTTACCGTTAGAGTTCTATCGAGCCTTTAAACAACTGTTGCTACCGTGTTTGATTGAAATTTGCCAGGAATTGATGTCCCCGGGTATAACATTGCCTGCACCATTCTTGGAAGGTCTGATTGTCCCCATCCATAAGCCGAAGGGACGGAATCATATCCACGACTATCGTCCCTTAACGTTATTGAACAGCGACTTCAAGACCTTTTCGAGGCTGCTATCAGAACGTATTCGTGGCACACTATTGCACGTCTTGTCCGGCGATCAGACGTCCTTGGGGGGACCGAACAACATCAGAACTGCGTTATGTCGTTACAGAGATCTCATCTCCCTTGCACGGGTGAGACGTTTGCCGGCAGCCCTCGCGTCTATCGACTTTAGCCAGGCTTTTGACCGTGTGGGCCACACTTTCCTCACGGCCATTCTACGGCGCATGGAATACCCCGACCCCTTTATCACAGTGTTGACACGGCTACTACATGGTGCAACTTCTCGAGTTCTTGTTAATGGAAGACTGACGGCACCCATGCCGATCCGCCGATCAGTACGACAGGGATGTCCATTATCAACATTGTTATTTGCATTGGCCTTAGAACCTTTGTTGTGTGGTTTCCGAGACAGGCTCACTGGGATACAGCTCGGCGGCTCCATCTATCGTTGCACCGCATATGCGGATGATTTGATGATCGTCATACGTGGAGCTGACGACATGGCCGCGGCTTTGGACTGGATTGCAACCTACGGTACAGCTTCTGGTAGCCAAATCAATGTTGACAAGTCCGTCGCCTTGAGCATCGGGATTGGGCTACCGCAGGAACACATTGCCCCCTTACGCTTCAGTGATACTGTACGCTGCTTGGGCTTAGATTTCATGAACGACATGCGACGCGCGACGACGCTCAATTATCGACGCCTTCTTAACCAAATTAGGGCCGGAATTGCAAATCAGCACTTGCGATCCCTCAACATCGTTCAGCGGGCGTATTATGCCAAGGTATACCTTGCGTCCCGCATACCGCATGTCGCCCAAACGCTACCCATTCCGAAGCCCTTGGCTCGTAGCATTATGGCAGCGCTGGGATACTTCGTCACCGCTGGTATGTTACTGAAGATCAGATACGTATCTCTTACCCTCCCCAAGGAAAAAGGTGGTCTCGGCCTAGTTACGTCCATGATAGGGCCCTTGCCCTCTATGTTAGCTCACATTTATGTCTGCTGCGCCGTTGTTCTACGAGCCTCACGAGTCTGCTTCTGACGGCGCTACGACCTGCTTCACTAAGAACGCCGGTGCCACTACAGGACATCCCAGCGCCCCTCTTTTACATAGGACGTTTCTATTTAGAACAAAGTTATTGCAGTGTCGCGCTCACGACACCACAAATGGCTACAACTCGGCGCCTATATCATGACATGCTGCAACGCCGCCCCCTAAATGTGGTCGAACTAAAATATCCTGACGTACGGTGGCGCGTGGTGTGGAAGACTGTACACGATGCCATGCTTGATTCCGATGTTGTTTCTCAATGGTACGTAGTCGTTAATGGGAAGCTCGTGACGCAAGAACGTCTCTACAATATTCACATGGCAGAATCTCCCAATTGTGTGGGTTGTAATACAGTAGGTTCTGACGAGCACCGCCTCAGCTGTGGAGTGGCGGAACCGGTTTGGCACCTAGTGCGGCAGATGCTGGCTTATCTCTCGCGAGTTAGGCCTGAGCATATATCTGCACGCACGTTATTGTTTCCGGATGAGACATTTTACCCCAAGACTCGAACCAACTCTGTCACCTGGATACGTGGACATGCAGTCCATTACCTCTGTCGTGACGATCACAAGAATTTCCTTGACTTCTGGCTCTATTTGCACGAAAGACATCATGCTATTTCCGGGCATATCAGATATCGACAGTGCTTCGCAAACTACCTATGGAGTGCCTTTCACAGCCCGCCGTGCAGCTGGAATGTTCCAGCCAGTGGCAGATGAGGTCAGAACGAACTGCAAACGAGCATATATTGAACATCTTTATCAGTGGGCGCAGTCGCTGGGAAGCCTCACTACGACGTGGCAGCTTTCTTTTCGTGTTATTTATGTTTCATATCTTCGATGGCGTCTTCATTCTGTTTTAGTTTTCCAGGCTTGATTAACTATGACTGTTCGCACATTGATATCTATATAAATAAAAAAAAAGATTAAAAAAAAGTGGGCAGGAGACCTGCGTTCGAATCCAAATAAATACACAAGAACAAAATAAGAACAAAATGAACAGCAAATAAAATATAATAACGTATTTTACCCTTTCCTTTCTCCTTTTATTTTATTTTTTTATACAAAGTTCAGAGGCATATTTAATTTTTGTTCGTTGGCGGAACCTGAAGTGGTGGCGATCGGCCGTCCTAGTTAGCTTTAGGATGAAAGTGGCGGTGGCACTAGCTTTGTTTTTGTTTTTAGGCTAGATAGGTTTTTGGGGGTAGTATGGGTGATAGGGGCCAACGCCTGAAGTGGAAGAGGTAATTTTCTTTCTTAATTAAAAAAAAGGGGTAGCGTAAAAAAAAGGTCCTTGGTTCAAGTCTTCCCACGAGTGAAAAGTTTACTTTCTTTATTTTGGCAAAGTAAAAAAAAAAAAAAAAAAAAAAAGGGTAAAGTGTATGACTGCTAAGCAGAAGGTTCTGAGTTCAAACCTTGTTCGGTGTTTAATATTTTCTTTACTTAAAAACAATATCAAAGTGTATTACTTCATGAATTTTAAAAAAAAAGACTTCCGGCATAAGAAGTCAGCCTCATTCAGCCAACGGCCTTGTCATAGAGGGCGGAGGAGCGGATAGAGGTTCAGGGCACTCTCTTGTCCTAGGGGTGGGAAATTGCCCCTAAAGGCGGAAGAATCAGCAATGATCAACGACATGAGGATGCAGAAGGCAATGGAAACCACTGCATTAAAGACACGTAACGTGAATCCACAGGACATGTGGCCTGTAATTGAAGAAGTGTCATGATGATCTCTCCATTGGCAAAAGATTCCGGAATAGTCCCCCATTCGGATCTCCGGGAGGGGACTGCCAAGGGGGAGGTTACCATGAGAAAAAGATTGAATAATCAACGAAAGGATAACGTTCTACGAGTCGGGGCGTGGAATGTCAGAAGCCTGAACGTGATTGGGAAACTATAAAATCTGAAAAGGGAAATGCAAAGGCTCAATCTAGATATAGTAGGGGTCAGTGAAGTGAAGTGGAAGGAAGACAAGGATTTCTGGTCAGATGAGTATCGGGTAATATCAACAGCAGCAGAAAATGGTATAAGAGGTGTAGGATTCGTTATGAATAGGAAGGTAGGGCAGAGGGTGTGTTACTGTGAACAGTTCAGTGGCCGGGTTGTTCTAATCAGAATCGACAGCAGACCAACACTGACAACGATAGTTCAGGTATACATGCCGACGTCGCAAGCTGAAGATGAACAGATAGAGAAAGTGTATGAGGATATTGAAAGGGTAATGCAGTATGTAAAGGGGGACGAAAATCTAATAGTCATGGGCGACTGGAATGCAGTTGTAGGGGAAGGAGTAGAAGAAAACGTTACAGGAGAATATGGGCTTGGGACGAGGAATGAAAGAGGAGAAAGACTAATTGAGTTCTGTAACAAGTTTCAGCTAGTAATAGCGAATACCTTGTTCAAGAATCACAAGAGGAGGAGGTATACGTGGAAAAGGCCGGGAGATACGGGAAATTTCAATTAGATTACATCATGGTCAGACAGAGATTCCGAAATCAGATACTGGATTGTAAGGCGTACCCAGGAGCAGATATAGACTCAGATCACAATGTAGTAGTGATGAAGAGTATGCTGAAGTTCAAGACATTAGTCAGGAAGAATCAATACCCAAAGAATTTGGATACGGACGTACTACGGAATGACGAGATACGTTTGAAGTTCTCTATCGCTATAGATACAGCAGTATGGAATAGCGCAGTAGGCATACAGTTGAAGAGGAATGGACATCTCTAAAAAGGACCATCACAGAAGTTGGGAAGGAAAACATAGGTACAAAGAAGGTAGCTGCGAAGAAACCATGGGTAACAGAAGAAATACTTCAGTTGATTGATGAAAGGAGGAAGTACAAACATGTTCCGAGAAAATCAGGAATACAGAAATACAAGTCGCTGAGGAATGAAATAAATAGGAAGTGCAGGGAAGCTAAGACGAAATGGCTGCAGGAAAAATGTGAAGACATCGAAAAAGATATGATTGTCGGAAGGACAGACTCAGCATGCAGGAAAGTCAAAACAACCTTTGGTGACATTAAAAGCAACGGTGGTAACATTAAGAGTGCAACGGGAATTCCACTGTTAAATGCAGAGGAGAGAGCAGATAGGTGGAAAGAATACATTGAAAGCCTCTATGAGGGTGAAGATTTGTCTAATGTGATAGAAGAAGAAACAGGAGTCGATTTAGAAGAGATAGGGGATCCAGTATTAGAATCGGAATTTAAAAGAGCTTTGGAGGACTTACGGTCAAATAAGGCAGAAGGGATAGATAACATTCCATCAGAATTTCTAAAATCATTGGGGGAAGTGGCAACAAAACGACTATTCACATTGGTGTGTAGAATATATGAGTCTGGCGACATACCATCTAACTTTCGGAAAAGCATCATCCACACAATTCCGAAGACGGCAAGAGCTGACAAGTGCGAGGATTATCGCACAATCAGCTTAACAGCTCATGCATCGAAGCTGCTTACAAGAATGATATACAGAAGAATGGAAAAGAAAATTGAGAATGCGCTAGGTGATGATCAGTTTGGCTTTAGGAAAAGTAAAGGGACGAGAGAGGCAATTCTGACGTTACGGCTAATAATGGAAGCAAGGCTAAAGAAAAATCAAGACACTTTCATAGGATTTGTCGACCTGGAAAAAGCGTTCGACAATATAAAATGGTACAAGCTGTTCGAGATTCTGAAAAAAGTGGGGGTAAGCTATAGGGAGAGACGGGTCATATACAACATGTACAACAACCAAGAGGGAATAATAAGAGTGGACGATCAAGAACGAAGTGCTCGTATTAAGAAGGGTGTAAGACAAGGCTGTAGCCTTTCGCCCCTATTCTTCAATCTGTACATCGAGGAAGCAATGATGGAAATAAAAGGAAGGTTCAGGAGTGGAATTAAAATACAAGGTTAAAGGATACCAACGATACGCTTCGCTGATGACATTTCTATCCTGAGTGAAAGTGAAGAAGAATTAAATGATCTGCTGAACGGAATGAACAGTCTAATGAGTACACAGTATGGTTTGAGAGTAAATCGGAGAAAGACGAAGGTAATGAGAAGTAGTAGAAATGAGATCAGCGAGAAACTTAACATCAGGATTTATGGTCACGAAGTCAATGAAGTTAAGGAATTCTGCTACCTAGGCAGTAAAATAACCAATGACGGACGGAGCAAGGAGGACATCAAAAGCAGACTCGCCATGACAAAAAAGGCATTTCTGGCCAAGAGAAGTCTACTAATATCAAATACCGGCCCTAATTTGAGGAAGAAATTTCTGAGGATGTACGTCTGGAGTACAGCATTGTATGGTAGTGAAACATGGACTGTGGGAAAAACGGAACAGAAGAGAATCGAGGCATTTGAGATGTGGTGCTATAGACTAATGTTGAAAATTAGGTGGACTGATAAGGTAAGGAATGAGGAGGTTCTACGCAGAATCGGAGAGGAAAGGAATATGTGGAAAACACTGATAAGGAGAAGGGACAGGATGATAGGACATCTGCTGAGACATGAGGGAATGACTTCCATGGTACTAGAGGGAGCTGTAGAGGGCAAAAACTGTAGAGGAAGACAGAGACTGGAATACGTCAAGCAAATAATTGAGGACGTAGGTTGCAAGTGCTACTCTGAGATGAAGAGGTTAGCACAGTAAAGGAATTCGTGGCGGGGAGTGGACGTAGAGTTCTAACTGCAACCCACCCCGAATAAACTCTCTAGTTTCAAAAATCCACGTTGCCCAATCCGAGATGGGGATTCTATCTTCCATACACCTCGTATTTCTCACGTAAAATGTAGATTCCTCACCTCCAAACGCGTTATTTCCAAAGACAGAAGTAATCGAAGCGTACACACGTTTTGTTATTGCTAAAGTATCGTTACTTGTTGCTTCTTAGTGCGAAAATCCAGTAAAACAGTATGGCACAGACTATATTTCCTCTAAGTGTTCTCTCATTCGGTAAAAAGATCTGTTCTTAACATCTCTGCATCAAAGAACTAGAATATTAAACTTATTTTCCGTTCATGACGGAGTGCTGAGAGCATGCTCTACCTCTTACGCCGGCCGTTGTGACCGGGCGGGTCTAGGCACTTCAGTTCGGAACCGCGCTGCTGCTACGGTCGGAGGTTCGAATCCTGCCTCTGGCATGGATGTGTGTGATGTCCTTAGGTTAGTTAGGTTTAAGTAGTTCTAAGCCTATGGGACTGATGTCCTCCCGTAGTGCTCAGAGCCGTTTGAACCATTTTTCTACCTCTATCACAGTATGCACCTAAC
Source organism: Schistocerca piceifrons (assembly GCF_021461385.2). NCBI lineage: Eukaryota > Metazoa > Arthropoda > Insecta > Orthoptera > Acrididae > Schistocerca > Schistocerca piceifrons. The sequence goes on from NC_060138.1 coordinate 431,466,388, forward strand.
TTTCGAACTCTCTTAAGGTAATCAAATGACACGTCGCCTACACAGTCTTTTAAGGAAGCCAGATAGAAGCACAGAGGAGTTGTAAATGTTAGGTTAATGTTACGTATCACTTTATATATTCCGTAATACGGCTGATTTTATTACGATGGCCATCTCTCCCTGTTTAGACGGGATAATGAAATTTCGTTGAAAGATCTCGCCACAACGAATAAACATCTGATTACCACTCCATCTCGTGAATCATATCAGTGGCACCCTCGCCCTCGCTTTCATCATCCAGCCAGCACGTCATTGATATCGAATTGATTGACTAACTAATTAAATTAATCATGAGAGTTCTTTGCATAGTGAGTACTTTTTTTCCTGCAGTCGGATTACACTGGCAAGGTAACTCAAATAGCAATCCTTGGAGGGAGAAAGATTCTGCCAACATACATTTCATGTAAGGACCACGATGATAAGAGAAATTAGCGCTCGTACGGATCCATGCAGATAATCCCTTTTCCCCTCGCTCCAGTTGCGAGTGGAATAGGAATTGAAATGACTAGTAGCGGTACAGGGCACCTTTTGCCACACACGGTACGATCGCCTGCGAAGAATGCATATTGATGTAGATGTAAATTTAGGCTACATATAAAGTTGTCAGTCCATCCATTTATAGGCACACAAAACTCACGAAAGAATTTTGTCTCTTATTTATCGGAAGAACAAAGGACGAGATTCCTGCTGGTGATTTTCTCTCAATAAAAACTTTTGTATTAGCTTTTAATTTTCTCATTACATTCACTTTTCGAGACGTATTATGAGAGGCTGTAATAAATTTGCCCAAAACACTTAGAAAAAGCGATACAAAGCTCACTTTTCAACTCTCCTTTTGTGAAAGTACCACTTACCGTCTATATTCTCACGACTCTTCCTGTCTTCGGAGCATAGCATTTGAATCCATCTGCTTTTGACTGGTAAGAGATGTCCCCGCGAAATCGGTTATTTCTGCTAATTGTTTCGAAATCCCATAACGTTTCGACAGCACTGTTCCGTTAGTCAGAAGGCTATTACAACGAGAAAAGCAGCATGTCACATTTTTCCCAGCAGAGATATCGCCGTGGTTGCCTTCACTCCCTATTTATGTCATTCGTAAAGTACTTACACAGCCATTTTACCGTTTCTCCGGGAACATTTTTATGCTTCTTCGATCAGTTCGTCGAGGTGGAACTGGTAATTTTCTCATTGCAGTCACTTCATGGGAGCGAACAATATATTTACTCACAGCGACTAGGAGATGCGGTGAAGAGATCACCTCTCAGCCTACCTTTCCCCAGAGTATCGCTTATCCCCCATATTCACACGAACCTTCCCGTCTTCGATACGTAGTGATATATACGCAGAGTCAATAAAAGATCCTGCCAATTCTCTCGAGATCCCGTCACGTTGCCACAGCACTATTTCATTAATCAGACGCCTATCTACCCCTCTACCTGTCACTGGCTAAGTAGAGAGCTATCACAACAAGAAAAAGTACCACACTGACGTTCAGGGAGAAATTCTCCACCACGTGCATGCTCGCGTTCAGATATTTTCTATGACTGGTACTGCCTCTAGTGATTTCCAGTCAATGACGTAATAGAACAGTAGCAGGTTTCTTCGACTACGCTGGCCGGCTCTAGGCGTTTCAATCTGGTACCGCGCGACCGTTACAGTCGCAGGTTCGAATCCTGCCTCGGGCATGGATGTGTGTGATGTCCTTAGGTTAGTTAGGTTTAAGTAGTTCTAAGTTCTAGGGGACTGATGACCTCAGATGTTCAGTCCCATAGTGCTCAGAGCCATTTGAACCATTTCTTTTTCTTCGGCTACTTTAGATTCGATAGTCATATTTATCTATATACAGCTCCAACGTCCACCAATGCTCAATCCTCGACAGATCGGTATAGCTTACCGATGTTGCAACCATGCTATAAAAAGGATCCTATATCTAAATACGTATTCTGTAAATCACTGCACTGTGTGGACGATGTTGTAGTAGTATTACCGATTTCATCGTTCCTTTTTCAATAACACGCGTAATGATCGAGTAAAAATGAACGTCAGTATGCGTCTGTAAATACCATAATCTTCCCTATGATCGCTACGCTAGATAAAAGTTTTTTAATGGCCAAGGAAGCCTTACTGTTGCACCTTCGCCGTACGAGGACTGTACGAAGAAAATGTGATGCATCTGCGATTCATCTCTATCAAATGATTGTCTATAAATATATACCTGTCCAGATCTCCTTTACTGGATTCCAGTGATCATTATGCTAGATATTTGACGGCTTAACGGTGTAAGAGTAGTTCCATAATAAAATTCTAACAGTATCACGGAGCTTCTAATCCTCTGAATCATTTACATTGCTGCAAGAGCCTCTCACCTTCGTGCACAATTCAGAGCTACTGCAAGAGTAGGAAAGCACTCAGTGTTAAAAAAAAAAAAAAAAAAAAAAAGAAAAAGAAAAAAATGTTCAAATGTATGTGAAATATTATGGGACTTAACTGCTAAGGTCATCATTCCCTATCCTTACAGACTACTTAACCTAAATTATCCTAAGGACAAACACACACACCCATGCCCGTGGGAGGACTCGAACCTCCACCGGGACCAGCCGCACAGTCCATGACTGCAGCTCCCTAGACCGCTCGGCTAATCCCGCACGGCACTCAGGGTTTAATCATAGCATTCTTTGTTTTTCGCTCACGCCCTCTTCGGGAGTGGACCGACCGTGATACCATATTCGGTCTAGAACAGAGTGTATCCAGGAGGTAGTTCGCATGTGCGTAGTGTAGTTATTTATCTAGAAGTAAACCGAATACTTACTCGCTTATCCGCCTATCGTACAATGAGAGCCAATTAACCAACAAGTACAAGCCAGGCCAGATCAATGTCGATGTTTCCTCTAGCATCGGCAGTGATCTTAGTGCCTCTTACACCTCGATCCGGATTATAGCTCCACAGTCTCCAGATGGGATGCCGACGGAAACTGCGGCCATTCGCCTCCTACGTTGTCACTTCTTAGTGGATGGGTTAGCCCCCCTCCCCTTCCCCCCCCCCCATTAAAAATTTGACAGAAACCAATAGGAAGGCTTCTACAGGACTGTATTCCGAGGGAAACCCAGAACTGCAGGCTCGTACAGAATGGGAATGGGGTGGTCACCAGACTGCAGTTTTGCTGTTGTTCACTGGGCACCCTTTGTGGCATATCTCGAAAACACATATCAGAATATTTCGGTTTGCAAGTAGGGAAGGAAAGGAAGTATGTTATTTAACATCCTAGTATTTACCTGGCGACATTTAACCACCCAGTTTCCATGTACCAAGATGAAAACACACACACACACACACACACACACACACACACACACACACAGTCGAACGCCCTCTGGTTGTAGTATCGTGATCTAGACCAGCCGGTCTTCCACACATTAGGGTGAACACATACAATAAAATTTTAGAAAATATTTTCAAACACGATAATATCTGCAAATAAAAGATGATATAATAATGACATGCCCTGCCACATCGGCAGCTCAGTACAGACTGAGCGTTTCCCGCCAATTTCTAGGTGGGGTAGGAGAGGGGATGGAGTAAGGGTGGAGGAGGGAGGGGGATGGGAGGGGGAAAACCCATGACAATTTCGAGCTGCCTCTGGTTGCAGTATTGTCAACTAGTCTCCGATCGATTTACAAGTTGGGTGAAAATCCTAGTCAGCGGGTTCAGACCGTTGGGTGTTGTTGTCCCACAGCATGCAGGTTAAACAGCAACCAGTCCTTCAATGAATGTCCGTGCCAGCATTCACCAGTCCTCCCAGAAAAAAAAAAAAAACCTGTTGACTGCTACTTCAAAGCTGGTGTAAAATCATCTGGAACAGATGTTGTTCATGAGGTCAATGTTATAGGAGTGTCATTGTCAGAAAACCAGTTGTTGGATACATCAGAGACAAGGTCAGTGTCCTGGTGCTTGCCACACAATTTTTCTGCATGCCTTTGGAGCAAGTGCTTAAGTGTGTGTGTGTGTGTGTGTGTGTGTGTGTGTGTGTGTGTGTGTACACAGCAAAAGCACTGTCCTTCCAGGAACTAGGACTGTTGATATTTTTAAAAATATCGGGAATCCGATATCGTTATTTTAAAATATCATTTTCGGCACTCGATATAACGAAAAAATTATCGATATGTCAATACATTGACCGAAAAAATATTGATGTACCGGCCAAAAAAATATCGGCAGCGTATTGGAAATACACTGCCAGTTTTAGAGCTGTATATTTAAGTACTGATTTATTATTTGATATTCTGCACATCAACAGGCTAGCAATCTACTTATCGCCATTGGAGCAAGAATTGAAAGGAAAATAATGCACGTTCATGCTTGGTGATAAGCAATCTGCTAGCAATGGTAACTGCGGGTAAGTGGCACAATAGAAAGTGTCAGATGGGTCCGCTGTTCGGTTTCGTCACACATCGCGTTTGTCTGGAACATTTCATGTCGATTTCCCTGTTTCTTCATTTGTGCAAACGCCATTGACCTACAGCTGTAGTGTCAAAGCTGATTGGGGAAGCTAAAAGTTGCGGTTTCTGTTGGTACGCCGAGCGCCGATTACGTCAGCATTTCCCCTCACATGTCTTCGCCCACTGCAAGGACCATCCTTGTCATTTAAACTTTTGTTAATCAGTTTCAGCAACTGTTTTTGAAGAATGCCGAGGTGAAGAAATAGCACACTAGTTGCGTTAAAAACTGTTTTAACACAGCTGGTGTGCCATCTATACTTCCTTCACGTAGTGAATGGGAAGGCTATCTTGATGAAAGCTCAAAAAGTAGTAAGTCTCCTTCATACAGTGAAAGTAAAATTTTGTTCTACTTCAATTTCAAAATAAAAACTTCAAATATTTACCGAAAATGCGAAATAAATATAATATAATACACAAACATCGGCGCTCGATATTCCTATTTCGATACATACATAAAAAATGTTTTGCATCACCCCGGTTCCCAGAACTCCTGAAGATAGACGTTGACTGTAGATATTGTAACACAGACTGTTCAGAGATGTCACTAAACCCTCCCAAACATTTTAACAACCATGCATGAGCAGCGCCTATTAGCTGGAGGGGTTCCGACAGCTGATCATTTCAGTCATTCCACCAGGAAGGAGGTACACAGCTCGTGTTGCCTGTAGTTCAACCATGCCTAGACGGTCAATACCGCGGTTCGATCGCGTCCTCATGGTTACTTTGTGCCAGGAAGGGGTGGCAACAAGGGAAGTGTCCATGTGTCTCGGAGTGAATCAAAGTGACTTTGTTCGGACATGGAGGAGATACAGAAAGACAGGAACTGTCGATGACATGCCTCGCTCAGGCCGCCAAAGGGCTACTACTGCACTAGAGATGGGCAAAACTGTTCTTTTCAGAGATCGGACCAGAACTGTTCACTCCCTGAAATGAACTAGCTCTTTTTCATGACTCACCACTCATTCACAATAGAAAATAAATGGAAGGCACATTGCCCTTTAAACTTGGTTTATTCCAGTACTATACCTGTATTTTGATCTTATTTGATCCTATTTTGAAGTAACAAAGATAAGGAGTAAGAATTTTGTATTGTTTATTGAAATTTCCACGATATGACAAAGTTTTTGATTATTGATTTATTTTGCACTATCGTGGTTTTGGCTTTGTATACATTATCATGGTCAAAGCTGAAATAGTCATAAAATATCTGACATGCCTGAATGATTGTAATATTGTGACAGCAATCATTCAGACATGTCAGATATGTAATAAATATTTCACCTTTGCACGTGATAATGGCTACAAAGCTAAAATAGCGTGCTGATAACGACACTTTTGAGTGCCCCGCAAAGCAAGGAAAATATTGGTGTATCACATTTTGCGACACGTTTATCGGTCCGCTCGTAATTAAAGCGTAAATTCGAGTGTCCATAATAAAAAATCCTATAGTAAGAGGAGTCGTCAGGAACCTAAACTGATCAGTTTAAACAAATAAAAATAAAATAAAAACAAATGATGTATACATAACATAATAATGTAATATACATAGCGGTATTACTATGAAGAACAATATCCAGTAGACACGAACTCCCTCAACGCTCTGGCTAGAGTAGAGAACGGTGGGGTGAGTGTTGAAATGGAAATGGCTCTGAGCACTGTGGGACTTAACAGCTATGGTCATCAGTCCCGTAGAACTTAGAACTACTTAAACCTAACTAACCTAAGGACATCACACAACACCCAGGCATCACAAGGCAGAGAAAATCCCTGACCCCACCGGGAATCGAACCCGGGAACCCGGGCGCGGGAAGCGAGAACGCTACCGCACGACCACGAGCTGCGGCTGGGGTGAGCGTTGAGCGGTCGAGTTCCGAGGGTGGGGGGAGCGGTGAACGGCCACCAGTCACCCGCTCCGAGACAAATCGTCCATTCTCTTGCGAGCAGGTTGTTGCAAGTAGTTCGTATGTTCTCCGCTAGGAGGCTCTCTGTTCTGTTGCTTGCATCAACTGCCCAGAGGGCAGGATGTGCGACTGAAACGATCGCCGACGGAGTGCGATGCTAAGTTAAGGTGCAGCAGACACTGCACGCTGCAGAGGAAGCACAGAGACGGCACGGCATGTGTGAAACACAAAATCCAATGGGGCACTGCACAATGCAGGCAGCCAAGGCAGAAGCAGGGCAGAGGCCGGCGCTGGCTGTGTTGTGTGGCGTGCAGTGTGGTCTGACCAGCAGAGGCCCCGCTGATCTGCTCCGACACTCTCTCTCTCTCTCTCTCTCTCTCTCTATCTCTCTCCCTCTCTGCTGTGGGAAACGTTTCGAGCTACCGTTCTTTTTTCTGAATCACTGATTGTTCACTCCCTTGAAAGATTCAACTCTATGAATCAGTTCAGGAGCGGATCCCCCATCTCTATGCTGCACTGCCAAAACCAATGTCATACTCTGGATGAAATGCTGGACGCTCATATACCTCTATGGTGACGCGACAAATCAGGCCTAGACTTTTTGCGCAGGTTGATGATGATGATGATATTTGGTTTCTAGGGCACTCAAATGCGCGGTCATCAGGGCCTATATTAAGTCCCAGTTCTGACACAGTCCAATTTTTACACAATGCAATCTCGCCACTTTCTCGAATGATGATGATGAGGGTGAAATGATGAGGAAACACAAACACCCAGTTTCTGGGTAGAGAAAATCCCCAATCTGACCGGAAATCGAACCCGTGACCCCTTGATTCAGAGGCAGCAACGCTAGCCACTAGACAACGAGCTGCAGACTTAACACAGGTTGCAGAATGCCCACGATGACTTGGAGTGACGACCCAATTACTGAGCCCTGTTTGCCAACCACTTGGATGGTGTATTCATGTCATCCCTTCCCCGCCCAATGGACGTGTAATGGGCCTTATCCGAACACCTATCCAATGGTTTCTACTTCTGCTCTTCTCGCTGCATCTGCATATTTAGTCCCCAGCTCCTGAGGACGTGACAAAGGTGAGCGCATCCTAATCGCTGAACAAGGCAGCCCCAACAAGGCAGTAGCTTGACACCTTACCGTCGCCCCTCCCACCACTACCACATCTCCCGTATTGGAATTAAATTAAAAAAAAAAATAGAAGTCCTCCCCACCTCACCCTACCCTAACTACCAAATGCACTCCTATGCATTCGACTGTGGAGAGACCCAGGGGCATTATCGTCAGGTCTCCACTAAGACCCCTGCCCTCCTTTCCCTCGGGCTCCCCACCGGTGGAGTGATGTATAGCTCCAATTATTTCCTCTCTCCCTCTCCTTTCCTTATAGAGTACAGTATACTGCCAATATGTTTCTGTACTCTTCCTCTTTGGTTTTACTAATTATGTTGTGGACTGAGAATCGTCAAGCGTAAAAACGTCGGTAGAGTACTTGCCCACGAAAGGCAAAGGTCCTGAGTTCGTGTGTCGATCAACAAACAGTTTTAATCTCCCAGGAAGGTACGTACGAGCGTACACCCTGCTGCAGAGTAAAAATTTCATTGTGGGCTATTTGAGCCTGGTGTTATGTCCATTCTCATTAGTTCTGATAAATTTATTTGTCTTAACAATATTTCGTTATTGTAAAAAGAGTTTTCCTTGATTTGTGGAAAATCTGGTATTTAGAGTTGTGTCATTTTTGTAGCATGAGTGCGATATGTGGCTCCAAAGCAACCAAGAATTTTGTGATAGAAAACATTGTTCGTATTCTCTGTGATATTGGCCAATTTCGACTCTATATCATTTTGAAGCACTTATTCATAACCAGTACGCTATATGTCTAAAGTTACTTAAAATCCGCCTTGATTGCAAATTTTTGTTTTATTCATATGACCGGTTTCGGTTCATTCAGAACCATCTTCAGATCTGATATTTCAGTTACAGGAGTAACCCGTCCAAATCCAGCAACTTTCACATGTCTAAAGTGTTGTGGCATACAATCGAAAATAAATACATATATTCATCAATATGTGGAGTAAAATATCTTCATTGCAATCTGAGATAGAAACAATCGTACTACAAGCAAATAACTTTTTCACCTTACATGTAAACCACAAGATTTCCACATTCAGATTATAGTGTATCGGAGTCTAGATGTGGAAATCTTGTTATTTATAAATGAGATGAAACGGTTATTAGCTTCTAGTACGATGTTTTCGATCTCAGACTGCAATGCAGATGTGTTACTCCACGTATGGATGAATATATGAAACGATTTTTTCGACTGAATGTCACAACTCGTACGGCATACAGCATCCTATTTAGAATAAGTGCTGGAAAATAACTCAGAGTCTAAATTGGATACATAGCCCCACAGATCTCTCCCCAGCCCCCCCCCCCCCCTCTCTCCCATCTCATACAATCCGGATTCAAATTTTAGTTTATTCACATTTTTTTAGAAGAGAGTTTCCTTACCTACTGACGAACCTGTGTGATTAAAAAACAAAAGAAAGAAGAAAAAAAAGAAAAGCAAATGTGACCCGTTAGCAGCGTCTCGGTGATGTAACGTGAACTTGTAGCACATTCGGTACCTATAGGGGAGATGTAGAGAGCGAATTGCTGTTGGCAGGATCATCAAGCGACCATGTGAATGAGCGGCGGCGCGAGGTGGGCGAACCGCAACGGGCCATTCGCGGCGACGGCAGGGTCCCCGCCGGCCGCCAATATCCTGGCGCCAGCTGCAACGTCATAAGCCGCTGCTCGGGACGCGACGGCGGCGCCCGCCCACGGCCGCCTGCCTGCCACTTCTCCGCTACTCAAATGTAACAGGCAGGAGACGCGCTTCTGGAGGAAAAATTAATAACGGCGCGGCGCCCAGGCTGTTGCCGCCGCTGGCTCACGACTTCTCTCCATAACCGCAGCTCAGCCGGGATCCTCCTTATTCCCTCGCTGCAACTCCGGAATTTAACACGAGACGAGAACGAACAACTGTGCTATTGTACTGAAGGTATTCTCCTACCTTACGAGACTCATAATCTTAAAAAGTTTTCAGACTAAATCGAAAGGCAGCAAATAAGTAAAAATAATACTCGTATATTTTTATATTGTTGTAATTGTATACGGCTATCTTTGAAACGTGATTTATCTGGTACCTGTAATGTATGTAAACTAAGTTTGCTGCGTTAGGCTGGAAGGAAATCATATTACGTACTCATACCAAGCTTAATATTTTATTTTCATGTAATGATTTCTAGCGACGAATATGAACATTTGTTACTCATATGTACATGGATTGTATGATTACACTTACGTTTGTGGCTAAAGTTTGAAGATGGACTGGATTGCCCGAAACCGTCGCCACAAAGAAATGACCATTACATTATAGCAATTGTGACGTACACTGGAAAAAGTTAAAATATTTCACACCCAAGTTGCTGGTCCTATCCTCCTCTATGTCGGAACACCATATAGAAAATTATTGTTGTTTCGGAAATAATTTTTCATTATACGTCAATTCCCTTTAAAATAGTCCCCAGTTGGTATTATAAACCTACTAACTGATAAATCCTGCTTTGCCAGGGTATTAATTTTGGCAGTTTTTTACTAGAAACGAAAACAAAGAGTGAACTGTGTTTATAGTGTAATATAGAAAAAACTTCATTTCCATATGTTCGTGAAAGCACCTTCGAAGTGATGAAACAGTCGTACAAAGAAATATATATACTGTACAAATATATAAGTACAGTACAGCTGACAGTTTCTGTACCCGGGACTCAGCTGCTTCGCATGTCTACAACACAGTTTAGTAAAAGCTCTTCATAGCTCTGTAGACAGCTAATGTTTACACCTATAGCTGTTTGCGCTTCGTATTTGAAACCTGTCAAACGCGCTGTCAGGTTTCAGGAATTTTCTTAATTTCACTCGACTGCAGGAGAGTCTTGGTAGTAAAGAATAAATCTATTAAAACTTCATGTGTGATGAGGCATTTTGTCATATCTCTTGAAGTACTCATCGTAGAATGATATATCTGGGTAGGTAGATTCAGCGACATATGTGGATACTGTCTGGAAAATATGCTGCGAAGTAGCAATAAAAGTAATAAATTGCAAAGTCATGAATCATGCGGCAGTTTTTTCACGTATATGTGTTTAGGATGTCATAGCTCCTGAACTGTGTCTGCTGCCATGATATAGTTTTGTTGCTGCATTTAGTGGGATACATGAATACTGTCTGTGTAGTTTATTGTGAACGGAGCTAGTAACACAGAAGTAATAAATTTAAAAGTCATGCATGATGCGGCAATTTTTCAGTCATCTCATCGTTCATGTCATATCTCCTGAACTGTGATATGTAGGTGGTTCTCAGGCCCACGGCGATTGTTGTCGGACACTAAGGGGTATGTATACCAGGTTTGTTTGAAATTGGTCAAGTAGTTTCGTAGATGATTTGGAGTATACACACACATAAGTACGTACATTCGTTTCTGTAATATATATGGATGCCTGGACTTCTTCCAGTCCCCGAATCACTACTCGATCTGGATCTTTCAGATAGCTTTTAGCTCGCTCAATGACGCGTTTGTAAACTTACCTATGCTTGTAAAACAACTGCACTTTGCGGTATATTTTTGGGAACAGAAACCAAGGCAAAATAAACAGAAAAAGATAACCATTTATTTGGACAACAGCCGTTGCATGTCGAGGCAAGCGACTGTACACTGTTTTCGATCCCATCATGAGATTATCTCTCAAGATGATACGCAATGACCCATGTTGCCCTTGCTGTCCTGACCTACACTATGTGATCAAAAGTATCCGGACACCTGGCTGAAAATGACTTACAATTTCGTGGCGCCCTCCATCGGTAATGCTGGAACTCAATATGGTGTTGGCCCGCCCTTAGCCTTGATGACAGCTTCCATTCTCACAGTCACACGTTCAGTCAGGTGCTGGAAGGTTTCTTGGGGAATGGCAGCCCATTCTTGACGGAGTGCTGCACTGAGGAGAGGTATCGATGTCGGCCGGTGAGGACTGGCAAGAAGTCGGCGTTTCAAAATATCCAAAAGGTGTTCTACAGGATTCAGGTCAGGACTCTGTACAGGCCAGTCCATTAAAGGGATGTTATTGTCATGTAACCACTCTACCACAGGCCGTGCATTATGAACAGGTGCTCCCTCGTGTTGAAAGATGCAATCGCCATCTCCGAATTGCTCTTCAACAGTGGGAAGCAAGAAGGTGCTTAAAACATCAATGTAGAATTATGGTGCCATAGTGCCACGCAAAACAACAAGAGGTGCAAGCCACCTCCATGAAAAAGATAACTACACCATAATACCAAAGCCTCCGAATTTTATTGTTGGCACTACGCACACTGGCAGATGACGTTCACCGGGCATTCGCCATGCCCACACCCTGCCATCGGATCGCCACATTGTGTACCGTGATTTGTCACTCTACACAACGCTTTTCCACTGTTCAGTCATCCAGTGTTTTCGCTCCTTACACCAAGCGAGGCGCCGTTTGGCATTTACCGGCGTGATGTGTTGCTCGACCATGAAATCCAAGTTTTCTCACCTCCCGCCTAACTATCATAGTACTTGCAGTGGATCCTGATGCAATTTGAAATTCCTGTGTGATGGTCTGGATAGATGTCTGCCGATTACACGTTACGACCCTCTTCAACTGTCGGCGGTCTCTGTCAGTCAACAGACGAGGTCGGTCTATGCGCTTTTGTGCTGTACGTGTCCTTTCATCTTTTCAGTTCACTATCACATCGGAAACAGTGGATCTAGAGATGTTAAGGAGTGTGGAACTCTCGTGTACATACGTATGGCACAAGTGTACCCAATCACCTGACCACGTTCGAAGTCCGTGAGTTCCGCGAAACGTCCCATTCTGCTCTCTCACGATCTCTAATGACTACTGAGGTCACTGATATGGAGTACCTGACAGTAGATGGCAGCACAATGTACGTAATATGAAAAACGTATGTTTTTGGGGGTGTCCGGATACATTTGATCACATAGTATGTCTCAAAGCTGGCGTCACAGTTACCCATTCCAGTGTGTTCTACGGATCCCACACCAACTGACAACATCAGCTGGTAGGTTACCAACAATGCCTGCCAAAATGTTGAGCGAAAATCGTTCCTGGTGTCCTTGGACGTACGTGACGCGAGGATTCCCCCTTGCCGAGTAATGGACGTTTAGAGTGTTGTAAACGCCATTCCGATGGAAAGTGGACTCGTTGGTAAACAACACAACGGCAAGGAAGTCGGGATCACTTACAACACGTCGCAGAAACCACCGACAAAAGCCTAGCCTTTGTTCATACTCCGCCATAGGATTCAGGTCTAGTACAGGGTGGAAACTAAATGGCGGCTGGCCGTCATCCCTTAAAACCTCCGAGACTAACCGATGAGTGACCTCTAGTCGTGTCCAGCCGCTCGAGTACTTGTCGTAGGTGCTTTCTCGAAGCGCTCAGAACAGTCTCTTCAAAGGCAGCATCCCGTCGTGTTCTAGGTCTTCCAGCATCACCATGATATCCTGCTAACGAGCCGGTTTCGCCAAGTCGCCAGTGAATTGCTGTAAACGTTTGCAGGTGTGGGTGGCGTCTTGCTGGCTACCGTTCCTCATATAACCGCCGAGCTTAATGCACATTACCGTCTGCTAGTCCATAAACAAAAACCATATCTCGTTGTTCTTCAAACGAATACTGTGCAACCACGCTTAGAGTAGGACTAAACCGCAGGTGGCGTGTGTGAGATCCGAAGCAAAGGTTACGTGTGAAAGCCTCTGACGTAAGGTGGAGACAAACAGCAAGACCTATTCGACACATGTGCGTATCACGTTGGGGCAGTGACAAGGCGAGGGACGTTTGCATGTGTGAACCGACCGATGAACGGCAGATGGGCAATCCCACGGCCAATCGGAGCGCGTGGCACCAAGTTTCCGTAGCATAAAAACGGTGCGTTGTCGACCTACAAAACATTAGTAATTTTGGTTGCTACAGGCATCAACTATCCAGAGTTAAAATTTCGTTACAGAGTTTTTCTCCACCCTGTATATGTTTACTACATGTGTCTGAACGAATAACAGAGACAGTTAGAGCAGCTTGATCTTCTTTAATAAGTAAATTGTTATTCCTTTAAACTCAGCAGTAAAGCAGATGACATGGATCTAAAACTAAGTACCATTATCTGACACTATCAGAACACACTAACGGAGGATTGCTTCAGATGATTACAACTCATTACAAAGTGATCAGCAAACATGTGTAATAGATGAAAAACCGGTTATTGTGAGACACTGAGACCAGTCATCTTTTGTCACTGTTTTTTAATAACGTCGAATAATAAATTCTTATATAGGAATGTTCGTACAAATGTTAATCTTGATGTACTTGTCGTCGACATGGATTCATATTTCCAAAAAATTATCTATCAGTTTTTAGCAAGAACTGTCCGAGCAGATGGATAGAGGATCTGGAAAATTTGGAAACAGTGACTAAAGAGGATAGAACACGGAATAGAAATTTAAACCGCAGGCGTACTACTGAATGTGTTCTTCGGCTGTTCATGTCTCTGTGTGTGCCATGGAATGAACCAATGACGTGCTACATAAAATGCATGTGAAATAGTATAAGCTACATCTTGAGATAGATAAGCAGTTAGTGTTATAAATGAATTGCACTAAATATCAGCATCCAATGAATTATGTACCACGCCACCCAAAGTGTATTCCGTAGCTCTAAATTAGAAATAAAGGTATACACAGTCTTACATAAATTGATTTTTGTCTCCACAGCGGAGATTACATCGTCCTGAAATATAAAAACTTGGTTTTTCGGGGTTCAGTATCCTGTTCAGAAGTTCTGTACACTGGTAGCTCCGTGCTATTATTTAGACACAACAAACACCTTCCGTTCTCTGCTACACTAACACTATTACGTTAAAAAGATATTACACAGACAGAAGGTAGTATTACTCGTATTAACTGCTGTAGAGTGAAAAATTCATACTGTTATAGCACTTAGGCCGCGGTAAAGCCAGTTTCCGTCATACCATTTCTCCTACTTGTCGAATTTTTTCTGATAGTCCTAGGGAAAACGGGTGGGGAGGAGAGGAAATAAATTCCACCAAGGACATTGACTGCGGCTGAGAGAGGACTGGAGCACAAGAACAAGCTTAAGCTGTGCTGATACTACACACATTCTTCTGCGTACACAGCTTCAGTACGATAGCAGGAGTGCGACACGTAAGCAATCAACGCTTAAACGTTTCATAAAAGTGTCTTATTCAAGTGGTCGTTCGCATGAATGATTCTCATTGCCAAACTTTTCAGCATCATTCGACGACATTGCTAATCATTTCCCTCAGTTTTGTAAATATTATAACAAACTTTTTCGGAGTCATTGGCTGCCACGCGGTGGACTCGGAATTAGTGCGTAGTACAGGCAAACGCGACATTAAATACCTTTTGTAATAACTATTACAATATACTCAAAGTATTGTTATTATTAGAGAGATAAGGTTGGCCGAGGCAGGATACAAAATACTAGCACCCCGAAATCTAGCTACTATTATCGATTCAGGACTAGAGAGCCAGGGAACAGGGCGCATTCGTCATTATTAGTGTTGTTGGTCCAGAAGTGAATAAATAAGACTCAGGTAGGTTTTGAAGAAGAGTGGTTTCTTGGTAAACTGAAGCAGATCTTGAATCGTGTTAACTCACTTAGTGACGGAATTATCCGTGAAAATTAATTTTTAGTGCTCACCACATCTATATATTTCCGATCCATTAGTTACCTGGTGACAATACGACGCGTATGAGCTTTTTTTCCCACACAGATCGCGTAAAATTGAGATATAATTAGTCATTTCGTGATTAATTACCGTCTTCAGCTGAGATATGTATGTGCCAGGGTTGGCCTGTGAAAGTGTTTACTGCAGTGACAATATACAGGGTGGTCCGAAAGAGTCTGAAGAACTTGTAACGGTGTTGCAGCAGAAGTTTTGCTGAGTAATGATTGTTAAGACAAAAATTCGGTACGTTGCGCCGGCCGCAGTGGCCGAGCGGTTCTAGGAGCTTCAGTCCGGAACCGCGCGACTGATACGGTCGCAGGTTCGAATCCTGCCTCGGGCATGGATGTGTGTGATGTCCTTAGGTTAGTTAGGTTTAAGTAGTTCTAAGTTTTAGGGGACTGATGACCTCAGATGTTAAGGTCCATAGTGCTCAGAGCCATTTGAACCATTTTTTTTTTTTTTTGGTACGTTGCGCCTTTCCGATTTATTTGGCATTGGAGTCGGCCAATCGAGTCATTACGCGTGCAAATGCAAGTACTCCCACAAGCCAAAAAGCGGTAGTGCACAGATGTCTGTGCGCCCGTAAGTTACCAGTAGTTACACCGCTCTTTAATAGTTACAGTGTTTCTTTTATGGAGGTGAGCAAAAGCTACGTTAATTAGGTTTGAGGAAACCGAACGAAGAGTTCGTCTGGTGACACTTTAATCTGGCAGGCTGCTTGAAACTGCGCGCGCAACGATCTGACTGGCTAACTTAAATGCTGAATAACTCGGAAATGGCGCAACGTATCTGTTTCTTTCTTAACAATTATTTCCCAGTACATCCTCCTCTCCAACAGCCTTAAAAGTTCTTCTGACTTGTTTCTCACCAACTTTTGGAGATGCCTGTGGCATAGTTGACGTCCTGACGGGTTAATCCCGGTGTAGTTATTAGTCTGAAAATAGTGATTAATCACCGAAATCTGTAGTTCTTAACTTTTTTACGTTCAAAACGAAAAATAAAGAGAAATTATAGACAATGATTGTTGCATTCCCCAATGACAGTATTGTCACGTTTATTCATTGCATTGTTGCCTCTGACACCTAAGGCAAGTTTCACAGAATGATGTTGAGTCACTGCGTAGCAACAGATTTACGCCTCAAGAAGGTCTCTCTGAACAGTGCTAGTCTCGGCTGTTGCTTCCTGACTGTGAACTTTTTACGTCATTCCGTAAATGTAAGATAAAATTGTGTTACTTCAGCCTAGGACGAAGACAGGTCATGGTGAACTTTGTATTACGGTGTTCGCTTGAGAAACGCAGTTGCTGACCATAATTCTCACATCACTTCTTCTCTAGTTTTCCCGCTATTTTAACTAATGGCACTTCATACCATTTGAACCAGTTCACTCAACAAAACATCGTTTGATCGAATCACGTTTTCACATAATATGATTTGAAACGTTCTTTTCAATTCTTTTGTGGTTTGATGGATAGAGTCCTCCATCTAAGAAAATAAAGTTATTAACATGTTTCTAAAGGTAGATCGGTGTATTAAAGTCTCGCAGTTAGTCCTCCTTTCTCGTGAAAACAGTCACTGTCATCGCCTTGCGAGTCTGGCTACGGTCTCAGTTGATGTCGCATCGATGTTTCGTTCCGAAACATAAAAGTGCAAACTATCAATCTCTTCCCAGTTTTCTCCAAATCTTGTTTTCAAAAGTTTATCGGCATCCAGTTTATCAATGAAATTTCGAGTGCGCTTTCCTGCTTAATGCTTTCGACTTCTTCGTGGTTTTGGAGATGTACATTTAATGATCAGTGTGAATCTGTAATCCTGCTCCACTACACTGTAAGCTTCATTCTCAGCTTTCGCCAGGTAGAACTGTGATTACAAGAAGGCTGAAAATTACTTAAATATGTATTTAGGTTGAAGTACCTAAAACGAAATATATCTCGTCTCGTGACAACTACAGGCAGTAAAGTTGACTCAAATAGAGGTTGAAAATACCACTTCACTTGTAACGTTCGCAGCGCGGAGAGGTCGCGCGGTTTGTGACGCCACGTGACGGATTGCTCGGCCCCTCCCGCCTGAGGATCGAGTCCTCCATCGGGTGTCGGCCTAAGTTAGTTTAAGTAGTGTGTAAGTCTAGGGACCGATGACGTCAGCAGTGTGGTCCCTTAGGAATTCACTCACATACGTAAGACTCTTTTTATTTAGAACACGACCGGTTTCAGCCTCTTATATATCCATCATCAGGTGTAATAACTTTGTGCTACGATCTCAAGTGCCAAGATGGACGAATACAGGACGCAGTGTATCACCAGCGTGCGCAGAGCAACTTCTGCTATAATGATCAGTTGCGGACGTTCCTTTGATAGGATTGCTTGCTGAATCAAAGTATAAAAACATGCATTTATGCTATCTTTCCCGCACGAATAACCGACATGACAAATTTCACTGAAATAATAACTCATAAAACCCACCAGGTGTTATTACTTACCGAGCTTCCTTTTCACGCCGTCTGTAATTCTCATTCTGCTACACCACGAAGATGACGTGCTACAGACGCGAAATTTAACCGACAGGAAGATGCTGTGATATGCAAATGATTAGCTTTTCAGAACATTCACACAAGGTTGGCGGCGGTGGAGACACCTACAACGTGCTGACATGAGGAACGTTTCCAACCAATTTCTCATGCACAAACAGCAGTTGACCGGCGTTGCCTGGTGAAACGTTGTTGTGATGCCTCGTGTAAGGAGGAGAAATGCGTATCATCACGTTTGCCACTTTGATAAAGGTCGGATTGTAGCCTATCGCGATTGCGGTTTATCGTATCGCGACATTGCTGTTCGCTTTGGTCGAGATCCAATGACTGTTAGCAGAATATGGAATCGGTGGTTCAGGAGGGTAATACGGAACGCCGTGCTAGATCCCAACGTCCTCGTATCACTAGTAGTCTAGATGACAGGCATCTCATCCGCATGACTGCAACGGATCGTGCAGCCACGTCTCGATCCCTGAGTCAACAGATGGGGACGTTTGCAAGACAACAACCATCTGCACGAACAGTTCGACGACGTTTGCAGCAGCATGGGCTATCAGCTCGGAGACGATGGCTGCGGTTACCCTTGACGCTGCATCACAGACAGGAGCACCTGCGTCGGTGTACTCAACGACGAACCTGGGCGCACGAATGGCAAAACGTAATTTTTTAGGATGAATCCGGGTTCTGTTTACAGCATCATGATGGTCGCGTCCGTGTTTGGCGACATCGCGGTGAACGCACATTGGAAGCGTGTATTCGTCATCGCCATACTGGCGTATCACCCGGCGAGGTGGTATGGGGTGCCATTGGAACACGTCTCGGTCACCTCTTGTTCACACTGCGGCACTTTGAACAGTGGACGTTACATTTCAGATGTGTTACGACCCGTGGCTCTATCTGTCATTCGATCCCTGCGAAACCCTACATTTCAGCAGGATAATGCACGACCACAAGTTACAGGTCCTGTACGGGCCTTTCTGCATACAGAAAATGTTCGACTGCTGCCCTGGCCAGCACATTCTCCAGATTTCTCACCAATTGAAAACGTCTGGTCAATGGTGGCCGAGCAACTGGTTCGTCACAATACGCCAGTCACTACTCTTGATGAACTGTGGTATCGTGTTGAAGCTGCGTGGGCTGCTGTACGTGTACATACCATCCACGACCAGTTTGACTCAATGCCCAGGCGTATCAAGGCCGTTATTACGGCCAGAGGTGGTTGTTCTAGGTACTGATTTCTCAAGATCTATGCACCCAAATTGCGTCAAAATGTAGTCACATGTCAGTTCTAGTATAATATATCTGTCCAATGAATAGCCGTTTATCATGTGCATTTCTTCTTGGTGTAGCAATTTTAATGGCCAGTAGCGTACTTTCTTTCCATCGCTCTCCCACAGGTAAATAGCCCTCTATGGTGATCGAAAGTGCACAGTCCTGTAATCAACACGACACCGTGTATTGTAAGATGAAAATAGCGGGCTAATAACGCACACTGGGCAAATTGTCCTTAGCATGAAACCTTTGGACCATAATACGATTTGATCCGGTTCACGTTTTTCAACGCTAAGTTACTACGGTGAAGCATATAAAATTCCCCGATCTGACTCAACAGCGTCAAAGAGCACAGGACAATTGGGGTGAAAACGTATCAAATTGTATTTTGTCCTTCACCGAATTTAATACTTTCTGAGTCTGTGCTTCTCTTTTTTGACAACAGCGAGAAGTGCTTCAGCTTTTGTTCAGGGAGGAACTCGGAATGCTACTGCTCATGTAGTCCCCGAAATAAATATTTTACTATCGCACAGCCTCTGCTGTAAAATATTTTCCTGTTTCTTGTTGCAGAGTACTAGCCATTTTTCACTGCACCTCAGAAAAAATAAAGAATTGTCAGAAGTCTTCTGATGTCAAACGTACGCGTTTATGAAAAAGTTCTCGTTCAGTATCGGAACAGCTCGCATGACGCTTATGGAATTGCCGACGAGGTGTTGTGTGCTGGTACTGTGCAGCGATCCGTCAGTCCCACCACTGACGGATCACCGGGCGGGCGCGCCTCACCTGTTTCAGCGGCAGTAGCGGTACGTCGACCCGACCTGAGGTGGCTGCTCCACGAAATTGCCGAGTTCGCCGCTCCGTCACTGTTACTGCAAAGGAAAATTCCCCTCCAGCTCCCACGTGCGCACTTTCCCTGATGAGATGAACTCGCACTACGTCAGTTTTACTCCGCGCTTTCACTCACAACTTGGAGCAGCAACATTAAAATATGCAGGGTGCAGCACACCTTACTCCACCGGCAGTATCTCTCGGTGCGTGTGAGCTTTGTCCCGCGTTATGCGAGTTGAATGGTGGGACCCTTCACGCCAGGAAACAAACGGAAACTGTAGCGCACGAAATCAACTTGGGTAATTCAAATGATGAGATTATGCAGAACTAATATCGTTAGAAAATCTTACTTTTCTTTACCCTGAAAGTTTATTATAAGGTCCTACGTTGCGTTGATGTGTGATATTATCAAATATTTTATTATTTTCCGTCACATTACACAACTACACTTATGATATTTCCTTCCTGCAAGTATCCGATTATTCTGTTCTGTTATTCTGCAAGGTACTATGTATGGTAATTGAATGGGAATACTGAGAAACACCGAAAGTAAAAAAAAACTAAACTTTTCAGTAGATAAAAAAAAAAAAAAACATTCTGTCTCTTAAAATTATGCTGAAATTCTCGTTTTATTGTCATTTGCTTTCAAATGAATGCTGAAGGAAAAATGCCGTGCTCTACAGACAGTGGTGATACGTTTTCTTGACGTTAAGTTAAAATTTATCTAGTGAACATGTCGGATTTCTCAATATTTCGTAATAAATAAGTATAAGTCGTTTCTTAACTCACATTTTATTGCTAATGTGGGTAAAGATCAAAGAAATTATACCCATTTTCCATTATCTTTGGAACTATACTCAACACATGGTTCATTCATAGACATACATTGAAACGTTCCCTTAGAACAATTATACATGACTGTCCTTAAACTGACACACAATATTTTTAGCGCAACGCAATCTGACTTTCAATAACCCCTACAAAAGAGTGGCCCTGACTAACATTAACCTATACCTTTCACAAATCACTTACCTCACAAAAATCTCCGTTACTCGAACTACTGCAATACAGCGAGCGCCACTACTGCCAGCTAAATAAAAGATTCAAACTACGGAAGGCACTAACTACTGATAGGCATAGTTAGCAAATGAAAGATTTTAATAGAGAACAAACAATGTATTTACCTTAATAGTGTTGAAAAATCATAATATACATAGCACTTCATGACATCCAGTTTTACAAATTTCAAAACTCCGCCATTTCTCTCCCCACATCCACCACTGCTGGCGGCTTACCTCCAACTGCACAACGCTACGCGCTGTTAACATCCAGCTGCCCAACACTACAATGGCAGACAACAATGCAAACTAGCCACAGACTGCACACAGCACAGCCAGTGATTTTCATACAGAGCGCTACGTAACGTTG